>NC_092693.1:35735028-36335028 GCF_964275005.1 Diadema setosum | reverse complement strand
ATGAAAAGGCACATTTATCCCTTCAGCCATTTTGAATGAGAAATTCTCTGACAGTTGAGCGCGCAAATGATGCTAACAGGGAGAAACCAGCAAAGGCATAACAGCAAAGTCGACGCGGCAAATACCGCACCGGATTCTGCGCAAAGTGAAATGGTAGGCTGGCGCCATGTGTGACAATGAAGGGTACGTGCCTCTCACAGGCATACAAACAAAATGTTCGGGCTAGTTGGCTGTCAGCAAAACCAGGGGTACAGATAGAGTAGTTAGAGGCAAGGAAATAAGAGGAGCATTGAACAGTCAAGAAAATATAAAACATGGCTAATGTCTCTGTAGGCTTACACTTCGTTATAAAACACAACATACTAGAAAAGAAAAGAACAAAATGTTGAAAATACACATGATGGACATTGATCTAACACGATACACTGCAGTACAGGTAAATTTCTCGTATGAAACGAGGGTGTAATCCCAGTTGCGGGTGGAGGCCTATACATAAAAATAACTTCAATAAGGTGAGTCAAATAAAAAGTGTCGCTATCATCGTCAGGGTATGGCCTCCTCTCCCTGGGGAAAGGAATATGTGTTATCGTAAAATGAATGGATTGTAACAAGCATAATGAAAATTATATAGGATCTTGGATATTTTAGCCTGTGTGTGCAGTGTGTGTGTGTGTGTGTGTGGGGGGGGGGGGTGTGCTCGCGGCCGATTGGTTGGCTGTGTTCCCTGTCAGTTTCCCCACACTGATTTCCCCGTTCAGTATCCTCCAGTCCGCCTTCCCTTCCTCCTCCTTTCACAGCTAGTGGAAGTGGATTTTGTTTCATCGTATTTCTCGATTTCACTCCCCCTCCCCAGAGGCCGCGGAACGTTTTTCAGTGTGGAGGGGCTGCGGGACCGTGGGGGGGGGGGGGGGGGGGAGGGGTCAAAGTCATGGTCAAAGTCATGATACCCCCCCCCCCCCTCCCCCGCCCCGAGATGGGAAAAATCTTTGGAAAATGAAATTCATGGGTGTTGTGATTTTTTTTCTCCATTTTAAAAAAAATGATTTCACCCCCTTTTTTGACGAGCCGAAAGTGTGTGTCGTGTGTGTGTGTGTATGTGTGTGTGTGTGGGAGTGGGAGTGGGTGTGTGTGTGTGTGTGTGTGTATAAGGGGGGGGGGGGCACAGCCCTCAGCCCCCCCCCCCCCCCGTTCCGCGGCCCCTATAGCTGTTCCCCCTTTCCCGCCTCCCCCGCCCCGTTATCGTTTTTTTTTTTGTTTCGTTTTATTTTTTGTTTGTTTTAGATTAGTAGAAACCTGTCCATTACTAGTAACAATATGTCTAACGATCATCGCACACTTCTTACTAGTATTTTATTTTAGTAAGTTGTAAGCGGTGACCGTGTGGGGAAGAAATGTTTCTGGGTGCGTTGATAATGCCTCATATTCACCTGCTGCTCACACAACGGGGGTGGGGACCAGACAATCGAGCCCACCGTCTTCCGGTCCCTAAACTCTGGCTTGCAACATGATCGTTCCAGCAGAGTGGATCCAGGGCAGTAGCTAGTTTGTAAACAATCTTCGCTCTAAGAAGTTCAAGGTCCATCTACAATTTACAGGGTATGACGCATAAATTCATACAGAATTCTCTCGATATTGCAGAACTTGGCGCAACAATTGATGACCTCAGCACTGCCACTGGCATTTCACATTTGAACTGCACTATTATCACAGTTTGTCTAGCAACTGGTAGTTCATTTACACGTGCACACTAATAAAACGGTAGTTGGAGACCTAAGAGTTGAATACAAAGGCAGCTCGATCTTGATGGTAACTCCGCATTCACATGAGACAGAGCAGAACTACCAGTAAAGTGACACCCAGTTTTCGGTAAGTGAGCATTTAATATAGGTAACAATAAATTTCTCGTGGTCTTGGTACCGGTATACATGATTCTCTTCTAGGCATCTCTGCATTTTTCTGTTGCATTGCAATGTAACTACAGCGTTCATGCACTTTCATATTGTCTTGGCATTTATATGCCTTAGTTGGAAAGGAGGATTCTTAGTAATGAGGAGACATTGTTGAGATGATGTAAACTGTGTGAGTGCCTTTATTCAACTGGTTCTTCCAGTGTGTCCTTTGCACATGGGGCATATCATGTTACATCCAGCTACAGCTGGCAGGTTAGTCTTTGCTCAGACTCATCATTGCAAAGACTTTACAAACATAATACATGTATATCAACACATCTCCCTTTCTTTAAAAGGAGATAACATTGTTATCGACTATTTACATACACATTCATGACAACTTCTCAGAGTTTACTCTAACTCTTTTGACTTTCATGCATGTGCGTTTCAAACATTCAAAAATCTTTGCTGTAGTTTCAAAACTGAGTTCTTTGAGTTCAATGATTAGAGTTCATATGCAACAACCGGGTTTCACTGCTTCTTAGTGCGCGTATTTAATCATTCGCGTATGTTAACTAAATCCTGTCTTTACATTATCATTAGAGTCCATCATGTTTCAACTATTAACTCTAACAAATTCGCAAAAAGTTCTTCTCGAGCGGTCTTAATAATTCGCGAAAAGTTCTTCATCTCTAGTTTCACTATTTACAAATCTAAGCGGATGGGAGGCTTCACGATGCGTCCACTTCGGGTAGATTTCACAGACGTCGCGTTTCGTGTAGTCTCGTCTACCATCGGGGCGTTGACGTCGTCGTCGTCATCGTACCTCTGCGCTGGTTGTCGCTCGTCTTGGCCTCGTCTAGGATCAGGTCGAAGATGACGTCTATTTCTGCGACGAATCTCGCCAGTCTCTGTCTGGACCAGGTACGACCGATGTGGTAGTGTTTTCTTGATGACACCACCTTGTGACCATCTGCCGGTATTCATGTCTTGGAGTTTGACATGATCTCCTACTTTCAGGTGGGGTAGGTCACGAGCATGTTTGTCGAAATGCTCCTTTTGCTTCTGTTTCTGCCTTTCTTTCCTTTCCTTCACCGAGCGAGCATTGATGTGCTGGGGGTCAAGTAGTTTTTCGGCCATAGGCAGATTTGTTCTGATTCGCCTGTTGAAGAGCAGTTCTGCTGGCGATTTTCCACATTCTAGTGGTGAGCTCCTGTAGACCTGTAGAGCTCGAAGGACGTCTTGTCCGCCGTGCTTGGACTTCCGCATCAGGTTTTTGACAATCTTGACGGCATTCTCTGCTTGTCCGTTCGACTGCGGGTGATATGGACTTGTGGTCGTATGGCGAAAGTCCCATTCTGCTGTGAATTGTTGGAACTCACGACTTGAGAACTGTGGTCCATTGTCTGTGATGAGTTCACACGGAGTTCCATGGCGGGCGAATACAGCTTTCATACTGTTGATCACTGCTCTACTTGTTGTGGTCGACAGTGAACACAGTTCTATGTACTGTGAAAAATAATCCACAATCACCAGGTACTCCTTGTTGTCCAGCGTAAGCAGATCTGCGGCCACCTTTTGCCATGGTCTATCGGGTACCATGTGAGGTTGAAGGCTCTCTTTCTGCTGTCTTGGCTGGTACATGAGGCAAGCATTGCAATTTTGCACCATTTCTGCTACATCGTGGTTGATCCGGGGCCAGTACAGGACATCTCTTGCACGTCTCTTGCACTTTTCAATTCCCAAGTGCCCTTCGTGGATCTTTTGCAGCATCTCACGTCTCATTGTAGCTGGTACAACAATCTTACTTCCTTTGAAGATGATGCCTTGTGCCTCTGACAGTTCACTTCTGATGTTCCAGTATTCTCTGACTGAGACTGGACACTGTTGTTTTCTCTCTGGCCATCCATCTCTGATGACAGCTAAGAGTTCTTGTAGTGCTGTGTCTTTCTTTGTCTCATCTACAAACTGGCTTCGTTTGTTTGACGTGACTGGCATGTTCATCACGACAGCATCTACATAGACTTTGATGTCTTCCTCTCTCATGACATCTGGTTTTGACTCTGGGTCGACTGCTCTGGAGAGGGTATCCGCTGTGTACATGTACTTCCCTGGTGTGTATGACACTTTCAAGTCATACCTTTGAACTCTGATGAGGAGTCGCTGGATGCGAAGGGGACAGTCACACAGGGGCTTGACGAACAGGGGTATTAGCGGCTTGTGATCCGTCTCTACCTCAACCTGTCGTCCATATATGTACTGGTGAAATCTTTCACATGAGTACGTGATAGCTAGCAGTTCTTTCTCGATCTGCGCGTATCTTGTCTCTGCATCAGTCATGGCTCTAGATGCATATGCTATGGGGACCCAATCTTGGTCATGCTTCTGAAGCAACACTGCTCCGAGTCCATTCTTTGATGCATCAGCTGACAGCTTGGTTGGTTTTGCACAGTCGTAGAAATGCAGCACTGGCTCTGTTGTCAAAGCTTTTTTCAGCTCTTGCCATGCATGTTCCTGTGCATCGGTCCACACCCACTCATTCCTTTTCTCTAAAAGGCTCCTGAGGGGCTCTGATTTGGTTGACAAGTCAGCGATGAACTTTCCTTGGTAGTTGATCATGCCGAGGAATCTCTGGACATCCTGCTTGCACTGTGGTCTTTCCATGTTCTGTATGGCTGCCACTTTCTTGGGGTCAGGCTGAACTCCTTGATCACTGATGACATCTCCGATGAATGTCAGCTTGTTGACACGGAACTCACATTTTTCTCGGTTGAGTTTCAAGTTGTTCTTTCTCGCTGTCTCTAGAACTTCTTTCAGCCTGAGGTCATGCTCTTCCTTTGTAGCTCCCCATACAATGATATCGTCCATCATTGTGTTCACTCCTGGAATATGTGCGAAGAGCTGGTGCACTATCTTGTGATACACCTCTGGAGCACTGCATATTCCGAACGGAAGTCTCAGGAATCGGTACCTTCCGAAAGGCGTGATGAAGGTACACAACCTTGAGCTTTCATCATCCAGCTGAATCTGCCAGAATCCACTGGATGCATCTAGTTTACTGAAGTACTTCGCTCCGGCAAACTGCGCGGTTATTTCAGCTCTCGACGGTAGCTGAAAATGCTCTCGCTTTACAGCGCGGTTTAGATCTCGCGGATCTAAGCAAACTCGAAGTTGGCCGGTCTTTTTCTGTACGATCACGAGAGACGACACCCATTCAGTGGGCGTATCTACGGGCTCAATGACGTCCATGCGTTCCATTTTGTCTAACTCTTCTTTGAGTTTTTCTCTCATCGGAAACGGTACTTTTCGGCATGCGTGTTGGACAGGTCTCGCATTTTCTGTCACTGTGATGTGGTGCTTACCGGGCACACATCCTAGACCTTCGAACACGTCGTCATAATCTTCGACCGACATTTTTTCATCATGTGTGTTTTGTGCGACATTCAACACACGTTTCACCAGTTTCAACTTGTCACATGCTTGCAAACCTAGTAGTGGTTGACGATTTCCGGGAGTCACTAGAAACGACATATTCTCTGTCAAATTCTTGTGCTTCACCTGTACAAAGCAACGACCTTTCACTGGAATTTCAACTCCACTGTACCCTGTCAACTTGACATTCACCGATGACAACTTTGGTTTTGGTTTCAACGTCTGATACACACTCTCTGGTAGTAGATTCGTTTGCGCGCCTGTATCTAATTTGAACAGCACTTGACGTTCATTCACCATGAGATTCACTTTCCATTCGTCACATGACTCCTGTGACTTGACGACATCAACAAGAAAACTCTCATCCTTGGAATTACTCTGTAGTTCATTTACCTGAACACGACTTTTGCAACACTTTGCGAAGTGATTCATTTTTCTACATTTTTTACACACCTTTCCTTGTGCAGGGCATGAATTCATGGCATGTCGATTGCCACACCTGCCACAAGCCTGGGAATTCTGACCTTGACTTTGACTTTGACTTTTTTGCTTCCACCTTGGAGGTTCTGATCTTTTACCGGGATTGACTGCCTTTTTCTTTTTGTTCAAAGCATCAACAGGGACTGACACATCTGCCTTTGAACCAAGCTCTTGTGCCTGAGCTCTGGTAATTTCAGCAGCACGACAAATTTGCAATGCCTTTTGAAGTGTCAAATCATCCTCTCTGAGCAAACGCTCACGCAAACCACCATCTGTGATTCCACAAATTATCTGATCTCTGATCAGACCATCAGTCAACTCTCCGAATTCACACGATTGTGCACGATTTCTCAATTCTGTGACATACTGATCAATGTTCTCACTCACACCCTGAGATCTGGTAAAGAATTTATGCCTCTCATACGTGACATTCTTCTTGGGAGTGCAATATTTCTCAAACTGTTCAAGCACTTTCTCCAACTTCATCTCATCACCCTCAGCAAATGTGAATGTGTTGTATATATCAAGGGCAGCATCACCTATCACATGCAACAACATTGATGTTTGTGCTTTATCATCTTTCCTTGACATTCCAGAAGCAACATTATACAGAGTGAATCTTTGCTTGAATCTCTTCCAATTCTCAGACAAATTACCCCTCAAATCTAGTGGTGCTGGTTGGGTTAAGTTTGCCATGTTCACACTCTGAGCATCCACTCACATGAACAGTGTTAACAATTAGCAGAAAACTGTATCTTTTCAACAAGTTAACTTATGCTCAATCATCCAACACTTTCACGAGGTTAGTATGTTGCATCATATATGTGGCTAATCTAGGCTAAGGCCACGTCACTGGCTGTAGTGTTCCCAATACCTCATGCACTGTGCAGTCTGGTCAGTTGACCTCTAGAACTTTCTGTTCCGAGCTACCACAGTGCTGATGCAGGTCATTGGACACACAATACAGGCCCAAAACCACTATTTCGGCGCAATTGGTCAAAAATCGTGTCGCTTATGTTCCTACTCACCTAGGAGAGACAAAAAGCTCTTTCAAAATGCCCCTGTGATTTTATGTGATGCCAAGGGACATATAAACAAAAACTGAAATCATTTCGAGGGCGAAATTATACCACTAAGCCATTGGTGGAGGGTTAAGTTCGGCCAACAGGCTCAAAAGTGCATGTCGCCAACGATGATTTTTAATGTTTTCTTAACTTTGTGGGAAAATATGAGCATAAAGAGGAAGCTTACTCACGGTTTCAGAAAAGTGGCTTAAGGTTCTATGAAAACCTAACACAACTTTTTAAACTAACCATTCTTTATCAACAAAATAACTGATGGAAATGTGTCGCCAGATCCGCTGAAACATACGTTACCATCTTTGTACTGCCAACTTGGTTATGCTATTACAGTGAGTACTACACAATTGTATTGTTTTTCTGACCAAAAGGGGTGTAAGTTTATGTTAAAAGATATTTCATCACTCAGCTTCAAAAGACATGCGACTGCTAATCTCGCAAATATAGACTTTAAAAAGGTAGATTTAAGAGAAGTAACATACGTTACCATCTTTGTAAAAAGTATGAAGGTGCATGGCTCTGAATGATTGTTCTAGAGTTGAGACTAATGGAGTAGATTGTCCTCATACCCATGGGTGGCAAAAGATTCATTATTATGTTGCTAACTTATACGATTTAATCCACAAGTGTAACATACGTGATGTAACTTACGTTACCACCAAATGACAGAAAGCTTAATTACACCATTAATTACCACCTAAATGTACATTTCTCGAATCTGTGCCGTCGATTTGAGGTCATGGGATAGCTCAGCAACTTCTTTCAATGGCATCTTGAGCATTGGCAGCGCGCAAAATACCTTTACATGATGTGTTGAAAAACTGAGTAAGTATTTGATTGTTGGAAATGTGTTGTTGTTTTTCATAGAATCATGCTTTACTTCTGTTTATTGTGTCTTTATTAAGTCAGTAGATTACACCGTAAAAATCCAGTTATTGCTTTGCTGTACAGGTTTATTCTTTTGAAATAGATCACTCAATTTATTACGTAACGTATGTTTCAAATTTTGGTAACGTAAGTTTCAAGATGTTGTCATGTTGATAACAGACAATCCACAGAAAAGCCCATTTAATTTGAGACAATTTAATTGTTGCAGTTATGATGTTGATGAGTTTCTCCCTCAAAACATATCAAATTCATTTACAGCTGTATGTTCTTGTTTGTTAGGAGGATGCAGTAAAAGGGGACATAATCATAGTATCTTTGAACAAAATCGTTTGGTGGGCGTTGATGTTCAACTTGGCTTTAATGATGTCACATTCCAGGTATAAACAATGAATTTAACATTGTTTTAAGAAAATTCAATGAATAGCTAATAAACTTAGGGATTACGCAGATCTCTACTTCAAAACTATTGGATCAGGTCCCTGCATTAATATAGTAACGTAAGTTTCTAGTTTTGGTAACGTAAGTTTCATCAATTCATGTCATTGAAAAAGAATATTTTAGAGAATGTGCGTGGATGAAAATAACATTTAATTGTTCTAGAACTATAGTTGAAGGAATTCCATAGGGAAATAAGTCTTTTCAATTATATTTATCTTCGGTTATCATAAATCAATATGGTGACTTACTACTACCTGACTGTTTTTAACGGAGAAAATTAACTCAAATTTGTGTCGTTATATCGTTGATGATCTCAAAGTGAAGAAAAACACACTTTGAATGAAGAAAAGGTAACAAAAATACATGTGCATTAAAGAAATGTAATTTTAAGTATTACTGAGTATACCATCATAGATCAGGCTTACATGATAATAATAATGCTAATAATAATTATAGTGATGTATGTTTCAGTAAGATATATGTTTAAGACATCAACATTTTTTTGTTCTTCCTTCTCGTTGAAGTTAATGCAGTTGCAATGGGGAAGAGCAGTGCTGAGATTAAAACCCATATATAGGGAACGTATAAGCTGCAATCAGATTGGCGAAAAATCATATCTCTAAGCAAAGATTCAAGAAAAAAAAAAAACATGTACCCGTCGCGTAGTTGACAAAAAAAAAGGAAGAAGCAAAGTCACGCATCGTTTTTTTTTTTTTTTTTTTTTATTTACCCTACCAGGGTAACTATAGGGGAGGGGGTTCGAGGTCCCCCGCCCCTTTGCCAGCAGTCAAAATATAAACAAAAGGAAATAAAAAGAAAAAATGAATCGCAGAATCCTCCTCCCCAGTTTGAAATAAACAAATAAAAAAAACATGAAATTTGGCTTGTACTGGCAGCATAGAATCAAGCTGAAGTCTTTCTTTATATTTCTTCAATTTTCTTTTCTTTCTTTTTTTTTTTCTTGCTTGTCAGTCGATGAAACCCGGTAAAAGAAATGAAACAAAAGAAAAAAAAAATGGCACGGGAGCTTTTATTTTTCTCCCTTTCAGGTGATTAAAACTGGAAGTAGTCGACTTTTTCTAACTCTGACCCCATCCCCCACCCCATGAAAATCCTACTTAACGGGCCTGCCTGTAATCATTATCAGTACCGTTGTTGTGCATGTATAGCAACTTGTCCTTTCACTTTTCTTTTGAAAGATTTAAAAAAATTTTTCCATGCAGGAGACAATTTCCAGATATACGGCAAGAATTATTAATGCAAGACTTGTTATTCTTGTTATCGTTGTGGATTATACTGTCTTATGCATACATAACAAGGACAATCGAGTACATCATTTCACTAATGACAATTTCATTCATCCTACCTAGTATTGTGCTAATGCAACTATGTAATTTGACGTTATTTCATCGACCTCATTTGCCATAGTCAACTTAGTAAAGTGGTCATTTATTTAATTAACAAAGAACATTTCTTGGTTCCTTCTGTCCATATCTCTTGTTTACCGAGTTCAGAAATTTCAAATACAAGCAATACGGCGTTATTGTTCATTATGAAGCACTTTAATAGAGTAACCATCTCGTTTCTGCCGTTTCTTGTTTCATACAAGTGTTAAAAATTTTGTGAATACTATTGTATTGCAACTGCTATTTTCAAACTGTTCCTGCATAGAATAACTGTTGCGACAGCAAAGTTATGGAGTCTGTAAAGTTATGGATTCGAAACATATCTTTCAACAGCATGAAGTGACAGCTGAAGATAACAAGTCACAAGACATCAATATGAAGATAACACGTTACAAGACGTCAAGCATACGATAACTTTCATTATGATAAAATTGAAGTGAAACCTACGTTACCCACCACTCGTTTTATATTACACGTACATCATGACAATATTTTCGTCCGTGAAGGCACGTGAAAGCATGTTCCCAACTCTTATCATGTCAATGCCATAAATTCATAAGTATGAAGCCAATTGTCTTCAAAATATCAGCAGTAACGGATTAATGTTCTACTCCAGAGTTTATACGCGGACATGTTATAAAGTCTGGCAGTTTTACAACTATTTCAATTGTAATTTTTTAGAATTGTATCACCATGATATTGCGACGTCTTGTTATAATATACGTTCACTTGGAGTTGACGAGAAATTAATGTAAGAATATATACCAAAACCAAAAAGAAAAAGTACCAAAATCAGTTGCACATGTAGTAGTATTATCTTTGTAACTTACGTTACATTAACGTAAAACATACGTTACGTGGAATCTGACGAATATATTTTTGCGCACATAGATTCACATGTTTCATCGATGATACTCAAGAATTGGCTGGCAATTTGGGACTGATAAAATGTTGAAAATATTTTCTGAAGAAAGTCTGACATCAAATTATCGAGAAAACAAATGAACATTACATGAAATAAGATTTAACACAATAGGACATGCTGTGTTCAGTATAGCATACAGGTCATTTGCCATCCTTCCCATCTGCAGGCAGCATTTACAAACATGGCAGCCGATGGTATACTTCACATCTGACGCATACTTATCTCAATCATAGACTGTAGTCACCAATCTTAAAGCATTTGAAATAGAATGACATTGGTAACGTATGTTACATGATGAAATCTACGCCCTATGAAAGAAATTATCACACCACAAAAATAAAGCAAGATTGTGTGTTCATATTTTTCAACTACAAACTTGAATATTTGTGTCATGGATTGGCATAAAAATGAAACCTATTCTAAAAACTTTAATTTTCGCGTTTTGCGATTGTCCAATTGTGCCGAAATAGTGGTTTTGGGCCTACAGTCATGCACATTCAGGTATGTCATACACACACACACACACGCTGGGTTAGTGCATCTCAACACACTGCTGCTTGGCTACTGTACAGCATGCTAATGTACACATAGCTCCATGCATCCTCCACTCTTTCAAATGAAACGGTCTGGCCTGTTTCTTGCGTGGATTATTCCTTGTCCTAGTCCCTTCTGTACTTCAGAATGATGTAAACAGTTGACTGACACCATGACTTGGACAGCTGAACCACTCTGACACCATGTCTTGGCATTTATATGCCTTAGTTGGAAAGGAGGATTCTTAGTAATGAGGAGACATTGTTGAGATGATGTAAACTGTGTGAGTGCCTTTATTCAACTGGTTCTTCCAGTGTGTCCTTTGCACATGGGGCATATCATGTTACATCCAGCTACAGCTGGCAGGTTAGTCTTTGCTCAGACTCATCATTGCAAAGACTTTACAAACATAATACATGTATATCAACACACATATATACAAATACAATGTTACTATTGCTGCAGAAAGAGACAGTGATTTCCCTTGCAATAGCCTGCATGTTTTACAGTATGGCATTAAGGTGTTTGAAATCTGTTCATGTATATGTATGCTCTAGACTATAGTCTAGTTTAAGTGGGATGTTGAGTTGTGAATCACATAATGTATTAATGCATTGGCCCATGTCGTGATGTTGAATGTAGATATTATGTATTTGCCTGGACAGAAAGATGGATCCGTCTGTCCAGAGGAGTCTTTTATTTTTTTTGACATTATCGCTCTCCTCCGTAGACATAAGGGCCCGAATTCACGAAGGTGGTACAAACAAAACCATGGTCTAAACCATGGACAAAAACCATGGAGCGCCAAGTGTCAAACAGAATATTTCGTTACGAAATTGGTCATTTCGTCGACAAAATGACGGTTTCGTTAACGAAATTATCATTTCGTGGACGAAATGTTCATTTAGATACAAAATGTTGTCATTTCTTTACAAAATAATCATTTCATCGACGAAATGACTGATTTCGTAGCGAAATATCGCATGCAACACTTGGCATTCCATGGTTTTTGTCCATGGTTTAAACCATGGTTTCATTTGTACCACCTTCGTGAATTCGGGCCAAGGAGGGGATCCGTGAAGCCAGACGCAGTCTCCGCGGAACATTTCCCCGACGACCAGATACAGACCGATCTTTCGGTCAAGTATTTGCCCAACTGGACTTGACCCGACTGTGATTGTAAAGAGAGCTGTTCACAAGCTTTCTTTCACTTCAGCATTTCTTTTCTATAGCTTTGATGTTATAGGGAGATGCAAACAACTCACAGTATAAAAAATATTTAAAGGTTCTATTCATGTAAGGAACTAACTGTCAAGTGTAAAATGCTGGGAAGATTTCCCTCTCATTTATACACAAGAGGTGCACAGTACTACATACATGACTTGTGAAAAATGACAACAAAAGTAGTTTCTCCTGACTCCATTAATGCCTCAATTGTGCCTAGAATTTATCTGATATTGCTCAAAAATTTTTGTCATTGTGTACCATGTGCACAAGGAAGTTTGATTATTTCTTCATTTATCAGTTTACCAGTTCCACTCAGCTAGTGACAACAACATAGGCAACCAGCACGTACAAGATGGCCGATGCTGCTATCAAGCCCAAATCGCGTGTTCGCACCACCTTCACTGTGGGTCGGGATGGAGATATAGACCTTAGCCGCACCCTCGAGGACACCAGGGACTACCCGCCGGGCGTGACCATGGAGACGGTCGCCGTGACGGCGCAGACCAAGCTGCGAGGATCGGAGACCACCCGCCCTGTTGTACCGTCCATCAGCGTGGCCACAACATTCGAGATGGACAAAGTGGATGACTACATGCAGTACACAGTGGTAACTATTGTGTGTGGCTGGACAGAAAATATGTGCAATATTGGAGGCACGTTAATCTATAAGAACTGGAGTACCAGCTATAGAAGTAGACGAGTACATGTGGGGGAAAAAAGGGATGTGGACAAAATTAAAGAAGAAGAAAAGAGAGGATGTGAAGGGAAAATAAAGAAGAAAATGAGTAGAAGTATAGACCAAGATAAAAGTAGATAAAACCCTTTTTTGTTACTTTGATTTTATTTATCTATTTATTTTTTTTTTATTTTTTCTCAGGGTAGCCCATTCACCAATAAGCAGTGATCTTCCTTAAAAAGCATACATTACTTGTAGTTATTCTTATAATACCTATTATATCACATTCTGCAATAAGAGCAAGGTTGAAATTAAAGAGAGGAAAGCAGAGATAGTTTCCAAGTTGTAATTTATGTTTCATTTACTGTTTATAATTATTTTTTTTTAATCAAACTTGCTTTCCAATTCATATTTCTTTTATTGAAAGTATATATAATATTGTGCATGATCAGTTATCTTTATGACTGAAATATAAACAAGCTCATGGTTACAAAGAATGACTCTTCCTGAACTAAACACACAAAAAAAAGAAGAGTTCCACAATAATGTGAGGTAAATTCTTGTGTAACATGGAATAAGTTTCCTGGTATCACATCATAATTTTCTATGCATTTTGATGCCACTGCTACACAAACTATCTTTTGTGTAGCAATTTTCTTCCATAGAAGTGTACAGGATACCATTTGAAATATTGTTCATCAGCTGAAATTGCTAATCAAATTTGAGTGGAAAATTATTCCCTGTATAAAAAGGCATTTCATAATCAAGGGGTATCAATACCATGTATGCAAATACATCAATGCTTGTTATAGGTGTGAAGAGAATCTTTCATTAAATAATAAAAAAACAAACAATGCTTGAAACAAATCAGAGAATTTGTTAACAGTGAAATTTTAGCTATGTTCTGTGATTCTTCAACCAGGATGGCTACATTTACGGTCGAATGTGCAACCATTCCTGCGACGTCGTGTCTCACGCCGTCAACAAGATTGAGGGCGGTGTTGGAGCCCTGGTCTACCCGAGCGGGATGTCCGCCATATCGACTACTATCCTGGCTCTCATCAAGTCCGGTGATCACGTTGTAAGTCTGCGTCGAACCTTGACAACACGTTTCCTTTGACATTTCAGGTGATAAATCTGGTGAAAATACAGTTGTACATGTACAGCACGTCCTAAATTGTCTCTTTTGCGAGTACAGATAAAGACAATGTTTGATGAAAAAGAAAAAGTCCTCAATTGTTTCAGTTCGCTCATCATGTCCTAATTGTCATTGAAAATGAGTTTAATCTGGTTACTCTCATATAGGCCTAATCATTGCATGCCCAGCTGCACAAATCTTTAACCTGTCCTGGTCTAGTCCCATAGCTTTGCATGAAGAATTCCATGCGGCAGACACAAGATTTATGAACATGGTTGTTTGATACTATTTTGTTGTAATGTTCTTTTTGATGACAACTATTCAATGTAAAATGTGACTATTTGTAAGTTAGGTTTTGAATATTTCTCTCATCCAGTCAGGTCATAATGCAACATCATGTAGGAACACACCCTTTTCATTGATTATGGTAAAACCATATAATTTATAATTTATGGCATATTGCCCATTGGTGAATGGAAACATGCTTCCCAAGCAACATTCCTATTGTCACTGCAGAAATGAAAGTATTTAGAAACTGTATGTACACTCTGTTGTGCAGCTCTCCTTCAACTGGCTATTTTTGATCCACACATAAACACACATTATGTATATATGTATGTATGTATGTATGTATATATATATATATATATATATATATATATATATATATATATATATATATATGTGTGTGTGTGTGTGTGTGTGTGTGTGTTTGTATGTGTCAAAATAAACTGTTGGTAATGACAGCATGAACTTGAGTTCTGTTCTATTTTCATATTTATGTATGTTTATATTTTCATATGTATATATATATTATATATGTATATATATATATATATAGATATATATGATAAAAAGATTGTGATTCATACATATTAGCAAAGATATAAATGTAAATATTTGCAGTTGTCCTACTGTTATATTTGCCAATTATATATTCGCTTATGTTTGCATATCATACTGACATTGATTGTTCTATATATTTGATGTTATTTTTCATAATTATACAAATGCACATTTTCATGTTGGCAAATATATAAACTTGTTCATATTTGAGTAGACAAAGGAAAGAGTTTGAATACTGAAGCACAAAGAGCAAAGTTTTTCACCAATTATAAAAGAGCAGAGCAACAGTGTCTTTAGCCATGTATGTGATCCATGATATCTATAAAAAAAGACATATTTAATGTTTAGGCAAACACAGTTATCAGTCTCTTCTCCCCTTCATCTTTGTTTCCACTCTTCCAGATAGCCCCCGATCCTGTCTATGCAGGAGTCTATACTTTCATGAAGCACATGATCCCGAACTATGGGGTTGAGGTGACCTTTGTACCAGCTGGGGACGTGGAGGCATACAGGAAGGCCATCAAACCGAACACCAAGGTGTGCAACAGATTACACGAATACAGGACGTCAACCTTGTTTTGCTCAGGATGTTCCCAGATTGTTAAACTACTTAACCCCGTTGAGGATGAGTCCCGAGTATACTCGGGCAAGTGTCTATGGGAAATGGGTGTTGTAGCAAAATCAGCCCGTCCTCAATGGGTTAAGAATGTCTTGGACCACTTCAAAGTTGGTTAAACCCTTCACAACAGAGGCATAGTCGTGCAATGCTTACAACAAAATAAACCTATCTAATCTGAGACACTGCCATCTGCAAGGGTTAAAGGTACAGATCATATGATACATAAGGGAAATATTGCTTCTTTGGTGTTATACACAATAAAACCAAACAGCAGTTTTTTAAATCTGTAGCTGTTTGTAGGTGCTTGTCTCAGTGTTTCCTATATGTAAACATATCATCCTTGATATAAATTTATATTAGTCATTGAGCTAATTTGTCACCTTATGCAAAGCAGGTAAGACACAGTTTCCAATTTATATCATAATTGTTGGACAGAGATGAACCTTATTATACCCCCGCCAAACGAAGTTTGAAGGGGGTATATAGGAATCAGCGGACTGTCGGGCGGTCGGTCCATTGCAAATCTTGCGTCGCGAACTACTTCCTCAGTTTTCAACCGATTCCCATAAAACTTGGCACAGATGTGTGCCTTGGGTTGTAGATGTGCAAGACGTATTTTTTGACAGTACCCAAAAGTACGTTGCCATGGTAACGGCGTATTATGGGCAAAAATGGGTACAAATCTTGTGTCGCGAACTCCTCCCACAGTTTTTGATCAATTTTTATGAAATTAGGTACAGATGTTCATCTGAATATGTTAATGTGCAAGACACATATTTCCGCAGTGGCAAAAAGTGCGTTGCCATGGTAATGGCATGTTATTGGTAAAATATAGGGCAAAATGCTTCATGGCAAAACTGCTTCATCAGTGTTCTTCCAATTCTCATGGAATTCATATTGAATGTTTGTCTTAGGATATAGGTCAGCATGACACATTTCTTGACAGTGACAAAAAGTATGTTGCCATGGTAACAGCTCACATATTATGAGCCAAAATGATGAAAAATTTTGTGTTGCAAACTACTTCCTCAGTTTTTGCCCAATTTCCATGAAACTTGGTACAGATGTGTACCTTTGGTTGTAGATGTGCAAGACGCATTTTTTGACAGTACCCGAAAGTACGTTGCCATGGTAACGGCATATTAATGGCAGAAGATCAAGGAAAGATCTTGCGGATTTAACTACTTCCTCAGTTTTTTGACCAAAGCTTATGAAATGTGGCACACACCTTGATCTTGGTGGGAAGATGTGGAAGACATATTTTTGGGACGTGTCGGAAGCTGCGTTGCCATGGTAACGGCATATAATTTTGATATTTATTTCAACTTTTTAGATGATTGTCTTTCCTGCCAATTTATTTAACTACTTCCTCAGTTTTTTGACCAAAGCTTATGAAATGTGGCACACACCTTGATCTTGGTGGGAAGATGTGGAAGACATATTTTTGGGACGTGTCGGAAGCTGCGTTGCCATGGTAACGGCATATAATTTTGATATTTATTTCAACTTTTTAGATGATTGTCTTTCCTGCCAATTATTATGTATGCAGTTATGGCAAAGATTGAAATGCATATATGACTGTTGATTTACAATCAAAAGGATTTGCAAAGATGCCAATTGTTACTTTTATCCTTTCTTTCTTTTTGGGGGGGGCAAAATACAGCAAGTTTCATGGAAAATACTGTTTTCCCAAATTGTTTTACTACCCATATCTATTACAGGAAAAGTAAAAATACTGTTTTCCACCAAAATATTGTAATACCCTTTCAACCCCCAAAATACTGCAATGATGTTTACAAGGTTGGCATATATATATCCCAGGATTTAATGTTGTAAAGTCAACCAAGTGATTTACACCTTTCTGACTGTTGGCCCGAGATATACATGATCCTCGTGACTTCATATCCTCAGCTCTTCTACGGCGAGACTCCAACCAACCCTATCCTCACTGTCCTAGACCTTGAGGAATTCGCCAAGGTTGCCAAGTCAGTGCCCGGTGCCATCAGCATGTGTGACTCCACCTTTGCCTCACCCTACCTCCAGAACACGCTGGCCGCCGGTGTGGACATTGTCTTCCAGAGCTGGTGAGTGCGGGTCAGTGTTGTCAGAGATCACATCACTCCTCCCTCCCCCCACTATGAACAAATACTGGCTGAACGTAACTACTCATAGTTGATAGCTTTCATGGCCTTTCTGATCTCTTGACCTGAGGCTAGCAATGATCTGAATGGAACATGAAAGAAACTGAATGTGATAGAAACTGACTGCATTTCACTGTTCTGCACCTCTGCACTTACCAGCACCAAATACATGGGAGGCCACAGTGACTTGATGGGAGGGTCCATGTCGACGTCTGATCCTGAGCTCTTCTTCTACCTCTCAGAGCATCAGAAGCAAATTGGCAACATTATGGTAAGGACAGCAAATTGGCAATATTATGAGGACAGCACTTTGTTTCTATATATCCCTGTTCGCATTTGTGGACACATCAGACGCCAATTTATCCACATTGTCATCAGAACATGATTTAATTCTATTTGACTATCTTTCTTTGTGTGCAAATGAGAGGCAAATTGGCAACATTGTGGTGAATGCAGTGATTCTAGTTGTAGTAAAATGTCACTGTGTTCTCTGTAAATCAGAAGGGAAAAAAAAATAATAATCTGAATCTAATTGCTGTAATGAAACTTTTAGTCTGTTCTCTAAGGCAAAGTGAATTATAAATCTTTTTTTTTATACTCATGTTTCAAGATTGTTGCTCTTCCTATGGCACTGTTTAAGCAGAGGGTAGAACAGTCCATTTAGTCATATGTAAAGCAAAACTGAAGGTTCATCAATTTAAGCTAGTATGTGAAAAAAAAGGTTTTGACAATTATCAGACAAGTCTTTGCAGAACAACACAAATTCATTCTGATATTGATACACAAGAGAACATATTTGTCATTTATGTTGTTCTCATATGTCATTGGCATCATTACAAGACGATGCAAAAAAGAATTTCTTTTGCATATATACAGTATGAAATCTGATGTGGATATTGACATATGACCCCAAATAGTAATATTTGGAATAACTGCAAATGCTACTTTCACATACATCCAGACAGCCTTTTGATGGTACTAGTGGCCATTGAACCAATTTCCCGATACGATCAAAGCTCTTTGCTTTCCTTCCTAATGTTTCCTTGCCTTCCAGTCGCCATACACGGCTTCCCTCTTGCTGCGTGGGATCAGGACGCTTCCCCTCAGGATGGAGAAACACAGCAACAATGCCCTGAGGGTGGCCCAGTATCTGGAAGCACATCCAAAGGTTCACTGAAGATGATGATGATATCAGATGTGAATTAAGCCACCACCTCCTTTCAATAATGCCCAACCTTGAGGAACAGTGCAATCAAAAAGATCTAATGGTTGCTGTGGAATGTGCCAAATCCTAGCAAAATGTCAAATATTCCACATGTAGATGACGGGCACAAAATTAAAGAATAAAGATAGGGGATAAGAATTTGATGTCTTCAATTAAGTCCCCAGGCGCGGTGGTTTACTTTTGTTATGATAGAATTTTGTTATAGTTGAACAGTGTAGTATAAAGACATATAGATGATAAATTTTTGAACATGAATTTTGATTTTATTGTAACAGCAATTTCATTACAATTGTGTTCGTTACAACAGGAGTGCACTGTATTTTTTAAGTTGATGTGTTTACCTCAGTTCTGTCAAGATTGACTTATGTGGGGTTGACTGTAGTTCTCTACACCTCTCAAGCAGGACTTATAACTGGGTCACACTGCAACTCGACACGGCCAGCTTTATTAAATGCCACCAGTTTCTTTTCAAACTCTGTGATAGGTATCTCGTGTATACTATCCCGGTCTGCAATCACATCCCAACCACGAGGTGGCCAAGAAACAGATGAAGCAGTTCAGTGGTATGGTGGTCTTTGAGATGGCAGATGGGCTGGATGCAGCCAAGACATTTGTTGAGGTACGACCCAGTCTCTTCCATCGAAAAACACTCGGTGAAGGCAAGGGTCATTCGTACATTGAAAGATACGGGGAAGGATGGGGAGAAGAGTGCCCATACGAAGCTAGCCTATAACCTTGGTGGAGGATGCAGCTACAATGTATTGTCCTTGCTGTTATACTAAACATCTGATGCGGAGAGACTATTGTCTTTACAAAGCGATACATCCTGATGCGGCAAGACTATGAACAGAGAAAGCATCCACCACCTATATCCATGACAATGAATCAACGGCAATTTTTCGCACGAAAAACTGCTGATTTATGATCGATAATAAGAGAACAACGACCAAATCAAGACAAATTGATATGTGTATATGCGGTGGATGCTTCACGCACATCCACTGTTCATAGTTTCGCCGCATCAGGCGTTTAGCATGACAGTAAAGACCATAGATGCATTCTCCACCTAGATTATAAGATATTACAAAGCATGCACACCCAAATGAAAAAATTGCATCTACATTTTTTTGTTCACAAAAAATATGTTTTGTTACTTTTGATGAACATAAAATGTCATAAAAACACACGAGTTAGCAGCTCTGAGTTTATCATGATCTGCTATGATACAATGAGATACACATCATCCAGCCATTACCAGCTACCAAGCTGGCTATCGTTAGTGCACCGCAAAGAGTCAATTATTTCACAGCCTTATCCAGTGTTGTCTCACTGACCACCTGATGGGGTTTCCATTCCACTCTTTGTGAGCAGTGGGGTCATAGGGCAGCTTTTTCCAGAAGTTTAGAATCCACTTCCTCTCCTCCGTCCTATTCTGATCCTGCCATCATATGAAGGAGATTTTGTTTCATCAAAGATTGTACACAAAATCACTCCCACTAATGTGATGTGAAAGTGTCAAAACTTGGTGAAGTTGGTGTAACAACTACATTTATAAGACTAAGCGCCAATTATTTTGCTTACATCAACCATTTCGGGGTCAGCATCGTGAATTTGTGCATTTTGGGAGAAATCAGCAGGAAATGGAACATGTTGTCTAGCATCAAGCTTCTCAATTGTTTTGAACCAGAGAAGCCCACTTTGGCTCCTACAAAATTTTTCAAGGGCCAGTTAGATCAAATATGAATCTATTTTTACTCAATTTTTGGTCTACATCCAGGCCCACCAGTGAAGAAGCGTGGGTTTACCATACCTGGCTCGGAGGAAGTGAAGTGACCAGATAAGGCCTAGAGAAAAGACTGTGTATCCTGCTATTAACCTTGACTTATTATCATCCACTTGACAGAGTGTAAAGATCATCCTGCTGGCAGTGTCCCTGGGAAGCACAGAGAGTCTGGTGGAGCATCCAGCAACCATGACCCACGGACCATACCTCATGACAAAAGAGGAGAGATTGGCGGGAGGCATATCGGATGGACTCATACGACTCAGGTATGTGCAGAACACCATGTTTTGCCTCATTAGCATCATCTTAGCACTTGCGTCGCAGATCTATAGCTCACTATTCTAACTTGAAATTACTTGATGTCTCTCCCTATCAGAGCAATGATGAAAGGCAAGGAACTGAAAATTTGAGTAGAAATGTATTTTGTTTATATCAACAAGGAAAATATGAAACATATATGTACCATTAAGAACTTCCCTTTCAAAGAAAATGAAAAAGGGCAGTCTACCCGAGTGCCAAGTATTTGTGACATTCCTTAAAGACCAGATTTCTGTGAATTAATACCTTATAAATGATAAATGTGGTTTTTCAACGTCTTGAGCATAGAGTTTGCTGCCTTTTTCTTTGAGATTACCATATGTGCCATTTCATTTCCAGTGTTGGCATCGAGAATGCGGACGATCTTATCATGGATCTGGAGCAGGCTCTTGGGAAGGCGTAGAGAGCCCTCTCAGTCACATGGACTCCAGCTGCAGCCATGTGTGAGGATTTCATCCAGGTAGCTGATGAAAACTTGGCACAACAAAAGCCAATGAAGCTTTTCTTTTACTTCCATTAACAGGAGATTATCTGCAGATTTCTGTATTTGACCTGGTATCTTTTACATACACTTCCAGGTCATGCACTGCAGCTGTGTTTTATACAGTGGCGGATCCAGAGGGGGGCGCACTGGGCGCGCGACCCCTCTTTATTTTTTCTTAAAACAAAAGAAATTTTAAAAAAGAAAATGGGGGGGGGGGGGGGAGGGGCACTTGCAACCCCTTTCATTTTGTAAAGGCGCCTTCCCTTCATGGAATTCCTGGATCCGCCGCAGTTTATATATATTCTAGAATATACACACACACACACACACACACACACTCTATCTCTCTGTTGTGGACCACTGGCAAACCATTACTACAACAATGTATTTGTAAGACATGTTTGTATGCATTTTTACTCTTAAAGATAAGCTACTGAAAAAAACCCAATGTTTGGTAGCTTAAAGGGGTGGTACAGTATTGGTGGAGATGAGAATTGGGCTTTAAACTTTTTGCGAGATACCAAGAAAACACTTATGATTTAGTACAGAGCATACCATTTTAAGAGGAATTCAAAGTTTATTTGATGAAAATCGGGTTTGGAATGACTGAAACATCCAAAAACAAAGTAAAACAAAGCAATCGTAATAAAGTGTGGGTACCACACTTTATTAGAATCGCTCTTTTTTGGATATTTCAGCCATTTCAAAACCAATTTTCATCAAATAAACGTTGAATTCCTCATAGAATTACATGCTCTTTCATATTTAATAAGAGGTTTCTCATTATCTCACAAAAAATGTTGGAAACCTGAAATTAGGTCTCAACCAAAACCGTACCATCTCTTTAAGGATCACAAACTTACACAGGATGGCAATATCCTCTCATTCAGTGCCATTGCAACACATAACATTTCTTGGGACCATGCAGTAAAATCACTTGAATGTACACAAGTTGAGATTCCGTCATATCATGTTTTCAAAAGTGATAAACAAAGAAACTGACTTAGGGGTAAGATGAATTATACTTCTTCATAACAAAGAGCCTGTTATGTCAGTGTTCTTTATAACAAAAGTTTGCTGTACCTAAATTTTGCACCCCTGCCATCCATTCTTGGACAAAAAAAAAAAATAATTCATTTGTTGTCATACCTCAGAACTGTTAAATCAGTCATTATATGAATTGTGCAATTCATATCATGTATATTTTGAAAGGAATATAAAGTCTATTTTGATGTCATAGCATGGACAGAAAATTATGCCATACCGTACGCTGCATATGAAATATGCCTCTATCAATGTATGAAATTTAGTTCATCTAATGAAATATTGTATATCTTTTGATCCTGCACTTGAATAAAGACTTTCCAGACAGATATTTCTTTAAAAACTTAAAAACCAGCTCTTTAGTTCATCTGAATGAAAAATGTTGTGTTATTATGATGTGTTTTTAAATGTGTTCATGCCTCCATACTTATTTGGGAGCACAGTATTGAATTATTTACTCTCACTTCATATCTCAACCTGCATCATTATGTGTGAATGTGATTGGTGTGAACAGGGAGGTGTAAGAGAAGGAGAAGAAGCAAGTACACATGTATCTCTCCTTTGTACCCATGATGTTTCTTGCTGCCCAGAAGTTAAGCGCTCTATTACAGGTGTTCACGTGTATTGCTTCAACAAAAAATTGTGTTTCTATTTAAGTATACATCATTCCTCATTCACAACAAATCGAGCGAGCAGCAGTTTGCTGTCCTGTTTAATACTTTCGGCAGCAGTTATTAGTGTGTAGAGAACAGAACATGAAACAAAAATCAGTGAAAAATGGTACTTCTGTAATTGCTATCAAGCATGTGGAAACACACATTATCCAGTTATATAATCTGAAAAATTTGACACAAAGATTCTATTAAAACCTGGCAAACAAAATTATGCAAAAATGAGCACAAGATGGTTAAATGCAATACTTATGTTCCTTTTTCAGTTGAGGGGTATTAATAACAAAGAGATTTGAAAAAACTTAAGGAATTTGTTCCATAACATACACAACCAAGAAGTTCCATATGAAATTTCAACATTTCCTCTGAAATACACCCCACCCCCACTGTGTAAAGTTATGCAATTACACATGGAAAGCAAGATACAGCTTATCAACAACACTGATTTGGCAAAATCACAAAATGTAACAAACACTCTCAAAGAGTCTTGTGTTCACAGGCATTATTGTACTTTTCACTTAAACACAAAATGAAGACAATTATACCACAGCCATCTTTACCATTGTTCATTTTTTATTTCACGTTGGAAAACTTACATGAATGTGCAAAATAATGTGTTACATCCCAGTGCATTTAAATGTACAATACAAAAGGCACATGTCCATCAAAGTTGTTCAAATCTAGGGCCTAGCTATTTGCAACCCCCTCAAAATACTTTGATAAATGTGTATTTCTAGTTAAATCTACAAAAGATTACCTACTCTTAAAATCAATTCTTCTGCATATATAAAATATTGTACTCTACGTGAAGACAACTGTCTATTATTCCACCATTTGAAATGACTGATGTGCCCGTAGGCCTACACACATGCATACACAAACACACACACATACTCATATGCACACAAGCCATTCATTGAAGCTTCAAGTATATATAATGGGCATAAAAATTCCTTTGGAAAAAAATTTGCGAACTGAAAATTATCCTTGTTGATAAGGGTGTATAAAAAGTTAACACAGAAACATGAACTTGTGAAAATGCTGTTGCATTTAGCACCAAGATGTCTTTGCATAAAGAAATGTACATGTAGCACCAAGATGTCTTTGCATTAAGAAATGTACATGTAGCACCAAGATGTCTTTGCATTAAGAAATGTACATGTAGCACCAAGATGTCTTTGCATAAATAAATGTACATGTACATGTAGGCACACACGTATACAAATAAGTATAACTAAAATGTCTCGTGCTTTGGTATCCCAATTCCTGCCTGTCAAAATTTCCTTGCTAAATGCCGATGACATGGCCTTGGTTCTATCTCACGGATATTTTGCTTCGAACAAATGATTCTTCTGGTGATTATTTTTAACTTCAATTTTTGTTATTGCAACTGTTTAACAAATTGCCCTTCAATGATGTTAACATGCAAACACTGATTATTCAGTATTTGTAGTAAAAGCAACAATGAAAATCATGGGAATGCATACTCTGGTGGGATTTTAACCCATAACCTGATTACTAAACATTCTTGTCAGGATAGATACTAATACTTTGCACAACACATGGTTAATACTTATTGCCTTAATTGTTGTGTTCTGAGTGACAGCTAGCATCTATTCACATGTTCTCTTTGAGTGATTGCATACGTATAATACTGACCATCGTCTATTATTCAAAAATCTGCCAGTAACTCACTTGGAAATTGTTTTCTTAACTTCTGAAGCACATGAAGAAGTTGAATCTTAACTGTGCATTGCACACTTGAATATCACAATACTGGAAGACTGTACTTGGGGGAAAAACAGGCATCTGACTCAGAAGAATTCAGAGGAGGATATTCTTAGTAGAAGTAGGCCTATATATCGGCCTAATTATAGAATGGGTAGAGAGAATATTGTAATCTCATTGGTTGAGAGCTATGTGTTGATTTTGTACTGGCTGCACGTTGAGTCACAGTGGTAAACATGTTATCATGCACTTGCAGCAATTTAGATTACCGGTACGCGCACTTGTAACAAAGGTTCACGCACCAAGTAAGCATTCACACACTCGGTACAAGATGTCCATTGGTTTCAAAACAACAACAACAAAAAAGTCATGCATCCACTAAATACTGCTTGATTTTGGGGCTCTCATCTACGGCAAGCCAAACGGAAATGCATCCAGTAAATTTGTCATCGGGTAACTTGATAGAAAAATAGATTTTTGGCAAGAAAATTGATGCACATGTCTTTTTGTTTCAGTCGGAATATATTGTATGTGCAATATATCTAGCAAGTCTAAATTGTTGTCAATCGGAACTTCCTGAAGATTTCGAGAGTGGTTAAAATTGCAACAAAACAAACTCTTTTGTTATACACAAAAGACACACTGACAGACCATGTAAATGGGGTCAGCGAAGTTAGCTGCTGAGCTCAACCTTGAGCGCATTACATACAGTATATCTTTATACAAGTTTTACAGTAAAGCAAGCACACACTACACTGGAGTACATGCAAGTAATACTGCGATACACATAATTTTCATATAGAAAGCAAACAGATACTGATAGAAGAAACTCTAATCTTTCTAGTAGGCCCCTACAGCCATTTGTGGTCAGCATAACACAAATTAACATGAATTTAGGCCACAAATGCAGGCACTCTTGTCTATATTTTGGGAACCTGGTATACCAGGTTCCCACAAGAATAGGTTAATTTGTTTCTAGCTGTCAGATCTGTACACTGGTCGTATGCTACATGCGAATGAATGAGGTGATCTTGCACACCACATACAAAATGTAAAGGTCAAGCGGGGTCACACTTTTGGTGTCAACTTGTGCACTTTCAGTAATGCTGAGTTACTGTGCAGCAGGCATGGGCAGAGCCTATACGTGCATATATGTTATAATCCCATCTAATTATTCCCTTTTATGACTGAGAAGTCATTGTCATTTCACAATTAATAGAAATGATTTTTTTCCAGAGTGAAGAACTTCAGATTACTTTTTTCCAACATATAACAATTGCTGAGAAAATCTCCGTAACTATAAATGGTCAATTGGGGATAGGGTACCATCAAATAGAGCTCGCGCACTACGCACTGGCACAGCATTGTTGACACATTGTTACAGAAAGTAAATATACTGTAACCCTGCTGCTGTTTGAGTTTTTGAAGTTACAATGTATAATTATGCATGATAATGCAATAGGAAGAATTGCTCACTATATATACCGGTGTTCAAACAGTCAGGAGACTTCTCTTTTTTTTTTTTTTTTACTACACACTGTCCACACTACTGTTTCCATTCTCCCCAAGCTACCGGGTTGATCAGGGTTTGGGGCGAATCCTGCCACTTGACATTGGAATTACCGTGAGTGTGTTTTTGTTGTTGTTGTTGTTGTTGTTGTTGTTGTTTTTTGTTGGTTTTTTTTTTTTACTGAATACAGCTGTATGGGCAGCAATAATGTCCAAAGTCGCTCTCCCAACCCTTCCAAATTTTGTCCCCGAACTCCAACATTTTAGCTTTGCAGGAACACCAGGAGAATTTGAAGCTCTAGTGAGCAAGCACACTGTGGTTTTGGAGAAGGGAGAGTCCTGCTCGTGTGAACACGGGATACATTGTCAGACAGATACACATAACAGTACTTCCGCTGCTTTGTTTTTTGGCTCTGGTACCCCTGGAAGACATGCTATGTCATACACCCCAAACACTGTTACATGGTTATTATAAACACAATATATGATCAGTACATAAAAATTGGAGGAACTTATTGCATACACAGACCAGTGGCGGATCCAGATGGAAGCACTCTGGGCACTCTTCCCCCTCTTTATCTTTGGTTTAAAAAAAAAGAAATAACAAGAAAAAAATGAGGAGGGGGGAGCTTGTGTCCCCCACCCCCCCCCCCCCTTAATTTTGCAAAGGTGCCTCCCCTATTTAAAGAATTTGTGAATGCACCCCTCTGGACAGTTGAATATATAATATTATTATTATTTTTTTTTTTTGCATATACTTCATTTTGCTTTGTTAGAAAGATAGTGAGGAGGGGAGATGGAGAGTTGTCTCTCTCAATGGAAGCTCGATCTACAGCAATTTGCCATATTAAGAGAGGGAGCAGTACACTGGAAAGTACCACTCTGAATTCATAGGCAATGTTAACTTTTTTTCCATGTCTCTGCTGCATTCTGGAAAGAAGACACAGATGACTTATGCCATCTACAACTAGTACATCAAGTAGAAAGGCATGGGAATACCTTCTCGATGTGGAGGGAGGGGGGCTTAGAACTAAGTGATAGAGAGTAACATGTTCATACTTTACAGATACATTGTACTTGGTTATATTACTTTGTTGTGCTCTTAATAGTTACAATACCACCGATACTTCTACTTTTAAAAGGCACATATTAAATAGACCCAGTGGTTTAGTCGAATACGTATGCGGGCAGATGGTGCAAGTTTAATACAGAGACCTATGCTATTGACTCCTCTTTAGCGTTTACTCAGGGGTGTATCCAGGATTTTTTCTGGGGGGGTCGTGATCATTAATTTTTGGACCTTTTTGCAATGAAAGATAGTATGCGAAGAAAATACAGAAATGCGCAATTGTGCGCATTTGAATGTCCCTGATAATACTAGCTAGGCCATACACAGGAATTTTTTTTTTTTTTTTTTTTTGGGGGGGGGAAGAGTATGTTAAATATTTTTGGAAAACACTGAAGCGAGGGAGCAGATGAGCAGGATGAGAGTGTGGGCCCACATGAAGGGTATTATTCATTTTTAGAACTGAAATTCAACAATCTGGTACACTTTTTGGTGGGAAATACTTGGAAAATTGTTAATCAAAAAGCGAGAAATATATTCAAGAATAATCAGAATGGCTAAATTGAGGGGTCTGTCACCATTTTTTCCAATCTGCGTGCGTCTTCACTGTGTGCTAGAGTAAGTCAGGGGAGATGGATAGAAGGGAAGGGTGTGGGAGGGAGTGACCCCCTCCCACACAGGGAGCTTTTGCATTTCTATAACTGGAATTCAACGATCTGGTGCATACTTTTGGGGTTAATGTTCAATCAAAAAGTAAGAAAAATTGATATTCATAAGAATGATGTGAAGGGCTAAATTGTGGTGTCTGACACATATTTCTTTACACCGCGTCTGCGTCCTTTCACTGTGTACTATGAAAGTCTATGGAGATGAACCGAAGGGGGAGAGTGTGGGCCCGCACAAAGGAGATTTTTCATTTTTTGAACTGAAATTGAATGATCTGGTGCACTCTTATTTGGGGAAAGGCCCTCAAAAAAAAAATTGTATTTTGCAAAAATGTGGACCTTCTAAAATTTTTTTTTTTGGGGGTCATATGACTCTCACGACCCCCCCCCCCCCCCCCCCCGGAATACACCCATGTTACTCTGTGACCCATTTCCATGAGTCTGAAGAAGTCCTATCCGCTATAGTCTGTGGTCCAATCACAGTTCAGCTCATGATTCGATTCAATGATGATAGCTTTAGCAAACTTCTTCTGTGACGTCATACTAAGAAGCTCGCACCCTGGCAACACTACAAACTGTGTGATGCGCAGAAGACAACGAAGGCAACGTTACCTAGCAACACCTTCAATTACTCTTAATGACAGTTCAACTTCTTCATCTTCATATCAATGCTAATGGAGATCGGCACTATCATCCAACAGCGCCTCCGCAATTACTGGGTCTATGCGCCTTTAATATTTGGGGTCAGCAGGCAGTATTGTTTCTTCCTCAGACATCTGTAGGTCTAGATGGTATATATGGGTGATGTCCAGATTTTCTTGAAACGCTTCGAAGTACTACGACAACGCTTGCAACTTATCAGAATTGTGAGAAGTACACCTGGTACACCTATCCACCATCCAAAGTTTGGTAGTAAGTCGTTTGATGTGCCCAGCACTTCACCGACTGTCCGTGGTGTTTGCTGTGACACATTGGGCGTTCCTCCTGTCACCTAATACACCCAAGGATAAAACATAAAGATATATGTATAATAAAACAAGTCAGATCTATTGATAAAGTTGTCATTAAATGATACATGCAATTACATCATGCAACCAACAAAATGAAAAAGTAAAGAATCTGGATATCAATAAGAAGCAACTGTGATTTTTTTTTTTTTTATCTAAAGGGAGCACACAAGCATCTGTATGTCCAACATGCACATCTTGATGGACGTGTTTGGATTGCTGTTATTATGATGGGACACCTTCACTGTATTATGCATTGTCCCCAGACATGTGTATTGCAATGGGCAAGAAAGAAAAAAATGAAAAGAAGCCTTGGCCATTGTACAAGGCAACTATAATGAATCAGGGAAGGGAGCCTTTCTGGATTAACCTATTGACTCCCATGGAAGACATATCTGTCGCTTGATATATCTTTTCATCTTCCTTTTCACCGTTAACTGTGTTTCACGAGGAAGAGCTGAAAATTCTTCATATTAATTATGAGCTCTTTGTTGTTCACAATATTTTTTATGCCTCCGCCACACAAAGTGTCACTGGAGCTTGTATTCTGTTTTCGGGTTGTCCGTCCATCCGTAATCAATTTTGTGGACAGCGTAACTAAAAAAAAATGTTTGAGGTATCCTAATGAAACTTGGCATGTATATGTACGAGTGGGTGAGGTTGTGCCTATCAACTTTTGAGGGACACATGCTCAAGGTCAAAAGGTCAAGGTCAAATGCACAAAATTTCAATATTTCCCCCATATTTTTGCAATGCCTGAATTTTCTTGAAACTTAGTGTATATACATGAACTACCAAATAAAGATTCTCCAGAGTTTTTTGGTTGTGAGGTCAAAGGTCAAGTGAAAATATTAAAATTTCACTTCTCCATATCTCACAAATGGTTCAATGGATCTTCATGGAACTTAGTACATATATGCATGCACTGACTGGCAGATTATCTAGGAAATGGCCTAAGGGTCACGGGTCAAAGGTCAAGGTCAACTCCTCAAATTTTCACTACTTCCCTCTTATCTATGCAATGCCTGTAGGATTTTTCTTCAAACTTAGTGTATACATGTATTGCGTAATGGAGATCCTCTGGGATGTCTTTTTGCCATAAGGTCAAAGGTCAAGTGAAAGTGCTATACAGTTGTATTTCACTTCTTCCTTAAACTTATGAAAGGGTCAAAAGTCGAGTAAAAATTCTCAAATCCCCAAATACCTGCACTCTTAGACAATATAGCCATTCATCCAATTAAACCTAGTTCAAGGGAAGTGAACATTCAACACATTTGTGAAAAACCTGTCATTTTAATATTTTGCCAATTATGCGAAACTGTCATCACACATTGTCAAGACATTGTACTATCGACCTATTAGGAGAACCATGCATTATAGCAGAGGCATACCAGTCGCCATAGCGACATTTCTAGTTTCCAGTTGCAGTATTTTCACATCCTTTTATTCACTTATGTTTAAATGTTTAATGTTTTTACTTGAATATATTTATGGTAGCCATTGTGCTTCATGGTTTCAATGCATACCCAAATTTTCAAACCCATATTTCATTATGTGCCACCAAATTATTGGACACTCAGGTTTTGGCACCACACAGAATATCATGTGATTACATTAATCAAGTCACTGACTTGCATTTAGATAGACCGTACCCTATATTTGTGTGTATTCCAAATATGTACTGGCTTTACATCTTGCTGTTTTATAAAGTGTGCATGATTAAAGACATACTACTGACATGCGTTTTTCCTTCTTTTTCTGATAATGCATCAGCATAGTTATATCATTTGTTAATACTACATTAAATACAATACAGAAATCCACAACAAATCATATCAAACTATATCTACACAGCAGATCTGACTGGCAACATATTTGTTGAAATATCAACTTATGTATGCATTACTGCAATGTACACTTCATTATGCATACTGATTTAACTCAGTTCAAGACTGATTCCTTTAACATGGGTATGCAGCACTCATGAAAAAATGATTGTAACTAACTTGTTCAGTTGTCGGAGCATCTAGTTGATCGTCGACAAAGATTTCCACGGTGTCATGAAACACCTCTGATTCTCCTTCCTTGACAGACACATGTATCTGTCTCTGATCTTCTAATTCCAAGCCAGTCAGCGTAATTGACATTGTTCCTTGTACTTGGTTTTCAGCTATGCGAATGCGCTGACAAAACTCTGTTTCTATACAGATTGTCCCTCTAATGAAGGGAGTGAAGGTACCGTCGTGTATGTACCACCACTCAATCTGATAGTCCGATGTGGTCTTGTTATTCCGCGGGGGAATTTTTAACGTGACCTCTGCAGTTCCACCCTTTTTGTACATATCACGACTGGTTTCCAGCCATGCAAATGGTACTGCATCGTCTGTAGTCAGAGGCACCGCATACACTTGCAATGCAGGGAATATCACAGTCAAAAGCAGTATCAATTTTGCGTCCATTTTGTTTGTGCGATGAGCTGGGCGAGTTTATTGAACCTTGCTGATTGATGTGAAGCTGTCTGCTCTCTCGTATGTTCAAAGAAACCAAATCATGAAGCAAGTCGTTTTTGTCAGAGAGAAAAAAAAACACCACAGGACCGTTCGAACCTCGCTGGCGAAAAAAATTGTGCACGTAGTAGGCCCTTAAGTGCATGGGCACATCATATGATGTGGTCAGGTATTCATAGAGTACCTACATAAAGAGAGTAGCGACATAGAGTGTCCGGAATTTGATGGTTTAAGAACAAAATGGCCCCTGGAGTGATGTGACCATCAAAGTTACTTGTACACGTGTTATACGTGCACTGCGTGCGCGTGCGGCAGACCGGGCAAGTGAATTAAAATGGCATCAATGCGCAAGTTGTCGCTACTCGATCTCTTTATGTAGGCCGGTACTCTAGCTATTCAGTGTATGGAGCGCCCCTATGAAACATGAAGCATTCCATCAAGCACAGTATTATTTGTTTATATATGTATATATATATGTTCAAGAGAGAACAAATATATATCCTCTATAGTTTGTGTGTGTGTGTGAATGTAACCCACTTTCAACATTTGATCACAGGTGGAATCCATAAATATGATGATTTATGATCCATGCAGTCAATTAATTTACGGACTTGCATCTCGTATATATCACAGCATAAATGGATACCTTTGACTACCAGGCCAAGTGATTGAGTGGCATGTCAAGATTTATACAATGTTGAGATTATATTATATGGAGTCCTTGGGATAGTACAATTTCATGCAGTTACCAGCATTTATAATGACAAGTTATGTCCTGGTACCCCCCCCCCCCCCTTTTTTCTGCATCCTTTCGCATTTCAAAAAGAGGAAAGGTATATAATAGTGCATTGTGTTTGTGACTTATCCCCTGATTTCAGCACCAGGGCACATAATGGTATGCGTAGAGTTTCTGCCTGTGATAACCTGTCCACAAATTCAAGAAGAGATAAAAGAGATAAGCTAAGTTAGTGCTGATCCAGGGTTGTGCGGGGATGGGGGTGGGGGAACCAGCAACACATTTTCTTCTTCTTGAAAACAACTTGGTCAAATTTGTCACCAAACTTAGGGCAGTATCACAAGGGTGACAATTTATATGATATTAGGACTCCACAACCTGATATTTCAACAGTATAGTTTGCATTGTTCTCACATAATAGTCTGCAAGAATGTGTGAAAGGTGAACTTTCCATACAAAGGTCAACGCAAGACCCTTGGGTCTAATTGTTCACAACAGAATTTTGTCAGAGAACACAATGAACAACTTACTATTTTGTGAAGTATGAATGCAATGGATAATGCCTCTTGTCACAAAACTTAAATGGAAAGGACTTCTGACTTGCTTTACAAAGGATCCCAGTTCCTCTGTGACTACTGATAGAGCAAATCGAATAGCCAGGGTTTTTCTGCAGGATGTAGGTAATAATTGATAGTTTCATACCCTGAAACTGATTTTGAATAATGCACTACTTTTATGGTTATCATTGCAGAAAATCTGATTGTGTTTTTTTTTTCCTTGTTTTTTTTTTTTATTTATTTATTGTGAGTGGGGTGTGTGGTATAATGTTATACAGTGGAAACTCAGTATAGTGAGATCCTTGGGACCAAGACAATTTGTTTTTTATATCAGATACATTGTACTTTGTAGTATGAGTAGTCAATAACAATACAAAACAAATGAAACAAATTCTTTCGGACCAGAGAATGTAGTTTGTTGAGCTTCCACTGTAACTTTAACTTATTGTGATAAAAAAGGTGTCCTGAAATGTACTTTTTGTGGCTAAGAAATCCATTTGTTTGTTATTATTTCTTTTATAGGGGGTGCAAGCAGTGAGAAAAAGCATATTAGTTGTGTGAACTTGAGAAAGAGATAGCAGATGTGATTCTCATTCCTAAATGCATGTGACTTGGTAGGTCTGAGTGCGGTTGCTACATGTACATAAGCTTAGCATGATCAACGGAAATGGACCTACATGTAGTATGGTACAATACTTTCATTTCATGCCGAATTCAGTCCATAGACTAAATTAGATTATGGATTTGTTTTCCCAAATGACATAGGGACTTGTAGAGTCTTTTAACAGTGAAAAGATGGGGAGGGGCTATAATGGTACACAAAGTTTTACTCCCTCAAAAAATTACATTGTATATGTATACACAATGATTTGAATATCATCATCTTGTATTATTCTTTTAACTTCAAATTATCTGTTGTCTCTTCCTGCCAGGACAAGGAACAAAATATTTAAGTAGAAAGGTGTTTTGTGTATATTGAAAAGGAAAACATAAAATATACATGTACTGTCAAACAGTACATGGGCACAAGAACAGCACCACTTCCATCTAAAAAAGAATGGAAAAACAAAACAAAACAAAAACTGAAAGAATAAGACGCCATTTACAGTGAGTGAAAGGGCTGGGCTCGGCCGTGGCTGAGCCCGGCCTTTATTTCACGCTAAAGTACGCAAAAGGCCAAATGCGGTACCAAAATCGACCGCGCATTTGGCCAAACTCTGGAGGTAGTCTAGGCCGAGCCGCGGCTGAGCCCGGCCTTTTCTCACTGTAAATGCAATCTGGGCCAAATGCAGTACCAAACTGTGACCGGCGCGCTCCCAATAATAGTTGTTTGTTTACAAGTAGAGCGCCACTACGACAAAATATTGAAAGGTTTGAATTAAAAGCCTGAGCCGAGCCCGGCACTGTAAATGCACAAAATTGCATTATCGAGTACCGGGACTGAGGCTGGGTTTGGCCGCGGCTCGGCCTGGCCCTGTACTGTAAACAGGGTCTTTATAGTAAGGACAGTCCTGTGCATAAATGAACAGATTTCTGTGAATTGATACATCATAAAATACAAATTTGTTTCTTTTTCAAAGTCTTGTGCATAGTTTGCTGTCTCTTTTTACCAGATTACCATGCACTATGTGCCATCTCATTTCCAGTGTTGGTATCGAAAATGCAGACGATCTAATCATGGATCTGGAGCAGGCTCTTGAGAAGGCATAGAGTGCCCTCTCAGTCACATGGATTCCAGCTGCAGCTAGTTATCCACTAAACATGTGAGGATTTTATCCAGACAGCTGATGGAAACTTGATGGCACAACAAAACCAATGAAGCTTTTCTTTATATATTCTACTTGCATCAACAGGAGATTCTCCACACCTGTAGGACCCCTATTTCACCTTATACCTTTTACATCCACTTTCAGGTCATGTACTGCAGCTGTTTCATATAACAAGTTTTATGAAACAGGCCCCAGAAATGTGCATTTTAATATCACAAATTTCTTGAGAGCCAAGATTCCCCAAATTAAAATGCACATAAAAGTTCTTGTACTATATACATTGAATGCCAGTGGGAATTCGCAAAAATTTCATGCTGCGAAAAAGGCCGTCGGCTGCAATTTGCAAAAATGTCATGCCGTGAATATGTCGTTTTTCAATTCACACACAAGCACACAACACACACACACACACACACACACACACACACACACACGTACACACACACTATCTCTCTGTGTGGACCACTGAGAAACTAGCTGTTACTGCAACATTCTACTCATAAAACCTATTTGTAAACTTGTACATGGCCCATTCTCAGTAAAAGCGTTCAAATACGGAATTTTGGTGTCGCCGACATTCCATGACAATTTGCGGTTCCCTGAAACCTATTAGATACTATTTAAATGTTTATAATATATCACGAGGACTTTATTTGTTAAAAATAAACACGATCAAATGCGGTTGTCTGCCTTTTTGTATAAAATTTTGCTGTTAAACTTCGTTAAGACCCCCAAAACGCAGTGTCGCCGGCTATTTCAGAATTATGTTTTATTGCTCCTCTCCGTCCACAAACACACTTTCCAAATATTATTTTCATGGACAATGAGCATATCATATGTGCTAATCACAATACTCAGAAAGTTCCAAAATTTTTATTGACTTCTTTTTTTATAGCCTTTTGAAACCTGTCGCCAAGTTCACCGCCAGATACGTTACCAGTTTCTTTCGTGTTACAGCATTGCGAAAATAACAAGACTATGCAATGACCCTGTGTATATGAAACCCTGAGGATATACTTCATACATTGCAAGTACTTAGATTTTTTTGTGCAACAGCTCTTTTTTGAGAATACGGTACAATGTTTCAAATATCGGTTTTCTACACTTTTATTTGGACAGATACGTGACATACTTTTCACGCCACCCACTGCGACAGATATTGCAATGTCAGACAAATTGTATATCATACATTACTCCTCGGAATGACGCATCGATTCAACATTAAAGTTTAGTACAAGTGAGAAATATTTGGTAGATATCGCTCTCATAATAATACGATCGACCATATACGTTACCACAGATACGTTACCCCAGATACGTGACCGAATTTTGCTGATTGGTCTTGTGCTTTCTGGGGATCAAATCTGGTCAAAATTCATCCCTACACATTACATGCTTCGTTTTGTTGGACCTCAGGATTATATTCTTACACCATAAGGACAGAGAGGTGAAAAGATCAACACTTCCACATGATTTTTCTTTCTGCGTCAGTGTCTCACAACTTAATGCCAAGTTTTCCGACAGATACGTTACCACATAATCAAAATGCTGAAAAGAAATTGTAAATGTTTTTACAAACAAATCGTTGTGTGCTCATAAACTCCAAAGTTCTATTCTATAAAACCCAGTCACTTTCATAATCTATGCAACAACTTTGAACGTTTATTTTACAAGACGAAGCTAAGATTCAGCATATCAGTTTTTTGCTTTTCAGATTTAACAGATACGTTACGTATAATTCAGGGCACCCACGGTGGCAAATAATGTTATGTAAAACAAAGTGTTCATAAAACAATTCTGCATAGAATGACGCTTCCATAAAAAATTAAAGTTATGTTCAAATGAAGAATATTCAGTAGAAATTGCTTTGTAATTTCACCGACAGATTCATTTACGGTACGCCAGATACGTTACCAAACTTTGAAAGAGTAAAAAGTAGTTTATGAAACGCTTCCGAGAAAAGTTTCAGTGTTCTGTTGCATATTTATTCTAGTGTTTTTCAACATATGAAGAACTACTCAAGATTCATTGATAAGTTGAACAATTATTTATTCATTTTCATTAAAAGCGATGAACCAAATACGTTACCATAGGTCAAACAACTGTTTAGCATATCGAGTTCATAGAGACTGTACCTACTTCCTTCTAAATGCCTGCAAAAATATATTTTTTAAACCTTGTTTGCATTATCCATCAAAACTTAATGAATATTTATAGTCAGATGGATAAATACATTCAGACGTAAGATGAGAATATTCTGTGAATGAAGAAATCAGCTTTCACATTTAGGGCTCTTTTCCACTACATTTGATAGTTTAAATATTACGTACAATGTTTAAAATGGTTAATTTGGGCTTACATCATTCATTTTTACATCAATTCATGAGGTAAATAATTAAACAGGTGATATTTATTAATTCATACACAACTAAAATTATTACTTATATTTTACCAGATACGTTACCAAAGGTGATTCGATGTTTTTCAATAGTTATTTCCCTAGGAAAGCAATTCATATTTGTTTCCTGTGAAATTCCAAATTGGATCGTTCCCTTTGCATGATTTGTGGGATTCGAAACTTTATTTGTAAGCGAAATTTGCTAAAAATACAAAGTGAATCTTAAGATTATATTTCATTTCAGCAAAAAGCATATTTCAACCTACCACACAGAAATAATTTCTACCAGTTAGCAAGGGATGACAACATCTTTACCTCTTGAAAAACCCCAATATCTTTAGGGGGGACAGATGTCTTTTCCTAAACAGAAATTGGATCAAAACAATGAATTTAATTCAGAGTTAGGAGTCCATTACAACATGTAAATTTGCGGTAACGTATCTGATTGGTGATCAAAAATCATATATGATGCTCTATTTCAATTCATTTTTACTCAATGAATGGCCATCATTTAGAATGTTCCACTTTTTGTTTCGTATTTGACCGGTTTTGAAGTTTCCGAAAACACATCTTTGAATGTATTACTTTGTGGTTGATTTTTCGGTTTTACTCACATGGAATTGAACACTTAATCTGAGAATGGCCCACATGTACTGTTTAGATAAGCTACAGAAAAAAAAATACCAAAAAAATTGTTTGGTAACATTTAAGGATCACCTTAACCCGTTGAAGACTAGTCTCGAGTATACTCGGGCAGGTGTCTATGGGAAACATGTTTTAGCAAAATCAGCCCATCCTCAATGGGTTAAACATGATACCTCTATCATTGCAATACACATTACAAAACACTCATTGTGACCAGTAAAATCATTTCAATAAATATATGTTGAGATTCTGTCATATGATGGTTTTGAAAATTGGTGATAAAGGAACTGATTTTGGGGCAAGATAAATTATTCCTTCATGTTATATTAGAAGAGTTTTGTTATATCAGTGTTCTTTACGAGTATACTGTACCTTCTTGCTCTCTATTCTTAGAATATGATTAATTTGCTGTCATAACTCCTATTATAAGTCAGTCATATGAATTGTGCCTTTCATTGCCATATATATTTTGAAAGGAATATAATGTTCATTTTTATCATATATAGCATAGAGAGAAAATCAAGTTATACAGTAAACTGCATATGAAATATGCCTGTATCAATGTTCAAAATCCAGTTCATCTAATGAAATATTGTATATCTGTATGTTTTGATTCTGAACTTGAATTAAGACTCTTCATACAAATATATCTTTATACTTAAAAAACCAGCTCTTAACAGGCTTTGTTTGGATGTTCTCGGTTGTTGACTGTCTCATTCATTTTTCCTGTCATAAATCACTGCTAATATGTACAAATTTGTCATGAGAAACACTTAGAGTATTTTTAATAAAAATTTTATGTCTACACTTAAGGGTTGCATGTTTGCTGACTGTATCACAAGTGCTTTGATGCAGAAAAAAAAGGAAGCAGCAAAGATTAGTATTCACTAAAACACACATTACTGTTAAAGGCCCATTAATGAAATTATAGACAGTAAGAGAATAATTTGCACAAATCAAAGCTTTACAATGCACCAGAAGCATGGCAGCAATGACAACTTTGCATGTCATATTCAGGATATTTTGATTTTCAGGCCAAGTCATGAAAGGCTCCAAGAACCCTCACTTCATTCTCTGACAAAATGCAGCTAAAATAAACTTCCCATAAAATATCTTTCAATTGATTTTATTTCGTTGGAAACATATTGGGTAATTCATTACAAATACAATATCATAAATATCTCCAAGACCATCATCCCCACGCAACCGCCAGAACCAATCATGACAAGGGCATAATCAACTTCAAACAACTGACAAATTGCTCTTCATGGACGTAAATAACCACCGATTATTCATTGTTTCAGTATTAGCCACGAGAAATTATGGGCATACATACTCGGGTTGAACTAAAAGTGACAATCTCCTGATTTTTAGATGAGCGTAGCTTCCTCTAACCACTTGTCCCTTAATCACGAGATGGTTGGTTGGAGTTCACGACAAGACTTTTGTAACCTGTAAAGACAGGCCAATATCTTGAGCCTTCGTTACAAGCATTGCATGACATGGCAAATGTCTCTGATACCATCTCGCGCACAGAAAATTGTTGTATTTCAGGCAAAGAAAAAAAAATTAAAAATGTCCCAACTACATTTTACATAACCCCTGCTTCTATTTTTCCACTGCTTGCTCCATATCGCACATCATTAGTTACACGGGATCTTCCCTGTAATTGCCGTATACTGCATTACGCTGCACATAGAATCGCTTGTTGACCACGGCTATATAATGGCTCAGAAATCTCTTCCTTCCAAATCTGTCCCCCTTCCTCAACCCTTGAAAAGACCAAGCCAAGTTGGATGGCACATGACATAAACCTGCTGGTGTGCTCATCCGAGGGGTGAGAAGGGTAGTGAAAGCATGATCTTTGTCTCCATCTGTGGCGTCAGGGCATCGCACACCGCTGGGTGTGAAAGATTCAAAATGAAGAAACGACATACCAATAAAACAACCTATATTTTATTAATTGTCTAGACATTGCTTGTTGTAGAATAGTCTGTGAAATCATTTCACACAACAGTGCGGCAAATGACAAAAAGTTGCCAGTTTTGATACCAACTGTGCTGACATTTTTAAAGGGTGTGTACAGTTCTGGTCGGGGTGAGGATTTAGCTTTTAACGTTTTGCGAGATATTCAGAAACCACTCTGTGAGATGTCAAAGAGCATGCAATTCTTAGGGGTATCAAAAGTTTATTTGATAAAAATCTGTTTTGAAATGTCTGAGATATCCAAAAACAAGGTGAAACAAAGAGATCCTAATAAAGGTGGGGCATGTAGCCTTTTATTATTATCACTTTTGGGGATATCTCAGCCATTTGAAAACCAATTTTCATCAAATAAATGTTGAATCCTTCTTAAAATCACATGCTCTTTCATATTTCATAAGAGGTTTCTCATTATCTCACTTAGGAATGTTCAAAACATGAATCCCCACCTCAACCACTACTGTACAGTCCCTCTAATTGTTGACTCGGGTAATTTTTAATAAACTCACTTGTCATTGAAAAAGGAGGACATGCATATCAAGAACACCCCATCATTTACAGCCAAGTAAATTACTATAAATGAAAGCACATATCTTCATGCTACTTGGTATACCACTAGTAATTGTCACATACTGCAGATGGTGAAATAAGAGCTGAACACTTCTGTGGAGTTTTATTTCTGCTTGAGTAACGAGTGAAATACAATTTAAGCTAATGCCTGAAAGAATCATACCTGATGTTGATGTAGAGATAATTTGTCTATTCCATTTACTGCCAAATTTCAGAAGTCATTCCTTTAAAAAAAAAAAAAAAAAAAAAAGTTCATCAAATCAAAAGCACCAATTCCAAGTAACCTGTCGCGGTTTCCTTCACTAACACTTGATTCTCCCTGTACGAGATTATTCATACACCTTTCATTTAACAAATGAACATTAAAATGAACATTAAAACAATTGCTCTCCCTGAAAATGTATGTCATCATGCCATTTTTGTTCAGAAGATATGCTTGAACTGGGTTTAAGTTTCTCTACTCACGTAAATTCTTAAATGCATCCATTTCCAACACAGCGTCTCTGGCCATCACTCTTTTGTCAGCACTCTCCCAGCTGTACAGATGATACACTGACAAGCATGGAGGAAGGAAGAAAGCAATAACATTAAAAATGAATAAATAAATAAATAAATAAATAAATAAATAAATAAATAAATAAATAAATAAATAAATAAATAAATAAATAAATAAATAAATAAATAAATAAATAAATAAATAAATAAATAAAACTCAACTACTGTACTGTGTGTATCTTGATCTTTGTCCACACCTCTCTTCTACCTCTCTTTGTCTTCTTCTATGAATGGTGAATTAATTGACGATATGAATTGTACTTGATTTAATCTGATCTTTTGCACACAGCATACTTCAGCAACAATGAAATTTGTGACATTCAAAATCTGTGCACTGATCAATTACGATTCTCTATGCTTAATAATTTCATCATACCTACAAAACAAATATACATAGAATGATAAATAATATCAGCAGAGCTAGCTGCTTTTTTTGAACTGAAAGCCTAACAAATACAATATTATGAGAGTCCAAGTAGTGCAGTGCAGAAACATTACTGATAGACTTGACTGAGGGGTACAAATCATTTTCAGGCATTTCAATGTCTTGGTAATTTGCCTTATAATTTATCATTATCAGAACACAACGAGGACAATTTTGATAAATTTGCAGACAAAAAACGTCAATATTGTACCACTCGGTGTGAGTTACATTATTTCATCATAAAAGTTTGAATTACTAATCCCTTACACTACCCTAAAATATTACAACATAGAGCAGAAAATCTACGAAATAACTTACGAGTGTTAATGTGCCCTATCTCTCCAAGAAATGCCCCAATCAGTTTGCCACAGTCAAGCTTGGTGTAGGCTTCATCTCGGAGCAGAATTCTGGACTTCATATCCTCCGCTCTCCCAGGCTTCATAACATACTGTCGTAGTTCATACACACCTGGTTGGATGGTAGGAATATGGATTATCTAAGAACCCAAACGATCTCCCTGTCATGGCATTATTAGCCTAATTTTGTATGTCTGCAATCGATCACACATACAGGTAAAAAATTATGAAATATAGTGCACTCCCGTTATAACGAACACCATTATAACGAAATTCCAGTTGCAACGAAGTTAAAATTCAGGCTGCAGAATTCTCCGCTCTATGTTTTTTTATTGTTTATTTGTTTGGTTATTACGAAATTTCAATATAAAGAAAGAAAACTGCCGGTCCAGAGGACTTCATCATAACAGATGTCCACTGTAGTATTGAACATGCTCAAAGGCTGATTGTATATCAGACAGATATCAAATTGGGAAGAATTACAATAGACACTTCATTTTTTCTTTTTTGTTGTTGTTACACAACTATGTTTCTGGACTATTTAGTTTATCTACTTACAAATGATTTGACATAACCCATAATCAGGAGTCATCCCCAACAGAATGTAACATGTTTGTTGTGAATATTTCCACATATTTGGATCAGTTTCTTGCTCTTTTGGTTTTAAACATGTGGGATTTATTTTGAACTTCTCTTAGATCTACATCCTCCCCTCAACATTAACAACTGCGGGGAAAAAAAAACCTTGATTACAAGGTTCAATTACAACATAGCTGTATATTTCTTATAAGAGATTGATCTAATAAATATGACTGAAAAATTGTCTGCGTAACAATTTGTGTTTGAATTCAAAACATCACATAAGACATAACTGCTCCAGTGTCTCACAAACTTTACAGGTTGTACCTCCTTCTTTGAAAGGTTTGTCCTGGAGGGGTTTCCAAGGCAACCAGATCCATGGCATTGAGCATGGGACGCACTTTGGACATGACTTCCGTCTGCCATTTTTCGTCTGTGTTCACAGCGGCACGCACAGCTTGCCTGGCAGCATAACTTTCTGCATATTAAACAAAGATAACAGGAAATAAACATTGTGTAGATACAAGTGATTGTTTAAAAATGGAAATTAGGTACCAGTATCAAATGACAAACTTCAGTGTTTTAAGAAGTCGCTCACTTCCACATATTACATTCTCTAGTTGAATGTCTTTGAATGATCAGTTATCAGCCTTTCAGCTAAGATCACTCGCTACTCTGTAAAACTTAAATTGATGGCAAAAAACAGCAGATTTTCTTTGCAATTACAATTTCCTTATCAGATAAGACTTTTTAAGCTTTTGGCTTCTTTCACAAAAATAATTATATTGGTACTTATGTAATATCATTTCATATATTGGCAAATCTTGCCTTATCTGCCTTTCAGAACAACAGAATGAATTGTTATGTTCAAGAAACTATTAGAATGAATACTCTACTTGTACACAGTAAACTGGTCACACTCTTAAAAAGAGAGTTGGTTCTTGCAAAACAAACACTATGCTGATTTCGGTAATGGTTTGTTTTTCAATCTACCAAACTCACAAATTGCCCAATTACAAAAGCTACAAAATGCCGCTGCACGTATTGTTTCTTTGTCAAGTAAACGCAGTCATATCACACCTATCATGAAGAGTCTTCTTTGGTTGCCTGTACAGGAGCATATTCGGTTTAAGATACTTCTTTTGGTTTATCACGTTATTGAGGGAACAGCTCCTGCTTACAATGTTTGTTTGTTTCGTCAATACCAACCTTCACAAACTCTTCGATCCTCAACTTCAGGTCTCTTACATATTCCGTTTTCTAGGAAATCTTGGGGGGGGGGAACAAGCTTTCGCTCACGCTGGACCCACACTGTGGAATTCACTTCCTTGTGAGCTGAAAGACTCAAGCTCTATAACATCTTTCAGGAGTAATTTAAAATCTTATTTGTTTAGCAGTGCATTTTGAAGACCAGTGCCTTTTGAAGACAGACTTTCATGTCTTTTTTTTTCTTCTGCTTCTTCATCTTCTTCTATTACGGTGATGAACTTGTATCTTCAGTCTGTTTGCTTTGATGTACAATTGTAAAGCGCCTTGAGCATTTAATCAAAGTGGAGAACGGCGCTATAGAAATTGTATGTATGTATTATTATTATCATTTTATTCTTCAAGTAAATTGTAAAAAAATGTTATACATGTATGTTGTAATGTATTTTGGGTTGGTGAAAAGGGTAAAAACGAAGCCCATCATTACACTATACATCAATATGCATATCAATTTTACCAGTGTATCAATTTTAACATTTAACAACATCAAAGTCAAAGTCAATTTGAACATCAAATCAATCAGCATCAATTATACACTTGAAATAAAGACACACAGAAATAAGATTAGAAATCCAATTGCTCTAACCATATTCCCAGATGTGAACCACTTGGTTAAAGGCTCCCAACTCTGCTGCCCAGAATCCAACAAGCTTTGAATGCCGCGTACGAATATGAATCTTCTCGTTGACCAGATTCACAAAGTCTAAAAAGTTGGCAGGCTTGATTGAATAGGTTCGCATTTCATACAGCTTCTTGCGCGCTGGTTGCTGTGATGACACCTCATCGTGGACTTTCCTCGAACATATTGCTGTTGGAGTACCAGCTAGTTTTAGCTGAGGATATTTCCACGAAGTTGAGCTTGACAGCTTAGGAATGACCTGCATTGGCTGAAACAACATTAATTTCCATTTTTATATTAAAACGTGATTAGCTCTGGTGAGTACTTCTTAATTATATCTATCACATACGAGGTCTAACCTCCCGACAAAGCTCATTTTGTTGCATACATATAAAGTGAACAGACAAATATCAAAGTAAAACGTATGCTCACTCATTATACTGTAAATAAATGACGAGTGTAAATGCTCATTGTATAGGTAGGGTTAGCCCGACCAGACGCTGTTAATACGCTACGTAGGGTATAAGTTCCCACTGTTTGGAACACAGTAGCAGGGGCCGCGGAAGCGGGGGGGCTGGGGGGGGGCTGCAGCCCCCCCACACTTTTGGTTCGTAAAAAAAAAAATAAATAAATAAAAAATAAAAAAAAATCGAAAAAAAAAAAAAAATCGAAAAAAATCACAACACTCATGAATTTCAATTCCTTAGATTCTTCCCGTCTAAGCGGGGGGGGGGGGGGGGGGGGGGGGGGGGGGGGGGGGGGTCTTGACCTTGCCACCACCCCCCCCCCCCCCTCCCCCCGGTCCCGCAGCCCCCCCACACTGAAAAACGTTCCGCGGCCCCTGAGTAGGCCTACTACACATAGAAAGATACAGCCGTCTGGTCAGGCTAACTGCAACAGTGCCAGCTTGTTTTTTTTTTTGTTTTTTTTTTTTGATGTCAAAGATATTGATACCGGTACTGCAGAACAAGGGCAATATGTTTCAGCTTCAATGTACGAGTAATGTCAGATTAGACTAAAAAACAACAAAATCAAATTCTTCGAGAGTATAGAATTCTTATGATTGTGGCATTGTTTCATTTCCGTCATTTTGAAGCGGTCACAGCCTCAGCAGCCCCCGGGATCGCGACCGAGCGGTGCCCGGCGGTAGCGGTGCAACGGAGAGAAAGAACGTGGCACGCGGGTAATCAAGTATCCAAGCTCCTGCCGGCCATCCACGGATGCCTCCCACCTCCTCCGGGCACACCGTCGGGTAAGCAAAGCTATCCTACACAACTCGAGTACGCTCGGGCGCCCCTGGCTACTGGACGGAAGGCCTGATAAACAGGCCTGAACAACTTACCCGTTGACGGCAAAACAGCATCGATGAAGCCCTCAAAGCCATAGCAGAACTCCTGAGAGTGTAAATTCAGTTAACGCGACGGTAGTTTGAGCCAATGTTTGTCCGCCTCACTCGCAGCTCGACGACCTGACAGGACGGTTCTCTCAACCTAATATCCTACACGTAACCATAAAGATGTACGTGGACGCATACATGGGATGGATCATGGATGGGCAAACATCCACCACATGAATAGCATTGGGAAACTAGCAAAGCCCCCCATATAAGCCAGCTGCTATTTATAGCATTATAGCTAGCGTAACAACTAACAGCAGGTGCTGCGCTGCCATAATATACATTTTTTTTTTTAGCTTCTCGCCTGATGGGTCATGAAGAGTGATGACTGTCGTGTAAGATACTGACACCTCAACATTTGTTTGTTTGTTTGTTTGGTTTTTTTTTTTGGTTCCTATCTGTGTTGTTGTCTTGTTTCAGTCTCCAAAGTTAAGCATGAAGAGGAAAATAATTGGGTATGATAGATATGCAAAGATAAATGTTCACTCTTGCTACAGTTCAGCATTAGGCCTACTTTCTTGCACACTTCTTTGTTTACCTTTCTGCATTGGTCTTGTAAAGTCACATGGAACCACAGATGGAACACACACTCTGACTACCCAAGGTAGACAAACTCAAGCACATTCGGATACACACCACTATGAGCAAATTATACATTGTAGCCTATTTTTATACTTACTTACTCATCTTCTTGTGTGTGTGTGTGTGTGTGTGTGTGTGTGTGTGTCTTTTTTCTTGTTTTTTGTTTTTTTGTTCACTCATTTGATATTCCCAATGACTCAGTGTATAACATATGAAAACATGAAATATATTACTTTTATGTCACATGTTGATTCTCTGTGAATGGTTTTAATATGTACCGGTACAGGACTTCTGCATGACAACAAAACATTGGAATCTATGCATAAACAAAATAAAAGATATTTAATGATCTTTGACAAAATATCTGACAAAATGTTACCTTTTTCTCCTGTCACACAGGATGAAGACACGATGTACAAACATCATGTAAAAAAGTCTCAAAGTTTTTACAAAGTATGCAACATTATAGTTTGACACAAACATAAATGTTACAACAATGGCTCACACACAATTTTGTGACAACTTCTGTTGGCAGCTGGGTTTGAGACTAAATGCAATTGCCTACCAGTACGTATAGGCCCTACACATTGATTGCATTTCTGTAGGTAAACAAAAGACCCATTAACATATGTCATGCACTGCAAGATTTCCAAAATGTGACAAAATATGAAATTTGTTTGCAAAAACCGATAAGTCCATATTTGCCAAAGGGAGATATTTGCGATTAAAGGTCAAGAAAAATAAAGAGAATAACTAGAAAATATTTGCTTCTTTTGACCATAACTTCAAAAATATACCTTTATATGCAGTGACCAATATATCATTTAAAAGGTATTATTTTGTACTTTATGACAGAGATCGTACTTCAAAATCTTCAAAAATGGACTTATCGGTTTTTGCAAACAAACCCTTCATATTCAGCATTCCGTCAGTGTTTTGAAAAATAAGAGTTTACAGTAGGTCCTACTATTGACACCATGAGAGTTAAGACCTAATCTTTGAGCTTAGTGGATTCAACCTATCTATATGGAAGACTTGACCTCTGTGTACCTTGAGTGTCTATTGGCACAGAAATCCTAACAGTGTCCAGAGCACTGTGAATGGCAGAGAAAGGGTTAATCAAGTTTGAATGCATACCTTCATATAAAGTCTGAGAGGACATTAACTGGGCAAGAGTATATAAAACAAGAAAATAAACAAAACATTATAATATACATGTACGCCTATCTGGAATAAATTTCAAAGCACTGGATCACAGAAAATATTGGCAAACCTCATCGAAAGTTGGGAAGTTCTGACAATTAAAATGTAAATAACAAATTGATAAATAGGGAATAAGGATGACAGGCATCTGTACACACAGCCTGCTTGGTCGCACAACTCTGATGTTCATTCATACAAAAGTCATAATATATGCCTATCTGGAATAAATTTCAAAGCACTGGATCAGAGAAAATATTGGCAAACCTTATCGAAAGTTGGGAAGTTATGACAATTAAAATGTAAATAACAAATTGATAAATAGGGAATAAGGATGACGGGCATCTGTACACACAGCCTGCTTGGTCGCATAACTCTGATGTTCATTCATACAAAAGTCTTATCATATAGTTTTGTGCACAAAACAGCCACTATAGCAAAAAGACTGAATTTACTTTGTGTTGGTTGTCACAAATCATGCCTCAGTAATCATATGACATGGTACATTATACAATGAAAATAAGAAATTGTTGAAACCTCAAAATTTTTGTTTGCCATGCTTTGAACTATCTCCCTGCTACCCCATGTATACTGAACAGAAGACAAAGACTTCTTCATGCACTAATACTGAAAGAATGCAATGATGAAGGGTGCCATCTTACTGTTTTCACAAAGTATACATCCAATCATCATTCAAATTTGATTGCCAAACTAGAGAATTTCAACAGTCTCTAATATCTCAAAAGTTTCTTCTTTGCTCACTTTTGACACAATATTATTTATTGCTGGAATCCCATTCAGAATCATGTAAAGCAATTTTATGAGAAACATACTGCAGTAAATCATTTTCAAAAGAACTGAATGTTAAAGACAATATCCAAGAAGACTGAGAACTTGAGTTTTTACCTTGAGTACAACATGGAACTAAAGTGTGTGATAAGGTATACAAGACAAACATAAAATTACATCCCATGTTGTAACTTTGTTTCATTGCAAATACAAAAAGCAATCCTTTTCTATACGAGAAGTTGATACATAAAAATTCTACCATTCCATTCAGGGAATTTATCTTTTTCAAAATTGCTTGGCAAATTTATATGCTGGATGATATGCTCTGAACAAATATTTTGAACATGAAATAGCATTCAATTATATAAAATGAAATTGCAATGCAAATGAAATACAGCTACTATGTAACAGTCATATCCAAAATGCATAGCAAATTGCTATGCGATATATACCTGTAAAATTATTTACTGCCAGCTTAGTTTCATCAGAATTTGTGATTTTGGGATGAAACATGAATGTGGACATATAGCTATAATATCAGTGGTACCAGTTATCAAACATTTTTATAAAACATGTAATTAAAGAGTCACAGAAACATCTCCATCAAAACCCACTGACATCTGCAAATGAGATTAATATTGCTGTTTAAAATGTAGGCTTAAATTTTTTAACAGGAAATGTTTTGAAGCTTGCAAATGATTTAAAAATAAAGTTCCTTTAATAAGGCACTATTGTTGACAGAATTATCAAATAAGCACCAGTAATCACAAATTACTGTACAATGCTATCAACCCTCTACATAGCACACAATTTCTACACACTGCTTGTGTGTAAAACCTAATTGGTAATTACTTGCATATTCAAATATATATACAGTATAAATAAATATATATATATATATATATATATATATACACATATATTATATATATATACACATATATATATATATATATATATACCAGTATATATATGTATATACATATACATATATATATATATATATATATATATATATATATATATATATATATATATACACATATGTATATTCTGCTATTGTTCTCTTAGAATCAAATCACTTGCCAAAGAGCAGGGAGCCCAACAAATTTGTGTGTTCGTCAAGTAAATTGTTGGTATTGACAGCATGATACATTTCTTGAGTTCTGTTCTATTTTTGATAATTATATATATATATATATATATATATATATATATATATATAATCTTGATCTCTCTGAAGTCTCTTACGATCAATCTCCCTTGTAGTATATATATAAATATATATATATATATATATCTAAAGAGAGAGAGAGAGAGAGAGAGAAATTGATTGTAATGATGGTAGTTCATTGTAAAACATAAAGGATATGCCAGCTGCAATTTCACTTATCATGTCATAGAGCAGGTGTATTTTCTTCCCTCTTTTCACTGGAGGGGTGAGAATGGAAGTGGAGATAAGAGTTTGCTGTCCATTTGTGGCGTCAGAGCATCACACTTAGCTGTTGAAGAAACAAAACAAAACATAGTGTTACTGTTAAGCAATATCTCTCTTTATGACAGTTAACATTACATAATTATCAAAGTAAGCATACTCTCGTGTCAAGTGCTAATATATATCATGAGGGCAATGCGTCATATTCTATATCTTTCTGCAAATTCATTTCTAATCAATGTTTGCAAAAGTCTTGAACCTCCTTACAAGTATAATGAATACTTTCTTGTTCTATAGGGATCATCTCAAACATCTTTGTCACTTTTGGACACTTTTCAAACTTGTCTACTGTCTCTTTGCAGGAAGATGACCATCAACTGAAGGTTGGGCATCACAGGGTTAAAGACATCGATTTTGGCGCACTAATTAATCAGTTGAGAGATGATACATTTCCTTCTAGGCTGTGATAAGAAACAAAAAGACTCACCCAATTTTTAATCCACTTTTTATATACAAACCAGATAAATACTACTTCAAGTGACTTTAAGCTAGAAAAGTGTTCAAGAATGGCAACTTCAGTGCTGAGGTGTCTGCATCCTTAGCACCCAGACGAGACTATTAAAATTATACTATCATAACTATCATAATCATTACAGCCATACAAGCTCAATTTTGCATTCAAGCAGAGTCCACTATCAGAATGTGTGCATTACACGACATCTACACTCATTGCCTGTGTATATATACCCAGTGAGTATGTGTAATGTCTGCAGTAATGTCAGAATCTTGCACGATGAGATACAAAAACATATAAGGGATTATATATAACACGATGCTAAAAATGCATAGTTGCAGCATCAGGACCACACACGATGGTATTTCTTGGAAGCTGAAACTTGCCGCTCTACTTACGTAAATTCTTGAATGCATCCATTTCTAAAACAGCATTCCTTGCTTCCACCCTTTTGTCGGCACTCTCCCAGCTGTACAGATGGTAGACTGAAGAGGGAAGAAGATTTTGAAGAAAAAAAAATATTGTTAAAACTTTCCAGGTAGCCAGCAGTGAAAAGTAAACAAACACAAACACACTGTAGGCCTATGGCAGAGACTCCATCCTCTCTCTTTCTTTCTCTTGATTTGAGGCCTTTTTTTGAAAATCTCCTGCTCTTCTGCTTGAATTCAAATTTCTCCCGCTCCAGCTGTGCGTCTCCCACTTAAGATATAGATTTTTGCTCCAGGTTAAGACTACCTTTATCCTGCCAACTTAAGTTTTGTCCTATATGTTCAAAAATAAGGCTGAGATACCACCACAGAGCATCTATAACCTTAGAGCTTCCAGTGCCCCTAAACAGTTCCTTTCGCTATATCGAAATTTCATTTCAACCAAACAAATAACATAGAGCAGATAGTGTCGTGGTCTGAAATTCCATTCGTTGACACCGGAATTTCATTATAACCGTGTTTTCATGATGGAAGTGCACTGTATTCACAGCATAGTCAACAACATCCATCATCAAATCATTCTACTCACTATCCCTTTCCTTACTATCATGAACATCACTTTTATCTCCTCATCCTTATAACTTACACATGTTGGCATTGCCCAGGTCTCCTATCCATGCTCCGACCATTTTGCCACAGCCAAGCTTGGTGTACGCCTCGTCTCTGAGCAGAATCCTTGGCTTCAGGAGCTCCACACTCTTGGGTTGCAGGATGTACTGTCGCAGCTCGTACACGCCTGAATGATGTGACAGTGTGCATTTGAGTTTATAAAGCATTCTTGCCGATGATCATAACAACAAAAAGATAAATATTTGCTAGGTTGATAACAAATGTGATGTGGTATACAGGGTATTAACCCTAATCAGGCTGGGGGGGTGGAATCCACCCCCCCCCTCGACGTTTCGCGCAATATCTTCACAACGCGATGAGCTCCCGCCGCGATGTTTCATGACTGTTTTTCTTTCAAGTATCGCGCAACTTTTGAGACCCAAATTGTTGCGCCCGCGCGTACCGTTTTGACGCGACGCCCGTTCGAAAAAAATTTGTCAACCCCAAAATTGCTCCAAAACGTGATTTTGTGTACAAATCCAATGCAAATTGTGTTTTTTCAATTAATTCACATAAAAATTCATATCTTCACTTAGAATGGCCGAAATTAATTTATTTTAGCATAATAATGCGTTGAAAAATGTCTGTGACAAATTTTGGCCAAAAAACAAACAAAAACAAAAGGTCAAAAAGCAAAGAAATACATAAGAAATTCAAAAAAAACAATAAAATACATAAGAAATTGATTTCGATACAGATTTTTTTTTATCCTATGTCTCAGAAGAATGATACAAGAAGCATTTTTAAAAAGAAATTAGCTTAATTGGAGCATAAATAAGTGATTTAGAGCCCAAAACTGATTTTATGCATAAATTACAATTATTAATTAATATAAAATATAAGAAAAATTTTTCGGAGAAAGCAACCATACATTTTGATAGAATACGTCGCGGGCGTCGCGTGTGCCGATTTTCGGTGCGATCGCGCGTTCCATAGGCGAGATCTGAAGGGGGGGCGGAATCCGCCCCCCCGATATAGCATAGCCAAAAAAGCCCAGCCTGATTAGGGTTAAAGGGAAGATAAACCCCAAGAGCAATGTGGATTGAGTGAAAGCAGCAACATTAGTAGAACACATCAGTGAAAGTTTGAGGAAAATCGGACAATCGATGCAAAAGTTATGAATTTTTAAAGTTTTGGTGTTGGAACTGCTGGATGAGGAGACTACTAGAGGATATGACGTATGAGTGGACAACAATACAAAGAAAATATAAAGGAAATTCAACAAAAATTCACTTTTCTAGAATCATGAAAGAGCAATGGACCAACCTCTTTCAGAAAGCAGGGGGAATAATTGCTACCCTTAACATATGTCAGTATCAAGTTGATGGAATTTGTAATTTTCATGAAAAATGGATTTTTGTAGAATTTTCTTTATATTTTCTTGGTATTGTTGTCCACTCATATGTCATAACCTCTAGTAGTCTCCTCATCCAGCGGTTCCAACACCAAAACTTTAAAAATTCATAACTTTTGCATCGATTGTCTGATTTTCTTCAAACTTTCACTGATGTGTTCTACTAATGTTGCTGCTTTCACTCAATCCACATTGCTCTTGGGGTTTATCTTCCCTTTAAAGAATAGGGATAGGAAACAAGCTTTTAATGATTTTAAAATCATATCCAGTTCTCTGATACCCGAGTAGATAAAGATTCAGAAATTGCAAATTGTATGTGTATACCATAGACCAGTTAATATAAAGTAGGCCTAAAATGTCTTTGGTTTATACATTCCTAATGGCTGAAGAAAAACAAATTATAAGTATAAAAGATGTTATGAATATTAATGTCAGTATCTCTTCGCAAATTCCTCAAAATCTGCCTTTCATCTTTGTGCTTTCATTATGTTCTGTGTACTCAGTCTTATAGATTACACATTAAAAAAAAAAGCTTGGTAAATATGAACTCCACATTGATTACCTACCTCCTTCTTTGAATGGCTTATCCTGGAGGGGCTTCCATGGTAACAGGGTCATAGATGCATTCTCCTGAGCTTCAAACATCTGTAGGGCCTTTGAGAAATATTCACTCTGCCATGTTTGATCGCCTGCCAGGGCAGCACGCACAGCCTTTCTTGCTGCAAAACACTCTGTTGGAATATTAATAAACACATAGTGATATTCTGCAAGGGTCTGGACACAGGGTTTAATAAAATCTACATTAAAATTTAAAGTCACATGATAAAGATCATTCTTTTAGCACCCCAATTTTGTTCTTTTACTTTTATTTGTAAATGATGTAAACTTTGAACACAAGTCTCATTTGAAATGAGCAACTAAGAACAATTAAGAATGCAGTGCTTAAAAGATCTAATAATGTGCAGACGCCAAAATCCAGTTCATTTTTGTATATCTTTCTTTTACATAAACAACGAAGAATTGGATAATTTGGTATTCTTGCCATTTTCAATTTTATCATTTTAGTTTATACAGATACATCTTTCGTTTTAGTAAAATTTGAGGTAGGTCTCCATAATTCCAGTTCCTACCATATTCCCAGATGTGAACCACTTCGTTGAGGCCTCCGATGTCTGTCGCCCAGTAGCCGATCAGTTTGGAGTGAGACGTGCGAAGGTGCATCTTTTCATTGGTCAGCTTCACAAACTCCGGGAAGCTGGCAGGCTTGATCTTGTAGGTGCGAAACTCATAGAACTTGTTGTCCGAGGGCGGGTCCGAGGAGGACCCATCATGGTGATGTCTGGTAGAGGAATAGATGCTGGCACCAGTTGAAGCCTGTCCCCACCTTAATGACTTCGCCACCTGTTTGGAGTTGGTGGGAAATAATATCAGCTCCGGATCATCATCTGAGATTTGGAAACCAACTTTGCTCAATACAATCCCATGTAAAGTCCAAGTCATGTATATCTCGGGTAAGACCAGGATAAACAGGGAGTCTTTTAATCCAAAGTCTGACATGGATATTTACAAATTATCTTGCCCAGGATGGGGGCATGGGGAAATAACTAAGCACTTTAAAAGTGAGGTAAATATTGATTTATCAATTCATTTCCACTCGATCGTCAGGGTTATGCATGGAATTGTGTGACTCTGCAGTATCTCAGACACATTATGCTATAAACACACCACGCCCAGAAAAAAAAAAAAAACCAGAAGAAATGGTAAGTCCTTTAAAAATTGTGACAAATAGGGCTAATAGACCTTTTGATAACAGAGACCTCCTTTTGAAGTAATTTCATGGCACCAAAGGTGAAACTTATCACAATCTTGATGTCCTCATCAGAATGTCATGATGCAGTAGCAGATCCAGGAATTCCATTAAAGGGGGGGGGGGGGCAAATATATTTTTGGTATCACTTTCAGGTTTAATCAGCTGATGAGCAAAAAAAAAAAAAAAAGAAAGGCTATGGCCGTGCAATTTTTTTTCCCACTTACGCGTTTCATCGGCTGACAGGTAAAAAAAAAAAAAAAAATTGGCTGCAGCACAACTTCAGCTTTGAAAAAAAATAAAAGGGTGTCCCATTTCAGTTTTTTCCTAAGGGGGGGGGGGGGTGCACGCCCTGTTCGCCCTGCTGGATTCACAACTTGTGATATAACTTAAATTGTGCTAAAATAACCGATGATAAGAAATAACAAAAAATACCCCCAAAATAACTTTAAATGTAATTATGAGGATACAACAAACTGTAATAATAACCATTCCATGCCATATTTAATATACTTTTACCCTTGGGATAAGTGACCCTTTAATAACCAAACAAACACCCCTCCCCTCCCCCTCCCCCCCCCCCCCCCATGCAATGCTCCTCTGCCAACTATCCAGAGCTTAAATTTTCGCTCTTTAATATATGATGTATGGTGTAAATAATGACATAGAATTTTGTACATGTATACATTTCTTATTTCTTTGTCTTAAGTTTTATAGATGTAGATTTCAAGGTTTGACTCTGAATTTTGATGCATTTATGGCTTCACTAAAGTATAAACAGAAAATTGAATATGCTATAGCACAAAAGAAAGGTAAATTGCAATGCCATTTGAGGAAGTGGTCCATGCTTTTGTGGTTGATCCTCTACTTTTATATATTTTATCTCATAGACATCCATCTTCTTTTGTTATTCCATTATGGCAGACAGTTTAAGGTGACTTGTTTAAACCCTTTTTATTGCTATAGGCTGGTCATTTGTACATTGTTTATATTGTTTGTTTTGTTTGTTGTTTGGTTGCATTTAAACAATTAAAAAAAAAAAAAAAACCCTACCCGGAGCTGCGTAGAGTCAATACAGTATTGTATTAATACGTGTATACAACAGCCCCGCCCATCCCTCCCAATCTGATGTATTTGAGATACCGGTACCAATTATCTATTTAAAAGAATGGATCGGCTGTATTAAGATGAGTTTGCTCACACTGCTAGAAAAGCATTAGCAATGTATGTTTCCGCTCGATCTTGCCTAGTACCTCCTTGATTAAACCACTTGTTTACTGCGCACGAGGTTCTTCACAGGGTCAATACGGGGGTGGTCAAGTCAATAGGTTGTGCTCCTGACCATGCTGGCCGCAGCTACCTGCGTGGTACGGGACCTCTCTACTACAGTTAGGCATTGAACGCAGTCAGGATAGCGGACAGCCTGATTCAACAACTTGCTCGCTCGCTGATAACAGAACATCAGTAAACTAAAAACTTTTTTTAAACTACAATATTACTTACCTGTCTGCACATTCGTAGAGATGATGCTATACTAGCCATCATGTAAGTCCCTGGTGCGTTTATAGATCAAAGAAGAATATGAACTAATTCGTCGGTGAACAACGCACAAGTTAGAATAGGTGTACCGCGACGTTCACATACAGACCCACTTGGTGATTGTTTGGGTTGAACTTTGCACCTTGAAACCTGGGCATTGCAACCCTGGTGGCATTCTACGATTGTCTATTACAAAATGTCCGATAAAATATACGGTGACATCCAGTCAGGTTTATATGATGGCGCTTTAACCTGTGATTGCGATCGTTTTCCTCGATGGGTTGCAAGAGCAAAGGAAGTATATGAGCATGTAGCGATATGAACAAGTTTATAGTATGTAGATGTACATCTTCTTTTATGGGTCAAGCGCCTTTTCTGCAGAGAAGAGGACATATTGATATTGGATACAGCCTTTATGTCAAATCTCACTGCCAACTTTTTCTTACCACCTGCATATGTTTTACACTTCATTGGTGCTCACAAAATGTTTTTGTATTTAAAAATATGACACATTGCACACTTTTTTTTCACTTTTGTTAGAAAATTCGTTTAGTTCTCTTGTATATCAGCTTTCATCAAAACATTTAGTAATGTTTTCACTGTATCATCATAATATGCAAAATCTGATTCAAAACAACGTGTGCGTTGAATCGACATCTAAAGGTAAGTGAAAACAAATTTACCGGAAAAAAATAGTTTGGCTATAATCCTGTAGTGTTTGAACTTTAATCATTTTCGTATAAATGGACAATAACTAAATGTCATTGCAACAAATTAAGTATATGTGACATAACCACAAGGTTGTCAATCAAAATATGGAACAACTTTAAACAAACAGGTCTAGTCGATTTGGGATTGCCTGAATGGAAACGATAACATGCACTGCCGCCACTAGTGTGGATCGGTATCCTGTGATTTTGACTGACTGTAAATCATTGATAGTGAAAGAACATTAAGACACCACGATGGCTTGAGCATATAGACTGTCAATATTTCTATTAAGAGATATTATCTAGGGATCTATTAAACACAACAGATACAGCTCAACAAAACACTGCCAACCATGGACCATTTCTGTAATGTAAATTCTCTGCACGTATATTTCACCAAATACATTGTATTTTCTTTATACGTTATACAACCACAAAAGCTTCCCAATCTTGCTGGTAAATACTAAAAAGTATTCGTGTGAAATAAGAAACTCAATTAGGGGGAGCAGGTGAATAGAAATAGTGCATTCGTATAGCTGTATTGAAAGAAACGCCCATGAACTTTGATGTCTGTTATTCCAAACGTTTGTAATGAAGTCCGGTAATGAAGTGTTTAGGTTCGTTACTTCGAATGTTCGTTATTTCGTGCAACACATATAAGTTCATTACCGAGAGGAAATGAAAAAGCCATCGGAGCATTGATTTTGTGGTGTTATTCCAAAGGTTTATTAATCCGAAAATGAAATGTGGTTATCATTCCAAAAGGTTTGTTTGGAGTGAAAATGGTTCGTTGTAAGTTCGTTAATCCTATAAAGATGGATATAGGGTTCATTATTCCGAAGGTTCGTTAATCCGAAGATTAATTGAAATACATTACAGAAACAGGTCTACTGCCATGGCCTGTCCAATTACAGAGGTCACTCACTTTATATTCATGACATCGTAATACTGTGCCGAACGGGTGATTATTCACTTCAGTGTGAACAGACGGACAATGGAGCACGAGTAGGTTTGGCGGCTTATACGAATGACTGAAAACATCTGCATGCGACAGACGGAAACACGCTTGGAGTATCACTCCGCTTTTCTTCAAATCACTCAACAGCAAAAACAGAGGCACAGATTGAACAGACAAACGTTTATTGAAATACTTACAAAGGGTACGAAATTTATGGACTTTTAAAGAACTACCATGTTTGCTGTTGTTGTTTGTTTGTGTGGACAATCAAACAAAGATATATGATCCACCTATTGTATCTGTCCCTAAAAAACAACTTAGTTGTGGACTAAATAAATTGATTTGATGGACGAATGGTGAACGATCAGGGATTATAAGATTGCTGACACGTTTTTATCATAGGTGGTATCACAACTCGTCTTTATGATGATGAAATCTTACGGAGATTATGAAAAAGGATGCTTATGTATTATGCATTTTGGTATGCTTTTGTCCTGGAGGTATAGGCCCCTAGTATGAAAATAAAGAGAAGTTGGCAAATCGATATGTGATATTCTAGAACGTTCAAATCATGAACAGTGGACATGAGAGAGGACTCGAAAATCCCATTATTGGATATTCTACTGATCTACCTCTTGGTTGATTCGCCGGTCTTTGGTACTATAAAAAAAAAAATCAAACAACACGAGAAGAGAGAGAGAGAGAAAAAAAAAGTCCTCAAGCTTATATTGCATTAGCTTACATGGACTTCTTAGTATGTAAGTCTGCTTATAGAGGCGTGTCACTTCCTGAAAATCGGCTGATACGGACGAAAGTTATCATATTTTCATATTTTATGCATTCATTCAGTTCTAACTGCGGAACAACGTAAAGTACTTGTAACACACACACACACACACACACACACACACACACATATATATATATATATATATACATATATATATATATATTTAAATCTTGTTGTTCTTGTTTTTGTTCGGCAAGTTTTGGCGTCCGGCCTTTGCTGCCAGACATATCTAGATCAGTGGCGTATCTAGGGAAAGCGGCGCCCGGGGCAAGCACGAAAATTGCGCCCCTAATTTCTGAAAAAGTGTTCAACCCCAACCCCATCCCGGTAGCACTTAAAAGGGATCTGATTTAAATGTAATGAATTTTGATAGATTTTGGCGAGCGAGCCGAAAATTTTTGTATTTCAGCTTACAAAACATGGAATTCTTATCATTTTTTGCTTATTAAATCTCACAATTATAGTGACGACCTTATAGATAACGATTTATACCAACAAAGTGAGGACTTGAAAAAATACTCTAAATTAGTACGAGCGAGTGAGCCGAAATTTGTATATTTCTGAGTCATCATTACGTTTTTTTTCTTATCTTTTTTATTTTTTTTTTTGCGCCCCCCTCCCCCGTATGTTCCAAACCGTTGGCGTCCTCTTTTGATAAAATCGGCGATCGCTTCAGAACGAATGAAATTGCAGACGCTGCTCCGTGTAACATTTTTCCCGCTAAATATAAAATGACATGAGTGAACACAATAGACATTGTCATTTTGTCCGCGTCATCGTCACGTTTTGTTCTTATCTTCTTCTCTTTTTTATACAAATTTTGGCGAGCGAGCGCAGCGAGCGAACCGAAAATTTTTGTATTTCAGCATACAAATCATGAAACTCTTGTCATTTTTTGCTTATTAAATCTTACAATTCTAATCAAGATAATAGTGACGGCCTTATAGATAACGATTTATACCAACAAACCGAGGACTTGAAAAAATAATCTAAATTAGTACGAGCGAGTGAGCCGAAATTTGTATTGTTTGATTCGGGGTTTTTTTTGCGCCCCTCCCCCCCCCCCGTATGTTCGAAACCGTTGGCGCCTTCTTTTGATCCAATTGGCGATCGCTTCAGAACGAAAGAAATTGCAGCCGCTGCTCCGTGAAACATTTTGCCTGCTAAATGTAAAATTACATGTGTGAACACAATAGACACTGTCATTTTGTCATCATCACGTTTTGTTCTTACCTTCTTTTTTATATAGATTTTGGCGAGCGAGCCGAAAATTTTTGTATTTCAGCTCACAGAACATGGAATTTTTGTGTGAGCACAATAAACATTGTCATTTTGTCCCTGTCATCATCATGTTTAGTTTTTATCTTGTTTGATTTGGTTTTCTGCCCCCCCCCCCCCCACCATTCTCCCTCCCCCCTTCCGGGCGAGTTTGTTTTGTTTTGTTTTTTTCCTTCTTCTTCTTCTTCTTTTTTTTTTTTTCTTCTTCTTCGTTTTTTTTTTTCTTTTCCCGTTTTTTTTGCGCCCCCAAGGAGTGGCGCCCGGGGCACGTGCCCCCCTTGCCCCCCCCCTATAAGATACGCCACTGATCTAGATGCGACAAAATGTAGATCATTGCATGGCCGGCGGAATCGGAGGGGTGGGGGTGGGGAGGAGGGGGCTCGAGCACCCCCTTTTATTTGCACAATACATAGAAAAACATAGGGTGGAACCACTTTGCCCCCCCCCCCCCACACTTTTTTTTTTCACCCCGGAAGTGGGACCAGAAAAAAAAAAAAAAAAAAAACCAATAGATTATGGTCAAGCTCTTGACGTTTGCGCCGGTAAGGCCCTCGTTATTAGTTTTGTTTTGTTTTGTTTTGTTTTGACTTGTCTTTTGTTTTTTGTTTTTGTTTTTGTTTTTGTTTTGTTTTTTGCTTGTCAGGTAAAGTTGCACTGAAGAACTTTTCTTTCTTTTTTAACCCGGAAGTGTCACCAGATACTAGTATATAAAGTGGGCCCCACTTTTCAAAACGTGCCACCCGGGCCATTGTTGTTCCAGATCTATAATTGCATGTACTAATACTCGCGACTTGCTCGCAACGAAATGGCTGTGTAAAGTTACAGACTAACTATTTCTTAAATAAAATAGCTAAAAGTGGATGACGTTAACTATGATTTTTTTTTATGTACTCAAGTACACGTTATGCATGATGTAAGTAAACTCAGTGCCTAATGTGCCATGTGCCATCTTGAATCAAGAATCTTCAGCTTATTGAAGGAGGCAGAAGATGAAGAAGAAGAACCACTCGTGCGCGCTTTTATTATGTTCAATATCAAGCTAGGGTATCAAGATAGGGTGTGAGCCTGTTTTATACCGTAACCGAGAGATCTCTAACGTTAGGGAGCCGTTGCGGAGATGATCACCTCCTCCAGTGGGGCCCGTTGCATAAAACTCCAACCGGATTTTTTTCCGGTTGAAATCACAAATTCCGGTTGGAAGCTCCCAACCAGAGTTTTTATGCAACGGATTTTACATTCTTAGGTTAGTAACCTTAAAAATTCTGGTTGGGCAAATTTTTAAGGTTGCTAAAAAAGTTTTATGCAACGGGACCGACGTCAGGAGGTGCTTCCACCTCACCCTGGCTCCTCCCTAGGCCCTCCTCGCTTTTACATGCACGATATCACACGCGCAAGCACTTTGTAAAATCGGTCTATACGTACGTACCAGTCTTTATGGTACATAGACAGAGTAGACGTACACACCGTACACACACTCGTAAAAATGGCGTTGGCATCGGTATGCGAAGAAACTTTCGGGAAAAGTTCCTCCAGGTTATGCTCTCGACCTGCCTTTGGTGTAAATTTTGCGGGACATGATCCTCTCTCAGATGCTAAATTTACAGTTCCAGCTATTTCAGAGGTAAGAGGATGATTTGCCACTTACGTTGCCATCATGATTCATGCCAAATGCTTCGCTTCATCTGGACAGGAATGTCGGAATGACATGACAAAGCAAAGATTGTGTGTTACAATGAATTGGCCAATATGCGTATGGTTATTCCGGTCAATGCTTTAAATGGTGGTTCTATTCCATGCATTCAGTTCAATTTACTTAGCAAAAGCAGTGCATGGTAAATAATGGAGTTTATATGTTTTCATGTCAATGACAATTAACATGATTGAGGGTAGATCTACTGCTAGGCCCTAGATTCTAGAACTACCTGTAACGTTGGTTAGACGCTTGTAATTAAATAACGTTAGTTCCAATTATGAAACCGACGCAGCATGCCATAAAAAAGTAAGCAGCAGGACTTGTCAGATTAGGCTTGCTCAATAGAAATCAAAACAATGTTCTAACATTTTGTTACGCTCTTCAAAAGAACACTCATTGCAAAGTAAAAAAACACAAAATCGTACCTTGTGCCTCGGAACTTAAAAAGTAGGGTAAGGGCACCAGTATTCGGTCAGCCCCCGGTCTTCGGTCACTTATCACTAGTCACCAGCCAGTAAGTTCAACTGTCACAACACACGCAAATCACATTAATTCACATACTTGCACACTCATTCACAACAGGAAACTCCCTTAGCAATACTTAGCCCCCTCCGAAAATCCATCCAAAATCCCAAATTTTACCGTCAAAAGTGCAGAATCGGCGCTACTTTCCAAAAGCGCGCGTGGATAAGGCCCAGTTTTAAGAGTACGGGTCGCCGAAAAAGCGCTAAAAATCGAGAAATACGCCGTTCTCTCGCGGCATTTTTCGCCTATCACAAGCTTGGAGTGTAATGGTATCCTCAAAAACGCAAAAGAAAAACAAAATTTCCGTACGTGCCGATACAGTGTCCTAACGTACAAGGGTTGAATGCAAGTGCCGAGGCCCCAGTATTCGGTCACCAACGGTTGCCGCAATGTCCCCGATGCAATTTTGCGCCAACAAGGTAGCGCACGCACGCATTTTTCAGCTGCTTTGAACACGCATTGACTTTGAACGCGCAGATCGCGTGACCGAATACTGGAGCCGGTGACCGTATACTGGGGAATTTTCAAGGTGAAATATTTCAGGATTTTGCGCAATTCTGTGAGATATTTAACAAAATGAAAGTTGAGATTAAAGAAATTTGATATATTTCACATACATTGCTGTAGATATGATGTATGTATGTATTATTTTAGTTTGAAAAATATTGCAAAAAAGCTTAAGTGACCGAATACTGGGGATGTTACCCTATGCTTTTAATTAATAAAAACTGACCCTGAAATTTGATTAAATTTAGATGCAAGAAATTACGTGTTGATTTTTTTACCACAAACCACTGGCGATATCGCACGATAGCTGTGATCGAACCTGGTGCGCGTCCATATTTTTAAATGTGCGCTCTGAATTCTATGTTGTCTGCTACGTTGCCGCTCAGCGTCTGCTAGTGACGGGTGCGCGTACCCGTCCACGGCATCAGGAAGTACCGTTTCGCACAAGGCATTGCCTGAAGTACCGGTGGGCAGATTATGCTGTATTCGTTTGTTTTTCAGGGTGGCCTCGCGGCGTTCGGCGTCATGCGTATATGTCAAAGTCATATCGCTCATTACCGAAATGAGTGCATATGTCAACGGCTACCCACAGAGAAAGAAGGAATTTCTGAATGACTAGACTAAGTAAGTTAGGTTTTTTTTGTGTTTAAATTTAAATTAATGACGAAAAGGAAGCAAGTTTGTTGCGTGGCATTTGTATGATTGTATGCAAACTTCAACGTATACAACTCCTATAGACGCACACACGGGTTTGTTCCCGCGCGAGCGGAGAAAATGCAACAACATGCAAACTGAAAATGGTCTTGCAGTGCCCTACTTCCAGCTACCACAGACCTGTTGCGCTGGCTGGTGGAGCTTAGGTTGTGCATTGAAGAAATCGTTAATCACCTAAGCTTTCCAAAAATGTCAAGCAAAATAATGAAGTTTGCATTTAATATAGGTAAATAGACAAACAAAAACAAAACTTAACGAAACTTAAGCTTCAAATTTGGTACATGCCGTCACGAATCATCACAATTTGCGCTGAAATTCCAGCTTTCCGAAGGCAACTGTCACCTTTGTTGGTAAGTGAAAATCCTGTATTCTCGATACATATCGAAAAATACCTGTTTACACAAAGTGAACACTAATATCCTTCCACATTTCCATTGACACATGCACTAAAAATTTGCAGCGATAGCACAACAATAGCTGGCATACAGCACGAATGCCTATGTGGATACAGTGACGCACAACGCACATTGAATTTCGGTGCACATACGCGGCAGCGCCAGCTAGTGCCATTGGCAGTGCCTAAATAGATTTGCCATTGGCAGTGCCTAACTAGATTTCCAAATTTAACCACAAATGAAGAAGAACTACATTTGTAAGAAGACCTAACATTAAAGTTAACATTAATTAAGTTGTGGCATACTCATGAATAAAGCCCCACCACTGCGTGTCCTTACTAATACTACGGCAGCTTGCCTGATTATACTTATGAATTCAGCAGTTCCACTGTGGCTGTAGGTGTACATGCTGTACAGATTCAATGCAGATAAACGGACCAGTAACCTTGAAACTTGGAATGAAACAAGTCTATATGTGTTGCTATGTAACTTTACTTACCCGTTGACCTGCTTATGCGAGCTGACCTTGGGAGGGTCGAGACAATGATTTCAGGGGTCTGGCGACGTGGTTCACTGTTGTGCTCTTCGGAACACGTGTGGTGGTAGTTACATAGATGTTCTAGTTTGAAGTTTGCACTTGATTTGCGCCATTTTTATTCATGAACTTTGAGGGAATGCACTAGCTACCTTTATATTCGTAAGAGTGGTCTATTCATGGAATCCGTCGAATCAAGGGCAACATGCTTTACATACGTACACACTTTCACTGCCCCTTTCCCACATGTAGCCTGCTGATTTCCTGGCCAATATAGCAGACAATGAGAGCGGCCCCAAGATTCGGTTTCTCCATGGTACCACGACACTGGGGTTCAAGTTCCAACATGGTGTCATAATTGCTGTGGATTCGAGGGCAACAGCTGGTTCTTACATTGGTAAGACAACACTCTCCCATAGGCATGATCCAGGATTTGATAAAGATTTGTTGAACTGCCTTGCATGAACAGAAAGTGCATACGTTTATTGCAGAACCTCAACTCTCTTTGCTACCTTCCAGATGTACATATTAACTTGGCAGTCACATTCTTTGGTAGCCTTTCTGTAACTCTGTCTTAAATGATAAACTTAAACTTTGTCTGCATTTTTGTTTGTATTGTTTTTAGATGAAATTGACTTTTTCACAACAAGACAAGGTCATTCTGTAAAATTGTGTCTTGAAAAAAAAGAAAAGTTTTGTCCACACTGCCCAAGAAACATGGCATTAATGCAGTTTGTGTATTTTACTTTTGTACCAAGAATTTGTACAGTGGAATCAAAAGGGGGCCTGAGCTTTTGATCCTAGCAGAATCTTCGTCAGAGGCAAACTGACAAACAGGCAGGGACAGCAATCACATATAAGGACTACACACAAGAACAGTCAGGGGAGGGCTAGGGACACAGAACAAAGGAAACGAAGGGGAGGGTTGGAGGTCACAAGCAAGGAGCCCAATAGGTAAAGGGAGGGGAATTAATGAGGGTGGACAGACAAAAGGCAGAGGAGGGTCAGTGATGATCCCAGGACCATGGGGGCAACCTTTGAAGGATGAGGATGAATAGGGAGGCAACATCAAACAAGATGAGGAACAGCAGAGGGATAAAGAAAGGAAAAGAGTGATATAACAACAGCAAGAGTGAAGGGTGGGGGGGGGGGGGGGCTGAGCAAGCAGCAAGCCCTGTAGAGTCTTACTTTGTGAATAGCTTCTCAAAATGTCAATGTTTTGCCTCTGTTTAATATTTGTCATGTATTTTGACTCTTTAAGCTTCCCAGGCGGTGAAGAAAGTGATTGAGATCAACCCCTACCTCCTGGGAACCATGGCTGGTGGTGCGGCAGACTGTGCCTTCTGGGAAAGGGTGCTGGCTGAGCAGTGCAGGTGGGACTTCTTATGGGACCTCCTGTGTGCACCTATTGTGTGGTCAGGGGTTGCGATGGAGCCAGTCTATTTTTATTTTTTTTTTATTATTTTTTTTTTATTATCATTTTTTTTTTTTTTTTTGGGGGGGGTGTATTAAGAATAATTCTTCTGTCGCAGATGTTAAACTCCGAGAAAATGTGATAATTGTGATGATAAAGATCATCATCATTATCATCTCCATCAACATTGTTATTACTGATTAATCGAAGTAATAGAAGTACATGTAATAATGATAATATGTGATGATAGTTGATAACAATAATGATATCCAGAATTGTTATCAATTTGACCATTATTATCATAATTATGATTCTGATTTTTATTATTATTATTGTTATTATTAAATAGCAAATTATCAGTAATCTGAGCAAATTATCAGTAATCTGAGAAGAATTTATTGATAAAAAGATCCTCTTATTGATAAAGTTATTGATAAAGTTATGGTTATTGGAGTTTCAGGGGGTCATATATGGTATGCTGTTGGAAGACTAAAGGATCTTTCACCATTGTGGGACAATGACAATGTTTGAATAAGATTCTGTACGTATTACATTATATGTTGAATGTTACAAATTTTGTATCTTGTCTCTGAAGTGAATATCTCCATGATTGTGTTTCAGATTAATCTTCTGAACATCACCCTTGACCACACTTAATAATAAACATGCTCAACACTCATTCATAAAGTGTCATAAGAGGAGTCATTGTGCTTGGATGCAAAATTATTGCAAAGAATAGCAAAACAGCTAGAAGGACTCGGGTTATCATGTATCTATATGGAGTTCAATCCTTTTGCATGCCTTTTAGTGACTGAACCTTTGTAAAACTCTCGCTTTACAGAATTTATGAATTGCGGAACAAGGAGAGGATATCGGTGGCAGCTGCCTCCAAACTTTTGGCCAACATGCTGTACAACTACAAGGGCATGGGACTGTCTGTGGTAAGGAGGCCTTCTTTCTCACTGGCACAATGATGATGTTAAATTAGTACAGTACATTACGATATCAATAATATGGTATTAAGCACAATAATGATGATTAGATACAATACTAGTTTGTTTTTGTGATGATTTGCTAGACGCTGATGTTCGCAAAGATGAGGATATACCAATGATGATACATGTATGATAAATTGATGAAGTGACAGCTGAAGTTACCTAGACAAGTTTATAGTTTGTTTACATGGAACAGAGATTAAGGACAGAAGAAAAGGGCAGTATTTGATTGACTGATTTGGGGGGGGGGGGGGGGGGATGATGATGGAGTGATTACACATTGATGCCTTGCCAGGCACCCGATATGAACCTTTTTATGTATTTCAAGCAGTTCACCTTGAAGTTTTTCCATGGTAAACACATTTAATCAACTTGATGCTCGATCTCTCCCAACCTCTCAGATATGAGTAATCATCTATTCATTTTGCCAAGTGCAAGTCAGAAACTGGGGGAAAAAAAATGGATAAACAGTGTTTCTCTCTACATAATGTAGTTTAGTGGCTGTTATAAAGACTGTTGATAATTTTTCATCCGTCTTATTCTCCATTATCCTTTTTCTTTGTTCCTATAAATTTCAACGACACTTCCGTCTACAGTATCAGTATCTTTACCTGTATTCATCAGGGATCACATCTATTGATGGTCTTGTCTTTGTAATTATTCACACTCGATGTAATTCTCGTTTCTGTATTCTTCTCAGGGTACCATGATCTGCGGATGGGACAAGCGAGTAAGTTTTATTTGGGAATAACGGCTACAATTACAAGTCGCTGATTCTGTAATGAATTTCATGGATTGTATAGTCTTGGTTGAGTTGAGGGAATCAGATTTTAACTTTTTGCGAGATAATCAGAAACCATTTATGAAATGTCAAAGAGCACAGAATTCTAAGATGCTCTGCCATTTCAAAATCAATTTTCACCAAATCAGCTTTGAGTTCATCGTAGAATTGTATGCTCTTTCATTTTTCATAAGAGGTTTCTCATTGTCTCACCAAAAAAAAAGAAAAAAAAGTTGGAAACCTGAAGCCTCGTCTAAACCAAAACTATACCCTGTCCCTTTAACCCACCCATAGCAACCACCCAGAAGAAGTGGCACATGTTACTGCTATAAACAGGTGGTCACTGCAGACAGGTCAACAGCTGTTCTGAACTTTGAACACATGTAATAGGGTGTGAGATGGCAAAACAACGCATCTTCATGCAACTTCTTTTCCAGTGGAACAAGTTAAAGTTTTGCAAACGTACAGCTCCTTTGGTGTTTTTTCTTTGTTTGTTTAGGAGAAATATTCTCGAATACAGCACTTTTGAGCATTTCATGCTAGGGGTGTACATATATTATTACCAGTTTATCTCTCCCTTGATACCTAGCAGCTGTCTGTATTTACAATAACACTGCTGATAAAGGTGTCTCAAATACTGGTGGTCACTATAAATTTCTATAATCTCTGCTTCAATAGCAAAGGGTTGATTGATGTCCATTCCTCCCTGGTAGACCCTGGTACAAGGTTTGTAGGTCTATAAACAAGCAATCATCATACTAGTCTTTCAGCTACAGCATTGTAGCAGGATTAAGTTATAGTCTGCTGCAATGATTGGAATATGTCCCACTGTGTACTCTCGCACGATAATGGCTGAACATGTGTTTGTTTTGAGTGAGGTTTGGCACAGAAAGTTGACATCCGCATTGACAGAGAGATCTGGTTAATCAATAGCTTTGTAATCTAGGTCAGACTGTACTGATGACCTAGAATGATCTAACCTCGGGGTTTGAAGTGCTATTTTGGGGAGGTTAGAAGTCCCAAGACAAAGTTTAAGGACCTTTTTACCTCCCTCAGGACCATTTCAAACTCTTCAGACAGATCATTCCATATTTTCTTTCTCTCAGTGGTCATTTATTTACTCTTTTTTGCATCATTCAGGGGCCTGGTCTGTATTATGTGGACAGCGATGGCAACCGTTTGACCGATAACCTCTTCTCTGTCGGCTCCGGGTCAACGTACGCCTACGGTGTCCTCGACGAGGGCCACAAGTGGGAGTTGAGTGTGGAAGAGGCCTACGACCTGGGTCAGAGGTCAATCTATCACGCCACGCACAGGGACGCCTACTCAGGAGGAGTGGTGAACCGTAAGTAAAGCTTTTTCATTTTGAATATGTCATTCTTTGCTCCCATAATGCTGTTAAAGCGATTCAAACATAGGAAAGGGAGTTTCCTCAAAAGTATTTATGGGTGTAGTGAATGAAAGAAGAGTTGTGAAGCACCCAGTGAAAAATTTACAATATGTTTAAAAGTTATGAAAATTGCATGAATTTCCTTGTGAAATTCCTCGTATATTTTCTTGGTATAGTTCTACTTCTGTGGTATCACTCTCAGTTCAAGTTACGAGTAGAGTGAATTTAAACACAGGGACAAGTGTACAGGGACAAGTGTCCCTGTGAAAAAGATCTGCATATAAGCTTCAGTCTTACCATCTCAATCTCTCTCTCTCAGTATACCACATGCAGGAAACTGGCTGGATAAAGGTGTCACAGACGGATGTAAAGGATCTCCACTACAGATACGCTGAAGAGAAGGAGAAGAAATAATGAGTGGATTGACCAGGAGTTGTTCAATCGAGGAGTCGTTAAAACAAGGAGCTCATTTCCTGTGGTGACTATATAGAGCAGAAATAGTGATAAATATCATTCTTTGGTTTACAGAACATAATTCTGTTTAATCAGAAATGTTTGCGGCATGAGACTTTCATGAATTACCACTGGTATTCAATGCATCATGTAGATAACACACTTTTGCGAATCCCATCTCGCAAAATTCATGAATGCTTCATATACATGAAAATTTCTGGTTTTACAGATAGTCACTTAATACTCAATAGGGACAGCATAACATGAGAGACAATAGGAGACCATATTTTCACAATGATACTCATGTGATGAAAGTGAATGGATCAGTGGTATTGAAAGTGTGAGTTGAATTATTGGATTGGAAATGTGGTTTGAAATAACTTACTTCCCAGTAAAGCAGGTACTGCTACTTGCAATTACAAAGATGAGTGAGCATAATGATGACAGCAAAGCAATTTGTAATAGTACATAAGTTATGCAAGGCAATAATGGTATTGGCTAAGGGGATGCCATGCTCATGGGATTGTCCTAGAAAAAGATGCGTAGGAAATGCTTCTCGCTGCCCATTCCCGCTGTTCCCAAAACACTGATACATAATACATAGGACTAAATATGCATGCTGTGTTGAACACAGTGCCATTCAAGCCATTGACATCATGGAGCTACTGTGATTCTGTGGACCAAACCAAGGAAAAAACCTCATCAATTCCATGTATTTCTACATGTATGTACAAACATTCATTGCTTCATTAGCAGCCTTGTAAAATAAATTGTAGTATAACTTTTGATTCAAATCAAAAACACGTTTGTCATTTGTTTTTTCCCCCCACAGGAAATGGGCTTCTGCTAAAATAACCTCAAAGTCTGTAGAGTCCTGTTGAAGTTTGTATGACAAAGTGTAATGTTAGTGCATTGTAAATGAGTCGGAGTTGATGTCGGTCCTTTCCAACCGGAATAGAAATAGCACCTATCAAAGATGTGTAGCGGTAATTAAATGTGGACTAACTTGGCAAGGAAGCTCAGACCAGAAGGCCACCACCTTTTGGTAAGAAAGGTCAATGTGTTCCCATTGTACAATGATTCATTCACTGTCGGGGTGGTGTAAGGGATGTTAATCTCTGGTATTGCATGACCTTTTAGTCGCATGTTTTCTTGGCAAGAAATAAAGCACTTTTGCCTTATTTTCACTCATACTTGTTTCTGTGAGTAGTCGGTGGAAAGTTAGCCGGTACATTGTATACGATGAGAGTTTTTCAACACCTTGTCATTCAAACTTCACAATACAGAGTGTCCATGAGATTGCGTATGATATTTGGTGTTTGAGTAGTCGTTAATACAACTGAGCCAGGTGAGAATGATATTCTCTCTAACTTAACTGTTGTCTCATCATATTCTTGTTTATGTATCATGAGAAAGTCAAATCAGACCACCCTAGCAAACAACAAGAGAAAAATCAAGTCACTTTCAAATATTGGCATACTGGAGTGTTCACTACAAGTCTCATCAGAAGCACCTAAATCATACAGTTATTTAGTTAACTCAGTGAGATCTGTGCTTATCAAAAACCTGTTGAAAGTGTCTGAACATTCATGTGGATGATAAATGACATGATCACCGATTCTTCAATTTATAGTCGTATCATACTCAAAACATGCGGAAGAGTTAGCATTAATGTCATTATTTTCTTATGGTAGCAATGTCGTGGGTGTACCACAACAGGAAATGGATATCAGGTCAATGTATTGATGACTCTTAAGAGACTACATTACCTTCTTGCTTGGGCAGGAGGAATTTGTCTCTCTGAAACAAAACATTGAGATGATAAGAACAGCATCAATGAAATAACAAAATACCAACATTTCTGTCATGAGCTTGTGGTGTGCACTCAATCAATTCTGTATCTAATAGTCTTTCCTCACTGCTGGGAAGCAATAGGATAATTAAAAAACAAACAAACACAATAGCATAGAAATGCTTGTTTTAATAACATTCCCATATTTTCCCCATAACTTTTTGTTGGAATAATATGACATTATGTTATTTAGTGAAAATACATAATGAACTGTTTTTTTGTTTTTTTTTTGGGGGGGGGGGGGTTGTCAAGGGGTAAGCATGCAAGTGAAAAAATGTGTACATTTGTTTGTGTTTTTTCCTTCAGTCAGTGTGAGTAAAACCTGCCGTATGAGCAGAACGTGGTGAGAAACTGCAAACCTTTTTGATGTCTTTTCTTGGTTGAAGTGCAGTGTACATGATTCTGTGTTAACTGGCAAAATGGGACATGCACATCTGTGAGTCCCCGATGGTGTGTGGTGCTGATGTGTTAGCAGTCGTATCCCAGTGCTGTATATAAAGAGAGTCTGGCCAACTCTGTTTTCAGCTTATGAGTTTTGAAGCCTGTGATTAGTCAAAACTGATCCCATGATCTTCGTGGAGCCATGTCGTTACCAAAGTGCCCATTGTTCACCACCCCTGATTTGGCTTGCTTCCATTGTGTCTGAGCGTACACGCTAACCCTCCAACGTGTAATACGCTGAGTAACGACATGGCGTCCAATTTAGCAGTTGTCCAGACTCTCTTTATATACGGCACTGGCAGTCCCCGTGATAGGGTGCCCTCCTATGTTGGCTATCCAGATGTTAATACAATGTACTTGTACGTTGAAAAGACCTTCCATAATTACGTTGATTCCAGTAAATGGAGGAAGTTTTCATTGAATAGGAATTAAACCCAAATGATGTACATGTATCGTGGCTTGACACTAGCTTTTTTTCATTCAGGCCACTAAAATCTTTAAAAGTGAAATTTTGATGGCCAGAAAGATATATACGGTGGCCCAAACGAAAAGCAAATGTAATGATCCATTTTTATACAATCAAAGTTACCGATACCGGCCACCAAACGATAACCTTTATGAGATTTGGTGGCCCTGGGCAACTGCTAACATAGAGTCCTGTGTATGTGAGAATTTAGGGAATGCAGCAATATTAGTAGAACACATCAGCAAAGTTTAAGGAAACTCAAAAAAGACCAACAGTTTGTAACATTAATGAAATAAATAGCCACATTGACTGCATTGACTGCAACACACACCCAGACAGAGACATGGATGTACACACAAACACACACACACACACACACACAATGACGTGTGACTGTCGTATGTTAAAGAAGGGCACAACAAAGCAATTTTTGGTCCATTTCATACAATTTTCTGTTTATTCTTGTACATAAATCATACCAATCCATAATATGCTTTTTTGTAGTATTTACTGATTTACAAGTGCTTTATTACAAGTCTATTTTACACATTTTTCCACGCTAGCTGAAAACTCTCTCTCACACACACACACTCACTCTCTCTCTCTTTTCTCTTCTATCCTCTGCCACGAAACAAGCTCACACAAAATCAGAATGCAGAAATAAATTATGTACGTCATAAAATGGGGGGGGGGGGGGGGAGAGAGAAATATGCATAATTGCAGACAACAACAAAAAGCCTGTGTATGATACAATACTATAACTCTAACCAGACATTGAATACACCAAGTCAGATACAGGTATTTTCCAGACACATGGACCTGTTTCACAATTGACTGCTCTTTCTTTGTCCTCCCCTCTTTAAATATCAAACACTCGCTGCGGAAAAATATTTCTTTTTTTTTTCTATACAGAAAAGACTACTTGCTGCATTTCACCATTAATTTGCCAAATGTACATACGCAAACCCGGCAGCATCGACAGAGACACAGCATATACGCTCCTCTCTGCCCGAAGCCGACACTTCACAATCTCGTGGGAAAATGAAATCATAACACCCAAGTGTAAATGAGCTAAATTCAACATTAGACACAAAAAGCAACATACACGTACATCACATTTGGCAGAAATCTACAAGATGCCTGTAGATTATCGTACCAAGCTATAGCAATGAACTTTGTAAGAGAGTTCCATCAATTTCCATCAATTTCCAGCATTGGTACAGTTTTCTTACAAACCACACAAGATGACAGTCATCACAAATGTTCATCCGAGAGTGAAATACGTACCAATGCCAAGAGGGGGGAATTACAGATAGGCAACAAAACTGAAGAAAAAAATAGTAATCACAATTCTATGTATTTTAGTTAATCATATTTTGTCAGGTACTACATGTACTTCCTACATATGTTTTCTCCATCTGCTCGCAAGAAAACGTGTCAATATTTAATAACAAATACTGTAGTATGTTAAGACATCACACTTAGTTATAAAAAGAACAAAAAGACAAAATGCCTCATGAAGAAAGGAGGATAACACACTGACATCTATTGCCAAATATATATGCACATCATACACCAAACCGAGCAGGAGTCGAAAGGCTAATTCTGTGATAAGATGACGACAAACACATATCTGTATGTGGGAAAAAAACTACAGACGAGTGACAGACCGCGCTGACACGCTAATACATCATAACAATGGGAAGCTATCTTTCTAAAGTGAATTACATAATTAACTTGATCTCCTCTTCAATCTTTTTTTTTTCCTTATTTTTCTCTAACCCTTGGCAGTACGCTTACAAAGCAGAGTAGAAAGATCTAACTTCTCACGCACTGAGAAAGTTCTGAAGGCACTTTATAATATGTTATTCGGACTTGCGATTACCAATGAATATCTACCAATTCAGTGTTTTCAGAGGAGATCCTACATTAAAGATACATGCTGTACGACATACACCTGACTGCATAATTGCACCACATGTTAGTCTACACTCCACACTGCATAAAGGAAAACAAGCTGGACTAGTCACAAACACAAAACGTACACAGCCAGTGACGGATGCCCCTTTAAGGCTCGTCTGTTTCACTTGCGCCGTGACATAATTCCAAAAAATTTGTACGAACTTCTGCGTTACATATACAGAGTGATACGTTGTCTGCCAATGACACAAACCGCTGTTGAATGTTAAGGAAAATTAATCGGTGACAACTAGACATTATCTAGAGGAGTTATCTTCTTTTGCCTACCACAGCTGATACGGAGGTAGGCAGAGCACAAGACTACCTATAAATACTCTGCACAAAAACATGTCTAAATCATTCTCTTCTTCTAAAAAAAAAATAAATAAATAAAAAAAAAATCCACCTCTAATCCGCAAAACAGGGCTATGACAAATGGCCAAAGATCTTTCACACTCAGCAGAGATGCAATACTGTGAAGCAAGATATGTTTGCGGCATGAAATTTTTGCAAATTGGAGCCGACGGCCTCTTTTGAGAATTGCCATCGGCATTCAATGCATATACAGTAGACCAGAACTTTCGCTCTCATGAAATTCGCAAAATTGAAATGTACACAAACATTTCTAGTTTTACAGTAATCTTTCCTCCAAGAGAAATGTACCTTTCTGTACATTTCCTTACATTTCCTTTCCTTTTTATCCGACATGAAATATAGTGAAACAAACAAGTCGAACCAAGTTTAAAGCTAAGGATCGAACTGTGTAGACCGAAAACAACTAAGATGCATGGCATTAAGAAGGTAGGTATATGCTACTGAAAAAAAAAAAATATGCAAAGAGATAGACAGGAACTGTAAGCTTCTGTCTTCATTTTGCTTTGCTTCACTACACTCGAATGGTGGAATGCAATGGAAACTGTGGGTACTACTATGAAAATAATAACAATATCAAATACAGTGCACTCCCATTAAAGTGAAAACAATTGAAACAAAGTTCTTGTTAAGACAAATTCAAAATTCAGGTCCCAGAATTATAATCTATATATCTTTATATACTTAAGTGTTCGGCTATAACAAAATTTTGATATAACAAAAAAAAAAAAAAAACACCTGCCAGTCCCTAGGACTCCGAAATAACAGGAGTCGTCTGTACTCATATGCCTGTTCACATTGCGAAAATGTATGATGGTTCTTACTCTCGTACAACAAAGAGTTTGAATCCCTGCACATACAGACTAGCTCCCTCAAGATAACAGAATGCTCCATACATTAGACAATCCTGCCCCTTATTCAAACCATACAATGCATCTCATTTTATTCTTTTTTTTTTTTCTTTGGTCAATTTTCTGCCAGAATAGTAAAACCATATATTGCCGTAAGAATACCAAATGAGTTTCCTTTTCCAGATCCACTGTGGGGCACCTCTACTTTTGTAGAACACTGGGTCCTTCATTACATTCCACATCTCAGAAGCGAAGAGCTTTGATTTTTTTTTTTCCATCCAAACTAAAAGTTATACTAGTACCTCAAATAGTTAAGAACCTTAACGTCTCTTTATTCTTGTTTCTTTTTTCACAGTAACATTAGACCATCTTGTCATAGCTATGCAGGATTCAACATCTGGTCAGTGTGTAAGCCTTTGGTAGAGAGAACAGGTGCCCTAAATGATGCAGCTAAAAGCAGAGGACAAGACCAAAATCACCAGCCAGGGGACCACAGATACCTAGAATCTCAGACATTAAGAACATGTACTTTAGTTGATGCAAGTATGAGACCTGGACACAGTGTGTGGATATCATTTGGACTGTAAACAGAGCATGCCATCGCAGTGCGACTATCATTACTTACTTTATTTGCTTAAAATACGAAAGAAAAAGAAGGTTGCGTCATCCATGGAAAAGATACCCTTGAACTTCTCATCATAACCACAGTGGTAAATACAGCCAAATTCAATAGCAGAGCTCATTTGTACATTTTATTAGACAAAACTACCATCATATAAAAATATGCTGCACCAATGCATGATTAATTGCACGAAGGAGAAGAAAGCGAAATTTCCCAACCGAACACGAGATTCCCAACAGATACACGGTAGCAGCACTTTAAGAGTCACTCTCTTACCCAAGAATGAAATGACTCGAGTTTCAGACAGATTCTGTCAGTTACTGCAAAAAAATTAAAGATACACTGGTGTACAAGAAACTGGAGAAAGTGATGAAACATGTGACAACTGAAAAAAAAAAATGATGCAGTACATGTTAACAATACACAGCAATGCAAGTAGGATCTACAGATTAGAAGTACTAACAGCTTTACAACACAAATAAAATAGTAATACCTGCATCTTCTAATATATCTGTTTTCATAAATATATACAAATGCATAAATTCTGAAATATTGACAGGATCGAATGCAAAATTGAACACTTGTTCACTTTTTGAAGATTAAGCATAGAAAACAAAACAAAAACAAATAAAAAAAAGCAAAATAACATGAATATTTTCTTAGTATTCTGATAATTCAGATGACACCATAGGCTGAAGTACTTAGTTTTAATTATCTTAAATCTCCCATTGTACTTGGACAGCTCTTTACTCCACAATCGCATAGACATACCTCTTTCTATGTTTGATGGGGTACACAATCTTTTAAAAAAAAGGCCACAGAAGAAACAACTTTCTGCCATATCTGACCAAACAATCACCAACGTATCTATCTCAGCTAATTAGGTGATCCGAGTATCCTCTCGGATCACCTTCTGTATCTGTACGGATTCTTTGTTGGGTCTTCTTCTTCTTCTTCTTCTTCTTTCTTTATTTCTGGACAAAATTTGTGTATCGATTAGCTCAGAAAGTGTTCTTCCTATCAATGTCAAAATTATACCATATATGTATCATGTCCCAGAGACGACAGGTCAAATAAAATCATAGTGATCAGTCGACCGTGACGTCACTATGACGTCATTATATGAAAACACATTTTCATTCATATCTCATTAATGGAATAGAGTTTTTCAATGAAATTTACGTCACATATATTTCAAGTTATGCGGATTCTACTCATATTCTCAAAATTCATATTTTCTCTTAAAACGTGCGCGTACGCGCGCGTAGAAATATTTGTATGCTCAAATCGAGCTCAAAATTTTTTTGCACACGTTTCAGACCATTTGGAGCATTTTTTGAAAAATTGAAAAAATTGGACGGACGCGTACGCGCGTGCATATATACGCACGCACAGCTCATATGTCATAGAAATTTCCCGTTTTTTCACACTTATCGGATGCCTGAAATGTCAAGGAATATTTCTACCAAGTTTCAAGTCAATCCGACTCAATATGACGTCATACAGACCCGTCAAAGTTGAAATTCCGCGCGCGCGTCAATGGCGATATACAGTCCAACAATGCCAAAAAACCGCCAATTTCAAATCCGATTTTACTCGTCAGGATGGACGGTGACCCCCCATTTTCTTTACATATTCTGAAAGCTGATGAGTTGTACATGTCATTTCATGGGTTGACGATGCTGAAAAAATGATTAAAAGATATCAAATTTCTTAATAAAGTAAAAAAAGTAAATTTTCAAAATGACGTCATCAAATTTTAAGTTCATTCGAGCGTATCTCACTAATCCTTTGCCAATTTTCACCTAGATTTCAGTATGTTGTAGCTTATTAAATGCTCTTTCGGTAATATAATAACAACATTTTGATTGGATGACGGCATCATCTCGTAAAAATGGATTAAAAGTAACATTGTTAAATTTGACCAGTTTACGTGTTATCTCTATGGGAGTGCAGTTTTTCTGGAAATGAAAACTGACATGACTATCTTTATCGAGCACTAGCTCACTTATGCTTCGGTGAATTTCTCCCATATTTTAGTATGTTGTAGCTAAGACTTTGGGCTATCGTAAGTGTGCCCTTCGTTTTTTCATACGGAGTCGGCATCATGCCCAAAAACTTGGTTGAAATTAAAGCTTATCTTCCATGTATTTTCATATTCCTTTCTTTCTGCAACTTTCTTTGCAATAACTCAAGAAAAACAAGCTCTATCAGCCCAATATTTTGCACATGTTTAGTTTATGTCACGTACATTATTTCATAAAATAACAACTACTTGATCGGACACCTTCTTGGGTATGTAAATTAGGGTCAAAGGTCAAAAATGTTTCATCCTGTATCTTGGTGAATACATGTCTTATCTTTCCCATATTTTGCATACGTAAAGAACATGTTACAAGAATCATTTCACAAAATAACCACTTTTTGCTCAGACGCCATCTTGTCTGTGCAAAGTAGGGTCAAAGGTCATATGTACTTCTTTCTTTATCTTCATTATCACGTGTTATCTCTATGGGAGGGAATTTTTCTAGATGTGAAAATTGACATGATTGTCGTTATCGACGACTAACTCAATTACCCTTTGGTGAATTTCTTCCAGATTTTAGTATGTTGTAGCCAATTTAATACTCTTTAAGTTTTGTTCATCAAAATTTTAATCGGATGATGTCTTCACCTCGTGAAAATGGATATAATGTAACCTTGTCAAATTTAACCAGTTTACGTGTTATCTCTATGGGAGGGAATTTTTCTGGAAATGAAAATTGACATGACGGTCTTTATCGAGCACTAGCTCACTTACTCCTCGGTGAATTTCTCCCAGATTTTAATATGTTGTAGCTGAGACTTTGGGCTATCGTCGGTATTCGCTCCATCTTTTCATACGACGCCGAAATCACGTCAAAAAACTTGGTTGAAATCAAACTTATCTTCGATGTATTGAGATATTTCTTTCTTTCTGCAACTTTCTTTGCAATAACTCTAGAAAAACAGCCCCTATCACCCCCATATTTTGCACATGTTTAGTTTATGTCACGTACATTATTTCATAAAATAACAACTACTTGATCAGACACCATCTTGGGTATGTAAATTAGGGTCAAAGGTCATAAATGTTTCAACCTGTATCTTGGTGAATACATGTCCTATCTTTCCAATATTTTGCACACGCAAAGACCATGTTACAAGAATCATTTCACAAAATAACCACTTTTTGCTCAGATGCCATCTTGGCTGTGCAAAGTTGGGTCAATGGTCAAATGTACTTCATTCTGTATCTTCGTTATAGTTTATACCAGGGAGGTACCTCCCTGGTTTATACCGAATTTGATACCAAAGATGGTAGACCTGACTCTCTTTTGTAAATGAGAATCCAAATATCACACGGCCAATGTCTCTAAACACAGATGAAACCTATATGGTCATGCCTATTGCGATCAGGACTCGAATCATTGATTAAAAAAAAAAAATCGGATCACCTAATTTGTCAGTCTTGACAAATTCCGAGTCTAGTTTGTGTTTGCGGTTGCAAACCTCACTGTAATACATGTACATACTGCACGAGGTGATCCACTCTTATGCAAATTTCTACATAAATGCAGCTACACAAGGCTTCTATCAAAGATGATGTATAGAAGTACAATGCAACATAGATTATACCATCAGAACTGTGTAACTGTAAACTGTGTTTTGTGTAAACAGATTTTCATTGTTTCAATACACACAAGACAAATCAACACTAGAATCTGTCTGTCTGAGCAAAACCCATCAGAATGTACCGCCATGATTTCATTCGACCTGGAAAACCTGTACAAACTCGCTGAATTTCCTCTACATTGCATTTCTCTTGGTGTCCTGCACAATCACAGACAGGCGACAGCTAATTAACAATAATAGAATTACCGCGATACCTTCACTTTGCGGACATGATTTGAAAAGCTTGGGCTCAGAATGTGACTACCTTACTGGCCTGGGCCTATCAAAGGGGGGCTTTTGCCACTATATATTGCCTTTATATTCTTTCTGCCAGTCAACGCTGCTTCATCGAGCATGTGGAGGGGGGGTAGTGATCACATCACTAGTGAGTACAGTAATGCCTACAGGCTGCAAGCTACAAGGTCATCAGAGTGATGATCAAATTTCAAAGAAACACAATACTTGCTCTGTGAGCTTTTATACACGAAGGGCTTTATCTCTGCAAATATTATGACTGAGTGGATTCAATTTTAGTAAAATTGTCATAATTACATTTACAATCATTCAAATAATATGTATATAGTTATATATTTAACATAATAATCTACAGGATCATTACCCAATTACCCATTACCCAATTCGAACAAACTTTGAACATTCCTTCTAAAAATGTATAATCAATACCAATACCTAACAGGGGATATTACATTTCAATTGTGGGAGACAAAATGTAAGCAAAAGTAATTCCTGTAGGGCTCATTCTTTGAATATTGCGGTCTGTAAAAAAAAAGTAGCCAGAGCTACACTACACGTACTGCGTCAGGAAACAAAACATGTTGATGCCACAACCACTGTAGGTGCTCATGTGGGTGTAGATACAGTGTATGTACCCATCCCAAGGGAGGGGCTACATCACACAAGACCAAGTGGGAGGGGCAGGATGCTAAGAATGCATCTCATACATCGAGAGCACTGGCGCACTGATGACATGCGGTGAACATGGGAGCATGTCCACTGGGGCCTTCATACACACTGCATCTGGTTTCATCCAAGCTGGCGATAAAAGTCTCAGGCATCGTCTTCAGTCAACCATGCTCCAAAATTAGATATTAATTTCTTCTTTTTTTTATATCTATCAAGAGAGAGAGTAATGGAGCATGTTTCAACCCAAAGCATCTTGCCGTCACACTCTGCAGCATGGGACAATGAAACTACTCCACAACTGCTCTCAAGTAAGCATTCTACAACAAATTACACTCTGCATAAAACCCCACCAAATATAACAACTAAGAAAGAAAGAACAAAAGACACCAACCCCCAAACCAACCAAAGTGTGCTATCATAGCCATTCATTGCCATGGAAACTGATAGAAACAACCTCATCGGGCCACAACATCTGTGAACAATATTGTTGGTAACCATGCCCTTTCCACGGCAGTTGAAAACCATCGCTCTCAACTACTAGTCAACCATCTAATCTTTGGGCCAGTAACCACTGACTGTATGATGTTAACAACCTGGTAGAATGGGGATACCACGGAGCGGGAAGGTTGGCCCAGCTCGAATATATTCGAGAATGCCCGTAATGAATTGTGTATAGCTTCATCACTGACCTCTTATGTAATTACACACATCCAAGGAATCTCAACTGAAGTCTGCTGTTATTGACGAGTGTACACTTGAAATGGACATATTTGCTGACCAGTGTGAATTGGTGATTTTTTTTTGAAGGTACCTCACTGGGCAGCAAATGAATGGGACCACATGTGAATCCTCATGCTTTAGGGCCTTTAATTCTGTAAATTGTCACTGGCAGAGGGGTGCAAACTGCTGAATGTGCTCCAGCAAGCAAACAAGTTGGATGCATTTGCACATTCACTAACAAAACATGAACACAGCACTCTCTTTCTAACCCCCTCCCCCTTCACACCTGACGAATCACTGGCATAGACAATCTCAGTCTGAATAGACCAACTTCCACTGAACAGAGATTCTTAAAAACCTGTAAACATTAAAACATAAAGAGTCCAGATGAAATTAGCTGCTGCATCGACTTCTATTCATACACATGAAAGTTAGACAAATATCCAATGAACTTTTTTTTTTAGAGTGTTTTGTTGTTGTCATTTTTGTTCTTTTCAGAAGATAGGATATGACCGTAAATGCTTGGCTGACACAAATAAGACTTTGCAACCAATAGAGAATATGTTAAAATAGATGTATCTATCTATGCTTCGTATGTACAGTGCTTTAAAGCATTCACGCAGGGAGGTTGAGTAGAATGTTTTGCAATGATAAATCCCTGATAGACATATAAACATTGCATGATAAAAGTCATGCAGGAATTAAGGTATTAAAGCTGCTTATTTTTTTTTCTAGGAGGCAACTCAACTGTAACATAATACAGAGCAGTCACAGCCCACATCGAACCAAGCTAAGATCTTGAGATACGAATGACTCGACAGTGTGCCATCATACAGAAGCACTACAGCATGTTAGTGAATGAAAATGAAAGTTAAAATGTGGTCATGAATAACTTATTGAATGAAAAAAAGGAAAAGTCACGCCACTTGCGATTCAAACACAAGCGTAATTCCAATGACAAACTCTCCAAGTGGAATCAGACGACACAATGCTTCTGTGAAAAGCTTTGATGAGTCCTCGCGATAAAGCCGTACAGTTCTCAAAAACTCTCTCGTCTGTCTCCTCGAAGCTCTCGCTGATTCCCTGATCATGATACTGCTTGTTGACTTTGAATCGAGGACGAGGTGATTTTACTAGAACACTCATTACCCATAGACACCTGCCCGAGTATACTCGGGACGAGTCATCAATGGGTTAAATGAGTAGCAGCAACCCAACGGAATCCTCCGATGATTTAGTATAATTCCTCTATTTCCCTACCCCCATCATAAAAAAGAGGGGAAAAAATTATGATCACAAAATTTTATGTGGGTGTGTATTACATGTTCCTCACATGCAAGGCCATGTCTGGCATATTGCGTGTAAGCTGCACTCTAATTGGGCAAGGAACACTGCTGCATTTACTTGACGATCACATGTTTCGAGCTGGTATGGTTCAAGTCATCAAAATGTTTAGGTGGTGTATCGCCAAAGACGTCCATGTGTCCACAATTGATGATCTCCTCTTCCTGGGTCAAGCTGAATACATCAGGAGATAAAGTTCATTCACCCAGTATATGTAATCAAAGATGCATTTCATATTTTGCAAGTCTATCTTTTGCGAAGAGAATCACACGACCATGTATGAATTATCTATCCTAAACCCACTCCGCGACTGGCTGAAATGATGCCACAGTCGCAGGCGATTCATAAGTGTTCTAAGTGTCATAATGGTCGTCCAATAACGATATCGCGCTGCACTGAGGAAATCACCAGGGCAGTCAGTCCATGGGCAGGGGACAGAAGGGGCTCTTATTCCTGGCCGAAGCCTTCCGTCTCTTCAATGGCAAATGTCAGCTTCTCCACCAGCTGTTCGTAGCTCTTGTACGGGGGTAGATCCAGACGGTTGAAACTGTGGGGGGAAAATGAAGGAGGTAAAACAACAATCTGAGGATTCACTTGCGGGCAATCAACACAATTCAGAATTGAGGCCACCATAAGCTTTATCTAGGGGAGCAAAAACAGCCAGATGTAATATGAGAACAATACAGCAACATTTACATGTTAACGTCTGCACACCTATGTACCTTATGAATAATTGATTTTATGCTCCCTAAATAGTACCCTTCCAGAAACAATCACTGTACAACTCTGCAAAAAAAATTGCATAAATTTTACAGTCTACGCTTACAGTTCCCTTTTTTAACAGAGTACATTGTAGCCTTTACCATTTACACTGTAACTGAAATTACGTAACTAATTTAAGGCCAATGTATGCAATTGTCTTCAACAAGGATTTGCCATGCTCACATCTCACAGTGCAATTATTCCCCTTTCTGGTTGGAAAAGTCTTTCAAATGAGACATGAACCTCTACAGATACACTATGATGAGCTGCTTGCAAGGCAGCAGCTCAACTAGTGGGCTAAAGTAGATGACAGAAAAGGGAAGATGAGCACAAGAAATTCTTGGACTTTGAATCTCCGCTCACAAGCCCTGTCTTGACAACTGATGACAACTGTGCTGACTACAAATATCTATTCACTTTGGTTATCATGCTGCATATACAATTGTGGTGCCAGAAACAAAGAAAAACTTTCTGTATGTGCTGCAAAAAACAGGCTTGCATCACCACTACCAAGGCTGGGGGCAAACGTACCAGGTGTGACTCCGTGGTAGCCAGGTCTCCTTGCCAACCTTCTCAATGCAGAACTTCTGAGGACCATTGCTCCCTGAAAGGTGAGAAGGAATGGCACAAACAATCAGTAACAAGATACACCACAGTCCAAATAGCATAGCAACCAGTTGCACAGATACAAAAAAAGAAAAGAAAAAAAGATGTCAACCAACAACCTACAACAGATATAAATATACTCTCTGGCAAAATATTTTTGACATCTAAGGGATACAGCTCGAGGTGCAGAGTAGAGAAGTATGTGCTGTGACTGGTTCATGTTTCATTTTTTTTTTTTAATGGACTGAAACCAAGACTACTGCTTCAAAAATAGAATGGAACAAAGAAGTAAAAAAGGGGGAAGAGTGTGCTCACTATTTACCATATTTATCAGCTTCAAGAGCATACTCTCATGTAATTCAGTTTGATTGGTTCAAGCTCATATCTGAGCATCGATCTTGAGTTGCTATCTACACTTTTATGTCAGTGCTCAACATTCTTCAAGATGTAAGTAGTCTACAAAATAAATCTTAAACCATTAACCCTATTCTAACTGGGCTATTTGAGACCAAGTTTTTACTGGGGGGGGGGGGGGGGGGGTCAATTTGACCCCCCCTTCAGATCTCGGCCGCCGATCGCGCGATCGCCGCAAAATTTTGCCTGAACATAGAGCCGGATGTCAACTACAAGATTACATGATCATACAATAAAAAAATTTTGATTTCATATTTTTTAATAAATTAATTATGCAAATTAACGCATGAAATCATATTTTCACCTATAACTCCATCAAAAAGACTGAATCATTATTAAATTTTTGTGTCAGAGTTCCTCAAGACACATCAAACAATTTTCTTGTAAAAAAATAGCGCAATCAAAATCATTTTCTTTTGTTTTTTATTGTTTTGTTAATTTCTTATGTATTTTATTGTTTTTTCGATCTTTTGTTTTCTATTGTTTTTTTGCCAAAATTTGTTGGTGGCACTTTTTCAAGCTTATCTACATTAGAATTGATTTATTTCAATGGTTAAAAGTTGAAATAATCTAATTTATATCAATTAAACAAAAAACCACAGTTTGCATTGGATTTGCACATGAAATCATGAATTTGAGCGGTTTTCGGGTTGACATGCATATGCAAAACATTGCATAACTTCAGAACGGTGTACCCGGACGTCGCAAATTTGGTCTCAAAATATGCGGGAGACTCAAATGAAAAAAGTCATGAAACGACGCGGCAAAATCTTTGCGCGTTGCGGAATCGTGGCGCGAAACGTCGAGGGGGGGGGGGGTCAATTTGACCCCCCCCCCCAGTTAGAATAGGGTTAAGGACGAGTCCCGAGGATACTCGAGCAAGTGTCTATGGGAAATGCATGGTGTAGCAAAATAAGTCCGTCCTCAATGGGTTAAGGAGCTGTTTCAGCAGTTCCGCTTTGCAACAATATTACAGTAATCAGTATTTTTCAGACTACTAACTCTCCACTTTCCATCTGAACCAAGTTACTAAATATATCAATGAGTTTTAGAAGGGAAACATTGCACACACCATCTAAACTCTAAAATGTATCACACAACCTCTAGTACATTAAAAACGCACTGCACAAAGAGTGCATCACTAATGATCATCCCAATCAGAATAAGAGAATCACTGGTGGGACAGGACTAAAGAGGCGGACTCACCCATGAGCTCCGTGAATCCTCCGACGGGCAGCCGGCACGTGCCCGTGACGAACTGCAGCAGCCGCGCCCTCTTCTCGTTGTCCATCTCGCGCACGGCGCGCCAGAACCACTGCACCTGCTTGCTCTCCCGCGTGTAGTGGCGGTAGATGGTGTGCCGGTACCAGTCGTCCACGTCAAACTCTTGCATCCCGCATAGCATCAGCTGAGAGTGGGGGGGGGGGGGGGGAGGGATTTGAGAGAGAGAGAGGGAGAGGTAGGTGTCAGAGTGGGTGTGTCAAGGGATGACATTTAACCAAGGAGGTTGAAGACATAAAGTTGTAACATTCTTATTCCCTTTGATCCCATGTTTGATGCTGCCACTTAGAAATATTATGAAGTACATGCCAAACTGGAGATGCATCAGAGATAGAAAGACAATGGATTCATAGGTCATTGCATAATTACCAGCCACTCTCTTAAAGGAAGATATGTCTTTATGATGGTAATTACTTTTCGCCATTCCTTCTTATAAAAGATGAGCTGTACATACTGTTACAGACACAAGGATGTGTGAACAGAAATTGTGCAAGGATTGATGAAATAAAAAAATAAAAATTATTTGACTTTACACGTCTTCACACTTATCTGACATACCGTATTCGCCGGCGCAAAGGCCGCAGCGCCGTATAAGCCGCACCCCCGATTTGTGCAACGCAAAAAAAAAAAAAAAAAAATACTGAAAAGAAACGTGAAAACCTGATGCTTGAAGACGAATGATGAAGACACTTTACAGTAAAAAAATACTTAAATTTTCACGGAAATAAACAAGTGGGTACCATACAAAATACGATGTTCTCGCACGATTGTCACACACGTAGATAAACTACATCGTTCAATCGAAAAACTCGAACAAACACTCCAACAAAAACTCACCTCCAAATTTTTGCCAGTGAGGTAATAACTTAACAAAAATGAACAAAACACGCTCAAAAGTACGATTGTACTCTGAAAATAATGTGTAATGATACAAAAGCAAAAGAAAGAAAATGAGGGAAAGGGACAGGAGGAAATCTAACGCTAGAGAACATACACCACAGGTGTGTGAGTTGCTAGTCGATCGAGTCACATTGTACAGTGTAATAGCATAGACAGGTGGTTGTCTCTGTACATGCAAGTCTATAGACAGATACATTGTAATATAGTAGACAGGTATTCATGTAATAGACAGGTGGTTGTCTGTACAGTCTATAGACAGGTACATTGTAATATAGTAGACAGGTAATCATGTATAGACAGGTACTACGGTACATTGTCATAGACAGGTTCATTGTAATAGACAGGTAATCACGTAATAGACAGGTTCTGACAAACACTTTATTACTCATTATTAGTTAGCACAGCGCTACGCTTTGTGTTTGAGCTTAAGTTTTATTTTTGCCTCATCAAAATTTCATAGAAAAGACAAAGAGGACATACTGATGAGGAACAAACACGGAATGCAGCTTTGCTTGTAAGATTTATATACCGGTATTCATATCATCGGGGGATGGTTGCCTCCTTGGTTGCCTATTGTGTAGTCCCATACATGCATAAATGTGTTAGTTTTTACTCCCGATTTGCCGGGTTGCAGAGAACAATTTTGGTTTTGCCGCCAGATAGGCCGCACCCCGACTTTTCACTTTTTTTTTTCTGAAAATACTGCGGCCTATACGCTGGCGAATACGGTATAACTGAATAAAAAGCGATACTTGAAGATTACACCAAATCAGTATCAGCTGTCTGAAGTGATCAGAAAAATGATAAAATTGGTGGCGAGTGTACATTTTCAAATACTTTCACCACATACAGCTCATATTTACACTTTTGCACCTATTTCTGGATGGGATTTACTTATGTGTCTTACGTTTTAACAGTAGGTGAAATTTCATTTCGTTTTTATAGATAAACATGCAAAATATAACCAACACTATGTTAGCATTCAAAACGAATTTTCAGATTGCTCAGAAAGATAGTGGCACTAATGAATGCTATGGTACACAAAGAAATAAAGGCAGTATTCATTTTCATGTTCTCGGTGATTGAAGCAGAGTGTGAACTGGTCCAGGAATCCCGTTATCTCACCTCTAGCTCCCTCTCGTCAAAGTACTGGAGCCACTGCAGGGGGACCACCTCGTTCATGCCTTCCAAGAAAGCCTTGGTCTGCTCCTCGATACCTCGGTTGAAGCGGAATTGGGTCATCAGGCTGGTGAGTAGATGAAAAGCAAAACTTAGTCACACTCATTTCACAAAATCACCTTTTCAAATTCATAAGATGGGGAGAGAAGAAAGCAGAACTGGGTAACACCCATCTTTTCAATATCCCCCAATCAGCAAATTAGTGGGAGGAGAGGAGAGGACTAGGTTACGCCCATCCCTCAAAAACCATCCAATCAACGAGCAGGTGGGAGGAGACAAAGAGAACCTGGCCCCACCCACCATCACCAATCCCCTATTCACAACTGCCAGTAGTTCCAGACATTTGAGTCAGGGACATGTATAGCCTTGTAATGAAAAACCAATCTTCCTAGCTTTCTGGGAAATGTTTGGGACTGTAGCACCCCTTAGCTTCCTCAAATTTTCATGATACGGTACTGTAAAACCAGAAAATTTCATGTGCATGAAATTTTTGTGAATTTCGCAAGGAGCCAAAATTCACAAAAGTAAAAAGCACACAAAAGTTTTAAACTAAACAATGCGTGTTTACATAGTAATATTTGCAATTTTTTTCATGGTAACGAGTTGCGAAAGTTTCATGCCACAAACGTTTCTGCTTGTACAGTGAATATCTACAAATTTCATCATCAAAGTGATTCTGGCTTCACTAGCTGGAGAAGGGTCTGTGATTACTACAAACTTTATGGCATGCTATATGACAAATAGAACATTAAGCTGAAGCACAGCATAAAGGTCACAATGAATATGGATGATTTCATCTCTTCCAGCTCACCTATCCACCACTCCATCAGCACGAGCTGAGAAGCTACTTTCACAACCTTCCATGAACAATCAAAACTGAAGCGATACCCTTAAATAAATCATGCCAATCCACTTCAATGCTCAAGGTAATATAAAACAAGTATACATGAAATGAAGGAATCTATCTATTTCCTTGAATGACACACTTGCTATTTCTGGATTGAGAAATACAGCTGGGGTCAACATTTTCCCTTTACTGAATAAGGGGCCTGCTGGGGGAAACAATTTCGCCAGAGTGCTGTCATCTGAAGTCAACCCGAAGCCTGGAATCTAAATCGGGCTCATGGCCGGGGAGAAGTGAGTCACTTAGAAACTTTAAGCCAGGCATGATAGTGGTGTGAACATGACCTCCTTCAAACCCAATACCTGTCACTGCCTCATTCACTCCAAGGATTTGGCAAGTGGCTCCAAAGGGCAGTGAGTGTTTGTCAGGACTTACTACAGTACCATATAACTGACTCATTTCAAAACTCACTCGCCTCCATTCACTATTCTCATGCATATAAGGGTGCCAAATTCCACGCTCTTTCAGATCACATTAAACAACTTTCAGCATGATTGATTCATACGAAAATAAAGAAAAAAGAAATGGTTTCACTAGAACGTCCCCTAAAAATTATAAAATTCAACTGAGGGCATCTTACAAAAACAAGCACTTTACCTATAAAAGTAACTTTAGATGTCAATACAACAATGTTCAAACAAAATACAAACATGTCACAGAGCATTGTGAATCTGTCATCTTTTCAGGGGTCTAGCCAGTGTATGCATTTGTGTGTGGATGAACAATACATTAGACTGATAATTCATGACAAGCGAGATAATAGAAAGACTGCCCCAAAATTCGAGAAGAACTTTGGAAGTATGTGTTATTCATTTTCTTCTTCATGAGATGGGCAATCACAGCACTATTTGGGCCATGAACTCTTCAAACATTACTGTATATACCACATATTTTGCTTTTTTTTCCCCAAAATTTTCATGAATTTTGCAAATCAGATCTTTTCGTTAATGTTAAAACATTCACATGAAAAGAGTAATCCAGATCCTGACATGAATGCAACATGCGAGTGTACACTTTTCCATCCAATGCCATACTCCACGGTCGCAATTTTACCCACTCGCAAAATTGTCGGGAAGTCCCATTTCACACTCACTAAAAAATAATAAACTTGTGAAATCGATGGTGTATGCAGTATGCTATTGCAAACATTATGTCATTTAACAAAAAAAAAAAAAGAGTAGACAAACACAATTCACCATTCCACTCCAGACTTACTGTATATATTCTTCCTTGTTTTCCTCTGTGACTTCAATATCTTTTCCTCCCTCCTTGAGCTCCACTGTCTCCACCTTGCCCAGGATCTCAAAGTCGGCTACAAACGTCATGTCCATGTCCAGCTCGTCTATGTCATTATCCCTAGTAGTAGAAACGTAAAATTGGACGTAAACAAAATGTCATTTACACCCATTCAAATACTCTGAAGCCAGTCATTTTCATGGATATAAGTACAAACGCTGTGCCCCGATATGGCACAAGATTTCAAGGCAGCAAGTTGATTTTATCTATTTTTTCCCCTACTAGCTACAATGAGAGAGCATATATTTGTACAAAACTAATTCAAGGGAAGTTATGCAACCTGGATTAACATTCATAGCTTATGGATTATCCATCTGGGCCCTGTTTTATGAAGAGTTATAATTGATTGTATAGTTAATTTCTATCATAAGTCTATGGCAGCCTGTGTGGTAAGGGAATTTACGATCAATTTTATCTTTTGATAAAACGGGGCCCAGGACTATAGTTCTGACCAATTTGATATGCTCACATTCATGGGCAGAAATTCAGACAGCTCTGAATCATGACCCAATGACAAAGAAGTCATATCACTAAATTCTAAGTTGACAAATCTAAACAATGCTTTTCTTCAGATGACAACTGTAACAAAGAAATGAGGACTTTGGACTGGGGAATGTCGAACTACAGCGAGACTCACTTGATCCACACCAGCGAGTTATAGAACTCGGGGTCTATACTCTCCAGGTCACGCAGCGTGAGGGGCTTGTTGAGCATGCGCTTGTAGAACGGCATCGTGAATCCGCTGTAGATGAACTTGCCGTGGTAGAGGGCCTATTGAAGAATTGAGAGTTACACAGAACAGGAGAGAATGAGTGCTTCAATTACTGACAGATAGCAAAGGAAGATTCAACTCCAGAGGGCCTAGGCTTACTGAGTACATAACACAGCTAACTCCACACATTCTCTAATCTCCTACAAAGTAGGTAGACATCAATAGTTCTTCAAATACGGAATGCCATCTTTTCTTTGTTTTGAGCAGTAATGAAATTGTCATTCCGAACAGCGATATTATGTTTTGCAACCAAAGAGCATATATGTCCTTAATAATCCATTGCTGAACACATCTTTTTGCTTTTTTTTTTTTTTTTTTTTGCTGCAGTTTCATGTTGCATGAAAAACACAAAAATTTCCATACTGCAAAAATTTCCTTTTTTCACAGTAATTTCCTGAGTGCAAAGTGGAAAAGATGCCCTAATTTCTCAAACAGATTTCATCACTAAAGTCAAAGAAGAGAAGCATCAACCAATTATAAAACAAGTCCTGAAACCAGTTCCATGACATTTGCTCCTGCAACAATTGCTCCAATTAAATATCTGTACTATAAGCCAAACATAAATTCTACCCACAAACATAACCCTAACCCTGATCCTAATCCTCACATCAAACTAAACCTAAAACCCTATCAAAACTCTAACTCTAACCCTAAGTCCTTGGAGAAATAAGACCAGAGCAATTGTTGCAGGAGCAAATGTTGTGGCAAATGTTGTGGCACCCCTGAAGCTACATCATGACAGACTCACTGCACTATAGGCGCATTATCATGCAAGAGCAAGAAGTCAAAACGTTTCCCTATATCACCACTCACCATGGCAATGAACCTCCCAACGAAGCGGAAGTACTGGAGATGGTCGGGGTTGACGGAGGAGGCGGGGTTGATTTGCAGACAGTAGTTGTTCTTGTTGGCGTACTCGAAGAGGCAGTACATTGGGTTCAGGACCTCGTGGGACAACATGAAGAACCACTCCCTGGGGGAAGGCACATACAGCAGATGGAGGAGGTCAAAATCATATTACAACATATAAGATGTGACCACTGAATGTTGAGCAATTCAGTCAAAATTTATCTCAGTGGAATACTGCTGATCATGCGATTATGACATAACTAGCACTGACCTCCTGATCTTGGGGGTGGAGGACCATTTTTTTTTTTTTTTTTGAGGGGGAGGGGAGAATTTCTTATATGACTGCTGAGAACAAATCAACCAATTACACATCTTCGAAAGAATAAAATCTAATGTTTCCGACGAATAACAAACAGAGCTCACTGTTCCTTTTCCTGCACAAAAGTGCAGTTTTCTACATAAGCAACAGCTGACACATTATTTACATTTAGCATAACTTCCAATGGTCAAAATTAAAGAAAGAAAAATAGCAAATTTTTCATTTTTGTGCTGCTACTAATGGTAAAGAGTTTTACACTGCTAAATTCAATGCATTTTTGATATTGCGGTGTAGGAAAAAGTTTTGAAGCCACCCCTTCTGCACTCTCTCACCTTGCCACACCTCCGTAATCGAGACCCTCCTCTCCTCTGAAGATGATGTAAAGTCGCCTCCGTAAGTCGTAAGCCTGTAATCTCATGATCTGAAGGGGGGGGGGGGGATGGGAAGTGGGGAGAATTAGTGTGAATGCACTGTTATTTATAATCACACTGAACAGACATTTAGGGACCTGCTTAACGGAACTGTCTGTAAACGTCATAAACTGTAACTAATTGCAGTCACTGCGGCAACAGTGTCAATGCTTACATCTAATTGGTTATTTCCTGGATGTTGCCATGGTGACTGTAACTATTGCAGCTCACAACATAATTGCAAGTTTAAAGTGGGCCCGACCACCCAAGTTTACATCATGTCACTATTCCATCAGACCTGTCACAAAGATTTAGTCTAATGCTAGTCTCACATGCTCACTGGCTTTTACAAGATCTGACATTTTGTTTTTTGTTTTGTTTTTGTTTGTTTGTTTGTTTTGTTTTCAGGTAAGCATTAGATTAAAGCAATCACAATGGTGAAACATCAGGAGGATTTCATGGAGCAGGTTAAGATAGCTTTGCATACATGTCACAATGCAAATTATTCTACCCGTTTCTGTCAGATTTGGAATGTATTAAAAAAACAAAAATGTTCTTCACTACTTTAAATACATACAAAGCAAGAAGAAAAAACAAATTACGGAAGGTTGCATTGACCAGCCATTCAATTTATCAAAAGGACACAACAGGCAAAGGAAGTCCATCTACAATGTAAGTATGCACAGATACGGAGCATACTCTGTTGAAAACAATACTACTACTACATGCCTCTTGACTTAACAAAACTGTATATTCAATGACAGCTTTAACACTGCTTTAGTGTACCGCACACTGTCCCCAGGGGTGACTAGACGTTGTATCTCAAGTTTATGAATTCTAAGGAGAGCAATGAAACTTTGCATTTTTGCAACATTTTTGCAAAGTAACATTAATGATGACATCAAACAATGCAGAAACATTGTTTTGGATTACACTGTTCTGCTTTAAAATTCATACCATTTTTTCTTTTGTGTTAAGAAATGAGTTTGGAGGTTTTCCAATAAATGCCAATTAAGACAAGAGGTCTAGTCATTCCAGGAAAGACATGCTTAACTCTACACAGTACTTGTAGTATTGCAACTGATTTACAAATAGCCCTTCATTGATGTAAGCAAGCACCACTTAATAAGTGTTCAAGAAGTACCCATGATAAAAAAATCAAGGGCATTCGTACTCTGGTTGGATTCGAACCAACGATCTCCTGATTACCAGACAGGCGTCGTATCCAGCGTGTACTGCATATTTATTTACGTCGATAAAGGCCAATTTGTCAATCAGTTGCAAATATAAACAACTTAACACAAATTCATTAATATGAATAACTTGTAGTATGATGCCTGGATCTCAAGTCTAGCTTGCAACATGATTCCAATCTTCTCTACTTTATACAGCTGTTACTTCAATTCCCTTCCTCCTATAGGGAAACATGATTTGTTATTTCTTCTCCAACCACAGGAAGCTAGAGGTAATGTGAGTGGTGGGAGTCATGGCACTGGAGCGGCTCAAGTGACCAGGAAAGACATGAACCACAAGCTAATGCTTGTGAACAGATTGGGATCTACAACCATTTCACTTTGTGTGTGTGTGTGATTAGACGAGCAATGTTATACGTATAATGCACAGGTGAGAGTGCATTAGTGGAGATGCAATGCCCTCGAGGGTATCTACAATGTACAATGGTGCAATGCACATGACATTGTGAATACCCAAGAATGCAGTGCATCTTCACTAACAACTAAGATATTAGACCTGTGCATTATTTGTTTTATAAAATGGATCTTTGACCTAAGCTATCAGCTGGTAAAACTTTGCACAGCAATGCAATGGGGCCACTCTTCAATGGGCCATGCAAACAGTGCGATTCAAAGCTTGGGTTCTCGCCGGATGCACAGCTAATCTGCACAGAGCAATCAGTAATCTGCCACAGGATAACACGCAGTGCAGTTATGCTCTTTGTTTTGCACTCCTTTTCTGTTAGTGAAAAATATAATGAATGCTCACATGACTCATTTCAGAGCTCCCGATTGGCTCCATTCTCTGAACCCAATTTATAATCTGCAATGATATGCATGCTCCTTACCTGGTGGAAGGAATCTTCAAACAGAGTGTTCCTAGATACGCTGATCTTGACGTGGCTTGGCAGTGCATTGATTTGACATAGATAGCGGAACTGGCCCAGTTTCCACCTAAAACTCCTCTCGTACGCTATGGGGACACCAAAGGCTCCCTTTGGACTGGATGGCAAAAGTAAAACATGAAGCAGATCTCAACATGAACAACATGAACAAAATGGTTTGACTTTGGACGGCTGCTTGGTTAGAAGCATACAGGCTCTATTTGAGAATCTATTCAGAGAAAGTTTCTAAAAACATAGTTGGGGCAAACTTATGAAAAACATAATGAGCATAACATAACATCAAATATTATCATTCTAAACACCATAACCATATCCAACATCATCACCATTATCTTCATTATCATTTTCATCATCAACACAATTACTACCATCAGCTTCATAACTCTCTTATCATCATCATCATCATCATCATCATCATCATCATTATCATCATCATCATCATCATCACCATCATCACAATTATCATCACCATCACCATCATCATCATCACCACCATCACCACCCTCACTATCATCACAACCATCACCACCACCATCATCATCATCATCATTACAACCACCACCACCACCATCATCATCATCATGAAGGACATCATATACTCACCCCTTGGAGGCATTGGGCCGGGGATCGGTGAAAGTCGTTCGTCTGTTGTTGTGGTCCACAAAGTAGCGGACGCCCTCCTTGGTGTATCGGATCTCCCAGCCGTCGGGCAGGGGTGCCTCCTGCATGTTTGCCCTGCTTTGAAGCGAGGGGGAAGAGAGACAAGCTCTTGTCATCTAAATGTCCGTTGCCAAACTTTGCTAGATGTGAGATGACTTACAGCTATTGCCAAGCTATATGTTGATTTACCTTTGTTTGTTTGTTTGTTTTTTTAATACCATCATCCCCTGGACCTATGTGTCTACCACGAAGTTGAAGCTAATGTCTGTTTTTTTTTCTTGCACTGAATTGGGTCTTTCTATCATTCAAGCATTACCTACAACACTCAGATCATATGTGAACACACCCCATTTCCTTGTGGTACAAATATCACTTGAGAGTTAACTTTCTAGCCACTGAAAAAATCTGTCTACTCAGTGAAAGCATAAACCGATACCAACAGGCTGACATATTAGTAAACCAAATCTGCGTGTACAAACTTTGATCGCATATCATGCTTATCAACATTCTGATTTTCTGCATCAGAATTCTTATGAATATTCTTTGACTGTGATCTGTTCAAACTGGCAGCCAACTGTCTGACGCATCATCTAAGGCTTTTATATAGCATACAATAGCTTCAGCAAATGGATGTGGAGCTTTGAATTTTTAATGGTAGTCAAATCGTGCACATTACAATCAGAGCATGGTCTCTTCCATAATTGAATTACTTTGTGGATTTAAAGAAAAAAAAAGTCTGTTTCCATTACATGTCCTTTAGCATGGACACATGCATGGAAAAATATACTAAAATCTACAATTCTTTGAAAAAAAAAAAAACCACCCTACTTAAATCATGTCTTTTAGCAATGGGACATGTACAGAAGGAAATATTCAAATTGACAATTCTTTGGGGGAAAAAAATTGTTTACATCATCTGTTCTTTTGCACAAACACATTAACGGAAGAAAATATTGAAATCTGCAAATTTTGGAAACACAATACACCTCAAGACTAGAAAATACAAGCGGTGAGAAGAAACGGGGGGGGGGGGGGGGGTGGAGGGGGTGGGAGGGGAGAGAAAGAAGGGAGAGTGAAGAGGGAGGGAAAAAGGGAAGTGATTCCAAGTTGGTGATACTAACCCCTGTGTCCTGGGGTCTTCCCATTGTGTTGTTCGGTTCAGATGATTGACAAAGTAGACTCGGCTATGGGTATCCGTTCGCTTTTCTGTCGACACAGACAAACAAGCAAACAAACAAACAAATCAAAAAGGCGCTCTTTTCTCTATTCCTATGTACTGTCAAAATATTTGAACTCAGTCGGCCCAGGCATTGTTGACTGAGCTATGCACTATCAGTCTTCACATGTTATACAAATAATGAATGTTTGTGAGTGCAATGGACAGAATATTTCAGGAGGTGAAAGATGAAATGATCCATTCAGCAAGGCGCAGCCGAGTAGAGTGGATCAAAGATTTCATCTTTCACCGAATGAAATATTCTGTCCATTACACGAATAAAAAACATTTATTATTTGCTTTATATAACGCCTAAAATAGATCCTTGTCATTTGATGTTTTACTTATTCAGAAACAAGAGAGAATCTGAGATCGAAAGAGCGCTCACTGATAGCTTTACGCTATAGCACGCTGTCGTTTACACACACTGCAAACGCAAGCCAGGCTCTTGGCGTGCATGAAATGAAGCATATCGTATGGATCCAAAATTGCACAGTAAATAGAGCCACAATTGCACCGATGATGATGTCACAGTGAAATGGGACGAATGATCAATGTCAAACAACCAATCAAATGACAACGATCTATTTAGGCGTTATTTAATAACTTCCACACTACAAAGGAAAGAGATGATAAAAGATTTTACTATCAATACAAGCACAGAAACTTAAGTCACTATTGAATGCTACGCTGTTTCATATAACAATTGAAATATTTACTGATATTACTGCTACTTCTACTTCTATTACTACATGTACTCTACTTCTACTACAACTTTTACTGCTAAGAAGAATTATTATTTTCTGACTTTGCACCTCTCAATCCTGTGAGGTTGCTGAAAGCATTACACACAAGCCTTCTCAAAATGGCATAGATGACATAATGTACCATCAAAATTTGATCTGATTTCTTTTGCTATTGTTGTTGTTAAATGCCTAAACAACATTTCTGGGGTCCTGGATTACAGTTTGAGGGTGTAGAATTTTCACTTGATTGACTTCACTGTAAGGAAATATGTACATGTCAGGTTGGTCGGAATACAGAGTGGATCAAATAGCAGCACATCAAATCTCCCACCATTCCTAGAAAAATACAAACATTTCTCGTGTTCATTCAGAGCAGGATAGAGAGAAGCAGTATCTTGTGAATATCTTACCCCAGCCAGCTGGCAAAGGTCCCAACGGATCACTGGGGTCTACTCCTCCTGCGGCTTGCTGTAAGAGTGAAACAGAAATCAATTCATTACCTGAGAATTAGTCTTACACCACAGTCCCACACACCCTTCCCAATGTATTTATTCATTCTTTTGTGGGCAATCTAGGCATCATCTCACTTTAAAACATTTTGTTTTTGTAACACATATGTAAAACCAAACAAAAATGCAAACACACACCTAAAAGAAGTTAAAAAGAAAATAAAACTAGAATAAAATCTCAAATTTACAATCTTAACATACAGGCCCAGTAACATCTATGCTATTGTCCCAATGGATATATCAAAAAAAATTATGTGATCTCAAACTAAACCACAAGAGTTCTCCCACTCAAACCACTTTTTCAAAGCCAGCATTGCTTCACACACAACCTCATCATTTATTGACTATTGTGTTATGACCTCATACCCAGCACATTGTGTGTCGGTCATTGTTGGCTCAGAATAAAACCTTAGCTTCAAATCATCCACTTCCTCCTCCGTATTTTACCTAAAAAAAACATACTGCATGTCATGACATGGAATTCTTAGTGGGTCATTTCAGTTCCTTTACAATCAGCATTTTCGTCTTGATGCGGAAGACGCTGAAAAGGCCTACGTGATATCAGTATCCATTTTCTACAATCACGTCGAGGACAGTATGTCTGTCTCCTTTTAGTGCTAACAACAGGCCGGTGGATGTGTCACAATGGTGTAGATGAAGGCAATTCATTCACACAAAAGGGCATGTGCTGGAAGGCATGACATTTATCTTCCCACTGAAGGCAAGATATTCATCTTCCAAACATCCTGGGGGGGGGGGGGGGGGAAGCTACGCTATAACAGAGCCAAGTCAAATAATATCTGTGATAAGCGGTGAACTCTGCCTCTTCCCCATCTCCCCCATCCCTCCCCCTCCCCCTCCCCCTCCCCCTCCCCCCCCCCCCCCCCCCCCATTCTCCTCCTTCCTGCAAGCGATCTGCAGCATTAAGCCGACTTACCGGCAGGTAGAGACGCTGCTGCAGTTGCTGCATGGCAGATTGCTGGAGTTGTGCGTGCTGCACCTGCCACTGCTGGTAGTTGCGGACAGAGTCCACTGTGGGTCGTTGCCAGGTGGTGGTGCGGGTGTTGTGGTCGACGTAGTATATTCTGCCCTGGGGATCTTTTCGACGCTCCCACCTGATGCATAAGCAAACAACATGAAAGAGATGTTAAGAGACATATCATTAATCTGCTTCTTGGAGCAGCTAACAAACTGGACATGATTTTTCAGTGATTAATTTTCAAATGCCTTTTTACATTATGAGATGAAAGAAAGATCTGCTCATCACAGCCTGACATGACTCTTATGGCAAGCTGCCAAATTGCTACATGAAGTGTGTTCCTGTATCTGATTAAGTATGCTACAACTGTATACATGCAAAGACGTCAGTGTTATTCATAAACAGCTTCTGCATAACTTTGGCATTTCACAACCACGATCTCACTCAAAAGTAAACACTGCAACACAGAAATAGTCATGGATCAGAGTGACCACTTTGATTGTACGACTAATTTGAAAATTGCTACAAAAAGGTCAGAGTCCAGTTTGCCTTGTGTTGCCACGGTCTAGGGCACAGCAAACTGACTGCGAATACCTTCAGTCAATGAATGCTATTGCAAAGGAGAGGAAGGCTGCATATTCAAGGGCATTACATATATATAGATATATATATATATATGTCACCGACGGGACAAATAGACGTCCACTCGGTATTTAAGTAAATACAAAAGAAATATAAATATTAAAGAGGGAGAGCAATTTTCTAAATCCGTTGTTCAAATAAGAAGACGGGGGGAGAAAGAACGACGCATTATTAGCAATTCTTTTAAATTGAATATTAAATTTATTTTTTTTTAGAAATTCTGAATAACAATTACAAAATAATATATTTTGGAATACAAGAATACAAAGAATGAGATTAAAATTTAAACTTAAAACAACGCAACACTGTGTTCAAGGTAGAGAGCTAAACCATCTCCATCGCGATCCAGGCGTTAAAACAGGAGACAGACAACAAAGTCCTTCTGACAAACTCCGTGATGGCGAGAGTATGCCTCAGCCACCGATATTAACTGGTGTTAAATGTGGTTTAATTATCCACAAAACAAACGAGAGTGCGGGGTGTCCGGTAACGTTGGACTCGGATCAGCTCAGTGGATGGAAGCGTTCTTTTGTTATGATTTCTTCTATGACAACCACAAACAATTGCGCATGCGCATTACCAAAAATACACAGAAATAAGCAGTAGTGTAGTAAAGGGGGCATACGTGTTGAAATATTTTGTATCATAACATATATATATATATATATATATATATATATATATATATATTTTTTTTTTTTTTTCCCCACCAGCCCCAATGGGCTTGTGCAAGTGCTATACTCTCAACATGCAAGCAGCATCACTGATCTCTACAGAAAATATCTGGATATCTCATTAGCTCATTCACGGTGTACAGAAAATTGAAGCCACAGCGCCACCATGCTAACAGCATGTTTTCCAGCAGAGACTGTCGCCAAGATCATGTGATGTCATTAGCTTGCGATGTGTGTGATAGGATGGTGGCTCGGTTGCTTCAAAACATTGGCCTATGAGACATTCAGATATATCCTCTAGAGATCAGTGGCAAGCACCCATTTCATTTATCTACTCCAGTCGTAAGTTTTACACGCAAGGGGGAGCGTGGACATGTCGCAACCCTGCCAACTCACCCCGGTGGTAGTGGCTGGGGCCTCTCCCACGTTGTGGTCTGTGTGTTGTGGTCCACGTAGTATGGCCTACCATGCTGGTCCAGTCTCATCTCCCAGCTAACAAAAAAAAAAAAAAAGTTGACGCAACATTAATCAATTGCATACCAATGTGTACTGACATCAATTTATTCTCCCTCAAGAATATATATCATGTGATACTTGAATTGGAATTTTCATCCAGAATTCAAGAATTGTTCTACTTCTGATATTCTTCAGTTCACTAATGTAAGAAAAAACATACATCTAAATTTGGCTCTATCTACAACATAAATACTGAAGCTCAGTGAAATTTTTGACTCTTTGTCAAAGTGTTCATTGAAGATGACAATTACAAATGAACTGATACAATGACAGATATTTACAATATGTGTATAACCAGGGCTCCACACTAACTTTTATTTTTGGTGGCCCAAAGGCAAACATCAGACCTTTTTTGGTGGCCCAATCAGGCTACCAAATTCTTCATTTCTGAAATTTTGGTGGCCCGATGTGCGTTTTTGGTGGCCCCGGGCCACCGGGCCACCATTAGTGTCGAGCCCTGGTATAACTGATGACCAAATATCACAATGTATGAGCTTTTTCAGTTTGTATTTCATAATCTTGTCCAGCTGCTTTCTTATTTTCATCCATTTGTTGCATAATTACAGATGGATGCACAAAGGGCATAGGGAATCTATCTGCGGTGATATACCCTATAGAAATGAGGTTTATTATTATGATTATTACATGTGTGTCTGTATTTGAGACGTACTTTGAAGGAAGAGGTTGATTGTTGAGGTCTACGCTCCTGCCCACAGGTGCCCCAGCACCCACAGGTCCGGCCCCCGGTGGAGCCCCAGTGGGTGCTCCTGCAGGCGGGGCACCTGTCGATGCCCCTGATGCAGCTCCTGGGGTGGCTGCTTGGGGTGGTGCGGCGGCTGCTGCGGTCCCCTGGACCGCCCCTGCTGCTCCTGCTCCTGCTGCTGCTGCTGTAGTGGCGGCGGCAGTGGCTGCCACGGCTGGGCCCGCCCCAGGAACCTGGGGGAGGGGCCTATTGGCCATGCTGTTGGCTGTGGTAGTGGAGGATGTGCGGCTGGCGGCAGTGGTAGTGGTAGTGGACCGTGTGGATGCAGCTGCTGAGGATCTTGGAGCTGTAAGTCATACAGGTAGAGCTTATTTACACAGCTCACACTAAAGGCTAGCTGCAGCGTTTAGTGCAAACACGTCATACATAGGCAATCATCATGTAGCTTGTCACAGATCAGATGCCTGTTTCAACAAAGCCTAGACAACTTATCAAAAAATACTGTCAAATACTCTTTCTTAAATCAAGTAAATGACACATTTCCCCCTCTACCCGCCCATGTCATCTCCTTCTTCTGTCTACCCTCAATCTTCACACACACTGGAATATAACACCTTTTCTCTCAGAGTTCTGACAAAAAAAGAAATACGAACTTGATATGATGTAGAATATATGCTAATTCTTTTTCCTATTTCTTCAATGTGCCATGGAGGATTCACACTTAAAAAAGAAAGAAAAAAAAAAAAAGACACAAAAGCACGACCACCAAAATTTGAACTTTGTACCTGGAGTGGGACCATTGGGTCTGGACGGAGGATTCTGAGGCCTGGCCGGTGCGGGGGCCCGCCTCTTGGCTCCCCCAGCCGACGGGGAATTATTGGCACTGCCACCAGAGTCCTGCTGGTTGTTTATGGAGGCTGAGACGGCCGCTAGAGCGGCCAGGCGGCTGTCTGAGCGGCTGCCGTTGGTCAGACCATCAGGACCTGCAGGCACTTCACCGTTGACCTGGGAAGACGGACCTTCGAGGTAGAAAAGAGGGGTGGATGTTATAGCTTACCTGTTTCTAAAGCTTTAGACTAAGACTGACAACTTTGCTTTTAAAGCAAAACTTTGTCTTTAAACCATTCTATAGCTTATGATATCTTAATGTTATCATAGATATGCCTAATTAATGATTAATGGTTACTGTATCATATAGAGCATTAATCATTATGTCAAATAACCAACTGCAAACACAGACTCTGCTTTCTCCTAAGTCTCATGACAGGCTATTCTATAAACCAAGTGTCGGATCACTAATTGCTTCTTTTTTTATTCCATTTGAAGATTACAGCAACTCCTCTCTGATGGACTGATTAGGAAACTGCTGACTTCTCAGACAGACATCTCTAGATAGTTGATGCCTCATATAGAATCAGAGAGAATGCCTGACACCACAAAGAAAACTTTCCCAAACCTTGTGCTCTCCAGCTATAACAAAATCAAAAGCACAGGGTAAGTGACCTACAATACGGAGCCACTGAGGGAACCCAGTGTCTAGACCATGGCACTCCTGAGAAGCAAATTAGGAACCAAAAACAAAGTGCCCTATTGGATGGTGGTTCCCACCTCCACAGTAAGTGAGAGTGAAACAAGGAAATAGACTGATGTATAACCAACATGAATGGTGTCATTTCCAAACTACTAAAGCAGAAGCTATAAAAGGGAAGGTGGTCTCTTCAGAAATTCTACACTTCACACGAATGTTCCTGTTTATTTTTCCACTGGACGGTCCCTGCCCGAAGACAGGAATGTTCAATTCACCCCGGCATTACCACAAGCATTAATTTGTACAGCTGTATGTTTGCAAATGCTTAGCTCAGAACGTAGCACACTGTTATCATATCCGTAAAAACATGTTTGCCTTTAATTTAGTTGCGTGTATGACTCAATATTTGGCACATGCTGCAGTTTCAAAAGTTGCTCCCGATTCCAACTTTCCCATTCCCATTCCTTACTGTACAATGGGAGAGAATTTCCACTCCTGAACATACATGTTCAGGTGAATTCTGAATTTGCAGTTATCTTTCATGGCTGTGTTGCTTTTGCATACTAATTAATTAATTCCTTTATTCATTTATCTTTTAGAATTTTTATGAGTGATTTTGTTCACTCTCGATATGCAACAAAATATCTTTCGAGAATTCCAGCTAACATGGATCCTTGGTTCAATAAATCATTTTTGTTCTTCTTTTTAAATAGGCAGGATACATTCAGGAACCAGTGGTATTTATGTTACTATTTCTATGATCGAAACGGTTGGGTGTGCCACGGGCTGCTAATGATCAGGTAACAAATTCCACAAGGCACCACCACTACGCAATCAGAGGGAATACTTGTGTCTACTATGTATCTCAGTGGGTGTAATTAATTTCCAAACTGGGGAGACTATTGTGTATTTCCCTCCCATCAGGATATGAAGAGATATGTTAAAGGTAAGCCATACTTCTCAGAAGGGATTAAAATTTATCTGCCAACATTTGGAAGTTTGCTGCATTTTTTACTAATATTTTGCATTTTCATCATTACCCAACTGAAATTGTGCTATCACAGTGTTATTTCACACACTTCTCATGCATGTGTGTACTTCTTAGAGCCAGAATTGACGGTTTCTGTAATGAGAATTGTTTTCCCTCCCACAGAATCAAGGGGAATTGGCAGGTCTGGGTGTGGTCGTGCAAGGACACGCCCTCGCATCATCTCACCATTTTGGCTGACTGCTCCCAGGGAGGACAGTAGCTCCTGGCTGACCGTCATCCCGTCCAGGACGATGTGGAGGTCTCCGCCCTTCTGTGACCCCTTCCCCTCCGCCTTCAGCTCCACAGGGAGTGCCAAGTTACTCACTGGTGGTAGGAAAAGAAAATACAGATCATACAAAATAGCAAGAAGCAATTGGTACCTGTAGTTGTGTACTGTAAAGCCTGAAAGTTTCACAAATTTCACGAGCCAAGATTTGTGAAAGTAAAATACTTGCAAACGTTTTTGTTTACACAATGCATTGAATGCTACAGTACATGTAGTCAACTCGAGGTCAGCAATTTACGAAAGTTTCACGCCGCGACAAAGGATGTTGGCTCCAATTCGCCAAAGTTTCATGCCATGAATGTTTCTGGTGTTACAGTACGTCAAAGTAAATCCATCACAATATTGCCTACTGGAGCTTTGGTGCAACATAATGGACTATCTTCTAATTTCATCACAACTACCTCCACTGGACAACTTCTGGGTGACTATAAAGACACTTCAATTTATGAAATGAAAATTATGGTTACTTTGTACAAGTAGGATTTGAAGATGTTGACAGAAATTTAACTTTCCAAGTACATGTACACTGTAATAAAATGACAATGTATACAACCATAAATATACATGGACAAATGCAACAACACTGATGATGTAAGCCTTTGTAAAACAGTGACCTGTATTACACAAGTAGGACTTTGTCCGTTTGATTTGGGGCAATTATCAGGTCATCATTTGATGTGTCCACAAACCTTTGCCGTTGTGCTTGGCCAGAAGTGGCAGCAGTTTGACCTTTGCTGTGCCAAGGATGACGTCGCTCTTGATGTTGAAGTGGTTGAGCACTCTGAACTGGAGCTCTGCCGTGGGTTTGACCAGGCTGTGTTTTCGGTATAGAAACAAATGAGAAAGACAATCCATGAAAGTAGATACGAGCTGATAAATGAAAGTATGATGTGATTTCTAATGATGAGTGCAACCCAAGCAATATATACAACGTATGCAATCGGAAACGTATGCCTCCAAGAACACTATAATTGCTTTAGTTTGTTTGATTGTTTGCTTTCATTTTCCGTCTGAAAAGATTGCTGAACAGCCCACATTCAGCTGCATGACATGTAGCTCGTCTTCCATGTGGTCTAGTTTGTCTGAGAAGACTGAATATTCAATTAATAAGTTGCTAAATGGCGAGAGATTCAACCGGCAGGATACAAAAAAGTACAAATACCCCCATCCCTTTCCCGTCGCCCATTTCCAACCATGAAGTTATGATGAAATTAGAAGATAGTCCATAACTCATGACCATGGTAAGTTTTGTATGTGCATTTCTGGCAAGAATCTTCATTGCATACAATAGTCATATAATAGCTCCTTCTGGAAAGGTAAAGTAAATAATCAGATGATGAAATTGGATAGCTTCCAAAAAAAAAATATGCAAAGACACTTTCTCATCCACTAATTTATGCCATGGAAAGGGCAACTATTTTCATGTGCAAATTGCACAATGTGCTAAAGGGACAATTGTTATGTATGATGAATGTCAATGAAGATTATGAATCATTTCTGCAGAACTTGCCTGAAATGAATATCTTACTAGGACAAGATGACAACTTTTAATAATTTTAGCAATTAGGTTGACACTATATTCCAAAATATTCCACAAATTTCCCTTGTGTTTGGGAGCACATGGATATATAATTGGATAGTTTATTGGGCTGAACAGGACGTCATGATATACAAGATTAGGGTCTCTTAGGCCTGAAAAAAATCATACTCTTTCCTATTTTCAATTCAAATCATGGTATACTTGATAACAAAAACTTTCATATTTTTTTTTTATGCACAAGTCTCAGATTTGATGTAATTGAATATAACATAACCAGCAAAATTATAATTCATACTTAAAAGAAAGGATAATCAGTAAAAGGCAATTACGGTTCAATCACTCTCTTTGAAATATAACTTCAAATTTTCCCCTCAAAGTATACTAAATATCCCCCACAACATGAGATAAATGTTCAGGAAAGAGAAAAATTATATGTTAGTTTTACAGTTTTACATGTTCATTACCTCCGCTAAGGGAGGAGGTTATGTTTTCGTTACCGTTGGTTTGTTAGTTAGTAGTTAGTTAGTTAGTTAGTTTGTCCGTGTGCAAAATAACTCAAAAAGTAGTAAACGGATTTGGATGAAACTTGCAGGAAAGGTTGAGAATGACACAAGTAACAAACGATTAACTTTTGGTAGTGATCCGAGAATTTTTGGGGAATTTATGAAGGATTTTTGACATTTTGGCAGGTAGGGTTAATGAACTTGGGAGTTCAGGCTAAGCGTATTGAGGTTTGCAAGCGCGCACTAAAGTGCGTGCTCTAGTTTCTGCTGGGCGAGGCGCGCCGTGCAGCTGAGGGTTTATGACGTAACAAAGGCTTCTATATTGGGAAATCGGGCAACTTTCAGCACACAGGTATGGGTGGAAATCACTGATATCTCTAAAGAAGAACAAGATCAGTGGTGGAAATCACTGATATCTCTAAAGAAGAACAAGATCAGTGGTGGAAATGAGCTGCATGCTTGGCGGAGGTCTGCGCTCTCAGAGTGCTTTTCTAGTTATGAATATATTAGCTTTACATGTTCATCATAAATTTCATGAGAGAGTATCATTGTCTGTGTATGTATCACATACACAGACAATGTATCACATACACAGACAATATACTGCTACCATTGAAGAGCTAAAGTAGTCGTACACAGTTTAGGAAGCCATCCCTTTGCATCTTTCTCATCCCCATCCCCCACCCCCACCTTTTATAATACAGCAAATCACATCAGTGATGACATGGTCTACATACAGTTGTACATGTACATGTCTGTGGGAATCTTGTGATATACATGTATTTGCCACAATTATACAAATGTGTAATTGTCTGTCGAAACCTATCCTTACATCAAAAGAATTGTTCATTGTATTACATATTGTATTTGGTACTAGCCAAATGAAGAGTAGAACATGAAGTTGTCGGGGACGACGAATACAGAAGAGCATGACCATGATTCTCAGGCTCATCATGCGGGCTCCGTCTACACGAAAGCTGATCTACCCACTCCCGACATCATGATGATGAGTAGGGCAATGATGGTAACACACCCTCACAGTGCACAGTGGGTACCGTGTTTCGACTGCATCTCCCGATCTTATTATATGAGATGCCCCAGATTATGTGGGAAGTGAAAACGGGTCAGAAGGCATCCATCCCTTGCCCTCTGTGGTGTGTAATCTCTACTGAACAGCACATGATGTAAAATCAGGCGCACTTTTAACCACAATGCATTGAGATCTGTCAAGACGTACAAAAAAGACGTCAAGGTGCTAAAGGTCGCTTCACGCCCAACTGCTCACAGGGGGCTGTGTGTATGTGTGTGTGTATGTGTCTGTGTACGAGTGTTTGTGTGTGTGTGACGCAAGTTGATATCTATAGAAACTGAAGATAAATAGTCAACTGCCTATTATTGCTTGATGCCGGGTACATACGTGGTGCCTGAGCTGCTATCTAATCTGCTTGTACAATGCAAGAACCAACCACTGCCCAGGTACAAAGAACACTCGTGCTATTTGCTCTGATTGATTATGTACAATACTGCGGGGTACGGTGAGCATGCAGATACATACAAAATGTGGGGACTGGTTCTTTTGGCAAACATCTCTCATACATGACCACTAATTTGACAGAAAATTTTATCATACAAAGCTTCGTTGCCTGCCTCAATGGAATCCTGATCACTCTACCAACGACTTTCTACTACTAAAAATCTGACAAATGCAATGCACATGAACATTCCCAGGCTACTGCCAAAACTACTGTTTGAAATGTATGTAATGATAAAGAGTGTGTCAGTAGTTTTGTTTTCATTTCATCATGTCCTTAAAGTGTCATTCAATCCTCTTTTCAAGTCATGTGCATAGCGGAGCTTGAGATGTTTTGAAGATGATTTTGAGATGGTGGTCATAATGAATTCACTGTCATATCCATCACTATATTGCTATATTGTCACAAATACTTGTCTTTCTCTCTTAAAATTAACAAGGCTACCATATAAACCATAATTGATGCCATGACTAATGGACTACTAAATGCTAATAACCTCTTGTGATAATAAAATACTCCGGGGTAAGATCAACGATATCCTCATTACCAAAGGCTTGTAGGAATTGTAGAAAAACTACATGAACATGTATGAAGGCAAGCCAGAGTTTCAGCAGACTGGTATAAAAACAAAACATTACTAGACTCGGAATTTGTCAAGACTGACAAATTAGGTGATCCGATTTTTTTTTAAATCAATGATTCGAGTTTTCACCTGAGATTAGGGACATTCGTCGTGTGATGTTTGGATTCTCATTTTGAAAAGGGAGTCAGACCTGCCATCTTGGGTACCGAATTCCATATACACTATCAAAGATGCAGAATGAAGTATATTTGACCTTTGACCCCACTTTGCACCCCCAAGATGGTATTTGAGTAAAAAGTGGTTATTTTGTGAAATGATTCTTGTAACATGGTCTTTGCGTGTGCAAAATATGGGAAAGATAAGACATGTATTCACCAAGATACAGGATGAAACATTTATGACCATTTACCCTAATTTACATACCCAAGATGGTGTCTGATCAAGTAGTTGTTATTTTATGAAATAATGTACGTAACATAAACTAAACATGTGCAAAATATGGGGATGATAGGGGCTATTTTTCTTGAGTTATTGCAAAGAAAAATTGGAAAAAGAAAGAAAGATGGAAATACATCGAAGATAACCTTTAATTTCAACCACGTTTTTGGACGTGATCCCGACACCATATGAAAAAACAAAGGGTCACGTACGATCGCGCAAAGTCTCAGCTACAACATATTAAAATCTGGGAGAAATTCACCGAAGGGTAAGTGAGCTAGTGCTCGATAAAGACAATCATGTCAATTTTCACATCTAGAAAAATTCCCTCCCATAGAGATAACACGTCATAACGAAGATAAAGAAAGAAGTACATATGACCTTTGACCCCGATCTGCACAGACAAGATGGCATCTGAGCAAAAAGTGGTTATTTTGTGAAATGATCCCTGTAACACGGTCTTTACGTGTGCAAAATATGGGGAAGATAGAACATGTATTCACCAAGATACAGGATGAAACATTTATGACCTTTGACCCTAATTTACATACCCAAGATGGCGTCTGATGAAGTAGTTGTTATTTTATGAAATAATGTACGTGACATGAACTAAACATGTGCAAAATATGGTGGTGATAGGGTATGTTTTTCTTGAGTTATTGCAAAGAAAGTTGGAAAAAGAAAGAAATATGAAAATACATCGAAGATAGGCTTTGATTTCAACCAAGTTTTTGGACGTGATCCCGATACCGTATGAAAAAATGAAGGGCACACTTACGATAGCCCAAAGTCTCAGCTACAACATATTAAAATCTTAGAGAAATTCACCGAAGCATAGGTGAGCTAGTGCTCGAAAAAGATAGTCATGTCAATTTTCATTTCCAGAAAAACTGCACTCCCATTAAGATAACACGTAAACTGGTCAAATTTGACAAGATTACTCTCAATCCAATATTACGAGGTGATGCTGTCATCTAATCAAAATGGTGTTATTATATTAATGAAAGAACATTTGTGACCCGCTACAACAAAAAGGTCCTAAAGTCGCGCACCGTCGAAGCCGTGAAAATCGAGTTTGAAGTCAGAGCATCATGATTGGTCAAAACTTACGATTTTCTGATTTTGACATATTATTGGAGTCTGACATGTCTTCTATCATCTGTCGAAATTTTGAAGCAAAATGATGAAAGGAAAGACCAAAAAATAGTGTTTTTCTGGGCCATGTTTTTGGCGTTTCAACCAAGCAGAAACCGGTTCGAAAATTTGGATTGAGCGCCACAGACAGGCTCCGCCCCTAACAACGACCGGAGTGATCTCATTGGTCAGTTTGCTGCTTGCCGCTAACCGAAGCGTGAAGCTCGCACACTGCCAAGTCGACTGGTTCGTGCGGGCGGGGTGCGCTATGCCCAGCCGCTTCTCCTGGCATCCTGGTCACTGATTGGTCGGTGAGGAGACCGCGGACGCTGTGCTTGAATGAACATTTCGGGGGTTGCTAGGGTTTACCTTCTATTGTCCGGAGGTGAAAACTGACTACATGCCCCTTGATCGCGATTGCGTCGCAAGGAAAACTTTTAGGGCGCTTTTCTCGAAACAGTGATTTCCCATACGTCTTGACATGCTCTCTTTTAAACATTGATATCTCCGCACCCGATTATTTTCATAAGATGTGTTATATATCAATTTAAAGCAGAAAGATTAGGGAATTTTGTCATGCAATTTTCAAATAATCGACCTCACCCGACTTCAGGATCATTTTGTTGTAGCGGGTCACATTTAGTAAGCTACAACATACTGAAATCTGGGTGAAAATGGGCAAAGGATAAGTGAGATACGCTCGAGTGAACTTGTAATTTGATGACGTCATTTTGAAAATTTACTCTTTTTATTTCATTAAGAAATTTGATATCTTTTAATCATTTTTCCAGCATCTCCAACCCATGAAATGACATGTACAACTCATCAGCTTTCAGAATATGTAAAAAAAATGGGGGGTCACCGTCCATCCTGACGAGTAATATCGGATTTAAAATTGGCGTTTTTTTGGCATTGTTGCACTGTATATCGCCATTGACGCGCGCGCGGAATTTCAACTTTGACGGGCCCGTATGACGTCATATTGAGTCGGATTGACTTGAAACTTGGTAGACATATTCCCTGACATTTCAGGCAGGTGATAAATGTGAAAAAACGGGAAATTTCTATTGCATATGAGCTGTGCGTGCGTATATGCGCGCGCGCGTACGCGTCCGTAAAATTTTTTCAATTTTTCAAAAAATGCTCCAAATGGTCTGAAACGTGTGCAAAAAAAATTTGAGCTCGATTGGAGCATACAAATATTTGAACGCGCGCGTACGCGCACGTTTTAAGGTATAGATGAATTTTGAGAATATGAGTAGAATTCGCTTGACTTGAAATATATGTGACGTAAATTTCATTGAAAAATTCCATTCCATTAATGAGATATGATCGAGAATGTGTTTTCATATAATGACGTCATAGTGACGTCACGGTCGACTGATCACTTTGATTTTAGTTCGATTGCCGTCTTTGGGAGACGATACATATATGGTAAAAGTTTGAAATTGATAGGAAGAGGACTTTCTGAGCTAATCGATGCACAACTTTTGGGGAGAAAGAAGAAAAAGAAGAAGAAGAAGAAAGAATCCGTACAAAAACAGAAGGTGATCCGAGAGGATACTCGGATCACCTAATAAATCACCTACGTACAACCTATGAATCAGTCCGCTTTACTCACATGTTCTTGGTTTTGTTTTGGGGTTTTTTGTACACAAGAAAAAGAAACAACAACAACAGCTAAAGGGTTTGGTCACTCATAAGCAATGAATAGTGCTTATTAATTGTCTCTGCAAATCTGTGACTTTTGCATCTTTTGTTCTAAATCTCTTCACTCTAATTGGGGTGACATTCTCATTTCTAGATGACCAATCATGGTGATTTTGAGGACGTCTTTCTCAAAATTTGTTCAATTTGACTGCATGGCCAGTGCCTAAGATATGTTAGCACACCCACATCACTCTTTTGAACAATGAAAAGGACAAATGGGGAGAAAAAGGTATATTGTATCTCTGGAATATTGCCATACTGTAAATTACTCAGGGATCGGTTCTGACATTCAGTATATTCAAATACTCCTTTTTTTTTTTAAGTATTGTTAACATGGGAACAACGGATGTAGCTTTAATGGACAGTGGTAGTGCATGTTATTTGTGATGACTACAAGCGCAGAGTTCTCCCTTGCCGATGCAGCATCTTTAACCATGACATGTCCATTCCAGTCCACTGCCTCCTCAAGTGTCCAGCCAGAGGATAAACTGACATTCAACTGACACTACCACTGACCATCACATCCTCCCTGCCAGTCTGCATACAGAGGAACATCATTCCAGTATCCTGTTGACATTACAGTATGTGGTACACCACTCTTCCCGGAAGTCATCAACACCATCTTGAAGTGGCATGTAGGGTGATTTCAAGTTCGGTGCTAACATGTTACTGCTGATGCTGTCTGCATATCAAGCTAGCCTACCAGCACCGACAATCAGATCAAGGAGGTTGAAGAGATGGAGTAACAACAGAGTTATTCCCTTTGATCTATGTTCGAAGCCGCCGCTCAAAAATATTTGAAGCATGTGCCAAACAGGATCTACCGCACCGATACAAAGACAATTGACTCGTGTCTCATTGCATAATCACCAGCCACTTTCAAAGGAAGATATGTCTTTGTGATGGTAATTACTTTTCGCTATCCCTTCTTATAAAAGCTAGGTGGTACAGACACGAGGATGCGCGAACAGAAATTGAGAAAAAAATGCTGAAATGAAGACGAAAATTACTCGACTGGGCATACGCGGGCACTAATCTGATATATCTATCAATAAAGAATTATACTTGAAGATTATTGCACATTAGTTTCATTTGGGGAAATTAAGTCGAAAAGTGATAAAACAAGCTTTCCAGGATGGTACAGTTTTAAACATTTTCACATAATACAGCTCTGATTTACACTTTTGCGCAAATTTCTGAACGGAATTGACTTTTGTTTTACATGCTTTATTATTAAGGGAAATTTCATTTCATTTAATAAATAAATAAGCAAAATATGGCCAACATTATGATAACGTTCAAAATGAATCTTCAGATTGCTCAGCAAGACGGCGGCTTGGAAAATCGATCATCAAAGGCACAAGTGCACCTGTGAAATTCTTTTGTACATCAATAGCAATCTGACAACTGTTTGAATAATTACAGCCAGTTGGAACTCCAAAACCTCCTTGATCAGATCAATACCTGTACATGCTACACCAATCACTACTATGGGTCTCTTTAACCATACCAAGTGTTACTGTACATGAAGTATCTCATTTTGTATGCTTTGTTTGAGACAAATGATGCGGAAGGAAGATTAAAGGTCCATAACTTTCTGAATCACATAGGGAGACCACATGCTTGCTTTTATCATTTTCTCTCTTTTTTTTTTGGGGGGGGGGGTGTATGGCTGACAAGAGAAAACTGCTCCAAAATTGGCAATATGCTAATTACTTATCAAATGACTGTGATAAATCGAGAGTAAAATCAAATTTTTTTTTTTCTTCTTTTATGCTAAAAAGGTTACATGGTTTATAAGTGACATCTCTGTGGAGACAATACCATCCAAAAGTACAGGGTAGTAACTGGTGTCATGGAACAGGGAACCACTGGAACTACTGAGCTACATTGTACATCTGAGGTAACTATGCATACTGAGTGCGTTGACCTCCCCGCTATACAGTCAGAAATGTTTAAAACATTAGAACTAAAATTTCTCTTGAACCCTCACAGATCAACCAGTTCTGTCTCTCTGCTATTCATTCCACAGATTTACCGTAGGGATGTGTTAACATGACAAGATATGACAGCCTGCGACGATATGTATGATATACATACACTATATTGTACATAATACACTGTACATATCACTTCACTTCTCCATTCAGATAACGCATAAAACTAGGAGTTATCCCAAACCTGACATTTTCACATTTGGGACTGTATCATATGCAGTACATGTGAATATTAACTAGCTGTACACTATACACACTTTTGAGTCTGGGTAAAGGCCATACAATGTTGTACGCATTCAATATTGCTTTGTCATTACCTTCTTATGCTAATTTCTACCATTGGCCACTAGCCAACAGGACCAGCCAGGGCCACAATAGGGACTTATAGATTTCGCACCCACAATGTGGACTGCGACGTGATGACGTCATTTCATGATATTGCACATGCTCAAGATTTTCTGGCACGTCCAGCGCTAGAATCGAGAACGTGTCTTCGAAGGATTTCACGTCCTCCCAAATTGAGGACAAGCAGCGTGCGCAGCATGTAGTTAGTGTGATGATTATGAAGTCATCACATCTGTCGAGTCGTACTCACCGTCGACTGAAATCTAAAATAGTTTTACTCTGGTGTCGACGGGAGTCACCGGGAACGGTTGGCTCACACTTGCGGGCGGCCTGTCCACTGCCGTGTCCACACAATCTAAAAGGCCCTAATGATATACCCATGATGTGTTACTGGACAACAATACACCTGTATGAAGACAGGATTTAGATGCAACTTATGTACACTCTACACGTACCTACTACAAGTGTATGTACAAGTGCTCACTATACAATTGTGGTTGTATCAGTTCTGGACTGTAATGGGGAATGATTTCATAGTGCCCAACTGTGTAGAATATGAACTGTGGTTGGTTAGGATGACTAGGCTCCATTTGACTGTCACTGCCTTCTGGTCATATTCATCTACATTATACATAATACATACGTGTAAGTAGGCCTACATAGTCACGCACTATGGCCATGGATTTTTCAAATAGGCAATCAATATGATTGTATCCTCCTTGAATACTTATAACTACGTACAACAAATGGTGACTGAAATGCATTCACTATTCATCACAGATTATGCATTTCAAATGCACACTTACACATGTACATGTGGATGTACAGTAATTAGCCTCCATCTCTTTTGCCAAGGGTATTACAGGGCACTGATGGAACAAAATTGCTTGTGGCCTATTATATTGCATGGTTGTGCATATAATCTACCATGGTAGTACGGTGCACTTCACCATACAATGGTTAGTAATTAGTGACCTTGGAACCCCATCTAAAGGGCTGCGGTGCGAATTTATCGCATTCACAGTCATGTGCTTCACATGTGTGTCATATCTACAGTAATCCTGTTTACAAATGATCCCTCCATGTTTGACTAAGATGCAGATAATCTACATATTTCCTTTTTAACTGATTTAAATGACTGATCCTTCCAAACAAATTGGACTGAAATCTACATAGTACCTGCATGTTTTCCACATACCGGTAAAAAGAATAAAGTCCAAAAAAGTTCAACACTGGGCTGTATTGTTCAAAATTGGGAGTAATAGTGATTTAAAAAATGTTTGAGTTACCACATTTGATGCATGTGATATGTATTGGTCAGTTGTATCACAAAACATCCTACCATATGAATAGAAATTTTGCAATAAAGCCTAAAATATAAGGAGATATCACTAATTTTCTCAATAAACCGTACTGTAGAGGATTTATTCTACTACAAGTGTATTGTTCACATTTTGTATCTATATATTTATATTCAACAATACTTAACATTGATTATACTGATTATCATGTTTACATTGGTTATTTCTATCCCTAACTCACATTCTTTAACTATTTTGAAGCATTCTAAATAGAAAGCAGGGTTTTGTTTCATCTGCAAATTGTAAATAATGCCTTTAAATGGCAAATAATGCCTATTAAATGGCATCACACAACATACTGAACATGTACATATGTCTACATGTACCGGGTACCTAACCACCCACTGACCGCTTCTCAGCAAACTAGATAAAATGTACGTCCAATAACTGTAAAAGTGGAAATTTGTGCGCATTTCGCGCAACCAGAAACTAGTGCGAAAATAAAAGCACACAAATATTTTTGCTTGCCATGTGTTCGAGTAGCTGATGGCTTGATTCCGCGGAATTAAAAACACATGAAACTCTTCTCACTTGGCCGAGCGCGAAAAATTAGTCGCGTGAAAATATCAATTTTTACAGTAATATTAAGGGCCATCTCAGCATGTTTCGTTTGCATTTTAGAGCTTGCTGCCTACACAGAGCTGCCTTTTTTCTGGGTCGTCAAAGGACACTATTTAAAAGATAGCGACCACAATTCAGTGACAAGTACAGATTCACTGTAAAAGAGAACCGATACCAACATACACTCAAATGTAGGGGGATTACTGGTACCTTAGTAATCAAAGCCAACGGCAATCTGACATTTATAAAGGAAACTACAGTCATATAGCAGGCCAAATATGAATGCATGGTGCTACTGCACATATGAACGTATTACACAAACAACAGCTGCTTATTTTTTGTTTTGTTTTGTTTAGTTTTTAAAGTTCTACTGGCATAAAGTCTGTCACCACGGTTCCGGTTGAAGGACATCCAAAACACGATGCCATCTATAGTTTTCAACACAGGGAAGTTGGTGCCACTAGAGGGGAAATCCCTGTTGCTAAGGCAGACCGTGCTTACCAGTAGTCAATCTTTTCATGCACCCCTGAACTTGTAGGACAAGAGCGTATGGTGCAGAACCACCCTACAGTGTATTCAATTTAAGAGGATACATGTATCTGTAATAATGAAAATAACCTCAAAGGGGTTTTTGCATGCTGCTGCAGTTGAACTGCTCATTATGATCGGTTCCCCCTCTGTACGCAATGCAAATGGCATTTCGCGTTGGCAGTCCCGAGAGCTTTTAAAGCATGAGTGATGACTCATGTCAATCAAATCAAATCTCTTTCAAGATAAATGTCGTCTTGGATGTGGGCTTTTTCCTAGCAAAAAATACGATATCATCTTGTGCAATCACAATTTACGAAACTCCAAAGAATTCATTAACAACTGAATAGTTCATAACTACTGGATGGATTGTCTGATTTTCCTCAAATTTCAGTTAATGTGTTTGCCAAATATTTCTGTATTCACTCAATCTACACACATGCATGGATATTTGAGTTTCATTCCCCTTTAGCAAAATAAGTTGGATCAACCTATCACAAGAAATACCAAGTACAGGGGATGGGTGCACGAAGATCTCTGGTAGCAGTGTAGGCAGGGGACTTGCAAATTTTTTATTTATTTATTTTTTTTTTTTTTTATTGATATGCACACACCTGCCATCATCTTGAAAACTAGTTTGATTTTGAAAAATGACAACGTTCAACCAAGCTGAGACTCCTATGGTATAACTTTCTGGAATGACAACACATGACATATGTTGTTGTTTTTTGGAACATCACTCTGTTCGGAAGATGGGAGAGATACCTAAAGGAGGTTGGAGGAGATAAAATTCCAGGATGATTCAGGAGGGAATGCAAGTACACACATACTGATACATGTCATACTGCACTCGAAAATCATTTCCGTCAGACCATTTGAGAGAATGCTGAATAATCAGCCAGCACATCGCAAGCAGCCCTCTGTGAACACATGATCCGCCCACGATACAACAGCATTACTGCCGCATGAAATCCGCATCGTCAAATATTTCGCTGGCACATTCTTTCATTCTTTTTCTTTTTCTCTTTCTTCCTATCATAATCCTCAGGAGACTCAGGCATACAGGAAATGAACACAGTATTATCATATAACACAGCAAAACAGAAAGAATTCTAATGGCTGACAACTATGTGTATAATGTACGCATTACAGGGATCATTTTGCAAGTATCGGTGTTCAGGGTCTTCATTTCCTTTACATGTGGGATGTCTCCATAACTCTGCTGATAATGAATGAGTGTGTTGCCAACTAAACAAATAGAATGACATTAGCTAGCTTCTCTTTATCTATAAAAGGGAATGCAAACCCAAAGAGCAATGTGGATTAAGTGAAAGCAGCAACATTAATAGAACACATCAGTGAAGGTTTGAGGAAAATCGGACAATCGATGCAAAAGTTATGCATTATTAAAGTTTTGGTGTTGGAACCGCTGGATGAGGAGACTACTAGAGGTAATGACGCATGAGTGGACAACAATACAAAGAAAATATAAAGGAAATTCAACAAAAATTCACTTTTCTAGCATTATGAAAGTGCACTTGACTAACTGCTTTCAGAAAGCAGGGGGAATAATTGCTACCCTTTACATACAGTATGTCAGTCTAATCAAGTTGATGGAATTTATAATTTTCACGAAAAATGAATTTTTGTGAATTTTCTTTAAAAAAGAGTGACTGTAAAACATGCTATTCATTTGCCAGTGCCTGCACTGGCGTAGACCTGTTCAGTTTGGGCATTGTTTTTAATGTTTATGTCTACTGTGTAAGCTGTTATTTATGCGTATAGATATTTTCGCAAATGAGATGATCTCGGACATTTTCGCAAGATGTTGTTTTTGCAAATTGAAATCTGGGGGTATTGCAAGTGTACTATTACCCTAGCACATGGCAACATTTTTGCGTGTCGTTAAAGGACAAGTTCACCTTCATAGATATGTGGGTTGAGTGAATGCAGCAATATTAGTAGAACACATCAATGAGAGTTTGAGGAAAATCGGACAATCCGTTCAAAAGTTATGAATTTTTTAAGTTTCTGCTCAGTCACGGCTGGATGAGAAGACTACTATAGCTTGTGATGTCATATGAGTACAACTATGTAAAGAAAGTACAAAGAAAATTCAAGATATTTTCTCTTTCTCACATAATAAAAGAACACTCGACTTCTCTCTTTCAGATGTCAGGGGAAATAATATTACCCTTAACATAAGTCAGTAACATGTCAAAGAAATGTGCACGTTATTCAAAAAGTCAAGTTTTGTGAAATTCTCTTTTTATTTTCCTTATATTGTTGTACGCATGTGACATCATACACTGTGGTAGTCTTCTCCTCCAGCAGTGATTGTACAGATAACTTTAAAAATTCATAACTTTTGAACGGATTGTCGGATTTTCCCCAAACTTTCACTGATGTGTTCTACTAATATTGTTGCCTTCACTCAATCCACGTGTATATGAAGGTGAACTTTAAATTTAAATTCTAGGTCCAACAATGATCACGAAAATTCGCAAAAAGAACAGCTACGACAGTATTTCAGCCATAACTGAGGGCTTCAGTATGCCTTAATAGTTGATTTATGCACCAACACAGCAATCCACTTGACTCACTGCATACAAGTGTATCCCATTTAATCATCTTTTCTTCACTTTTTGGAAGCCCCCCAGTTATAGCCGACATAAGTTACAGTGTTTTAAAACAGAATGGGTCTACTCTGACAACAGAGGTGACAAAGCATTTGATCTCCAGGACAGCTGCTGGTAGAAAGGAGTGTTCAATTTACTGCACCACTTACACAGTAAAGTGTTCATCCCACTTAGGATTCCAAGTCTTCTTCACGACCTCCGTCTTGCGAGGCGGTTGGGAATCGACGACCATTTCCACATAGGGATCGCCCTTTCCACTGAAGAAGCTGCTGTTGTTGTCCTTCAGGTTCGCAGATTGTACTGGATTGAAATAAAAAAGAAAAGAAAGGCAAAGACAGTTAGAAAGCCATGTAAACGAAATTAAAGGGATAGTACAGTATTGGTCGGGATGAGGATTGGGCTTTTAACTTTTTGCGAGATACCAAGAAAACACTTATGAAATAGTACAGAGCACACCATTTTAAGAGGAATTCAAAGTTTATTTGATGAAAGTCGGGTTTGGAATGACTGAAACATCCAAAAACGAAGTAAAACAAAGTGATCGTAATAAAGTGTGGGTCCCACACTTTAATAGAATCGCTCTTTTTTTGATATCTCAGCCATTTCAAAACCAATTTTCATCAAATAAACACTTAATTCCTCATAAAATTACGTGCTCTTTCATATTTCATAAGAGTTTTCTCATTATTTCACCAAAAAAACGTTAAAAACCTGAAATTAGGTCTCAACCAAAACTGTACGATCCCTTTAAGTTACACAACTTCTGATCCATTAACACACATGCTGTGGGTATTCATTCACATGTACAATCACATTGACTACAGCTGTGGGAAATATCAGTCAGTAATTTGATAAACATGAGCACATTACAGTGAAATATTTTGTTTGTTTTCCCATGGGGATTTTTTTTTTCTTAGTGTACAGCTGTCATAGCAAATACCAAGCCACAGAACATTATTTTTAGCACAATCAATAGATTTAGCACAATCCTAAAAACCAAACAACATATGATTTGTGACATGTACAGCAATTATGTCATATAAAAATGCCATGTGACAAATCTAGGTACTGCACAGCAGTTTGACAGTGCTGGTTGTGATGCTGAAGTTCAAGGTACAATGTAGGCCTTCAGTCTGTTCTCAGAGTACTCTAAATACTCTTACAGCACGTGAAAACTTAATTGTGTTTTGAGATTAATAAAATCTTCTACACTCAAGATTTGACATGCTAATTGCTTAAACTTGCTGGAAATTTCTAGCCATTTGCTGTAGCATGGCAAAGATTGAACTAAGTGTACCCCTTTCAGTAACTCTCTGGTGAGGGCCAGGCCTGGACTAGGACATAAAATTTTGTGTTTACGAATGGCGCCGGCCAAAATGGCCCACACCAGGCTCGGGCTGTTTTGGTGCTGCTGTAGCGCCAGGCCCATGCCAGGCCCGCGCGCCAGTCACCGACCAAATGGTTTCTGAATGACAGCAGCACCAGGCTCCGGCCCAAATTCCCTGGCCATGCCTCCACCAGAGCATGCGTTCAGTTACCATGGCAGTTATCCCTTGCAAAATTGTATGTGGCCGAGTTTGTGAATAAGTCGTCGTAAAAGTAGCGCAGCTCTGCTACACGTATAGTTACTGAATGCAATTTTTACTGTTTGGCACAGGCTACTTTCAAAGCGCAGGCCAGGAGCTGGCCAAAAATGGCCAAAAAATTTGGAACGCATCGTATTATACTATATGCCCGGATTATTTCATGGTGTTTTTATTTTCACATAAATATCATTTATTAACCAATATGGGAAATCACTAACTTTGCACTTTGGAAAGGAATACAAAGTGTAATAATTCTTTCTCATTCTGCCAATGTGGTTCTCCATTGCAACTTCAAGCATTTTGGAAGAAAAAAGTCTTAAAAATCAAAATTCACACACACACACACACACACACACAAATGTGGCATATACAGTAGTTCTGAGTCTTCACAATAGTTTACGATTTCTAAGCATGTTCATGTTGTACACTTCAACCTCATTTCATGAAGTACATGTATGAGTAGCAAGAGCACTTGTAACAACAAGAGCAGGTAAGTATTATGACAAGAGGAGTAAGTATTATGACAACAGCACGGTAATAAAACTCTCTACTCTTTCAGCTAACCTTGTACATGTAGCTAAAGAAGCTCCAGTAATTCTTAACCTGCCATAAAATAGCATAGCTCTTTACGTTTACAAACAGAATCACGTTTCATTCTTCGAGAAGTTTCTTGGATTTTGCTAGATCAATAACAAAAAACAAAAACAAAAAAATGAAAAGTTGTCATTTGAGAAAGCTGCCTGCAGAAATAGACACAGTATCACCTTTGTACTGTAAATGCACATGTGATATTAATCGAGTCTGCAAGCACGAGACTACAACTGACTGCGCCTTGTTGGTTTTCATACTTCGCATAAGGTTATCGTGTCAGCCAATACACGGATGGAGAATAAGACAACCGAGTGTGCGTTAAATGTCAGAGTGATGATGCGTGCCGTAGAGTATGCAAGACAAACACAATTTGGCTTGTCCCCTTTCACACAATTCTACTTCCCATCATCATTGATGCTTTCTCCTATTAAATGGCTGCCTAGAAGCTCTGGCCATGAAGAGATGGTCCGACACACACGGCATAAGGGCAGAAACAGATCAATTCAAAGGAAGATACTCCATCAACTGATAGAATAACTGTCACTTGAGCGCCAGAATGACATTCTGTGCCCTTCTGGTGTTTTCTGTTTACGTGTCTATGTTCTACATCGTATTTAGAACGGTTAAAAAGAGAACATGTTTTGCAAGCTATCATTACTGCACACTGCAATAAAAAAAGAAGATGCCAGACACACATTTGATGCCAGGTTATCTTCTGTATCTGAACGCAGACTGGACTCATGTTTCTTTAATCCTGCTTTGGAGATCATGTTCGACTAGAGAGTGCATGTTTGTCCTCTGAATGGCTTGCTCATGAAAACACTTGAGGAGGGAGAGCTCAGTTTGATGTTGTACATTCACTTCCAACCAACATAACCACTTTCCCTTCACGTACAGTAAAAAATTGTGTTTGCATGCATACATGTACACACATGTGTATGTTGTGTGCATGTTCTACATACCAGTACTCTTGCATGCATGCATACTGGGAGCTGTGTGTTTGAATGATATACTCATAGGCCATGGAGTTCGCAACACAGCTGTTGTGTGGAATGTTGTTTGCTGTTTTCAGCAGGTCTTCATGAGATCCCTGTCAGCCTATAAACAGCCTGTGACTCTTTTATCATTACAAACACACTAAAAAGACATGATTACAAGTGCGACATTTTGGCCATCTGAAGACCATGACCTTGCACTTGGGTACATTGCTGGACCTTACTGAACTCTAATGTCTGCAGCATAATTGAAACATTGGTAGTTACTATTTTGTTGTTGTTGTTACTACGCATATGATAAGAGACAATTTGCTTCTAAATGTAGAAAAGCCCTTTCGAACATATACACACCTTGTTTCACTGGTCTAGACACTCACATACAAAAAAGTTTGTCCTTCAGAGAGCATTCTTGTTTTAAACAAGACATTACATCAATATATTATGTATCAACATAATCTAAAAAACAACAACAACAACAACAACAACAACAACACACACACACACACACACACACACACACACACACACACACACACACAATGTATTGTAACTTAAATATTCACAATCATTTAAAATCCTCTCAGAGGTACTTATCCTCCTTGAAAATATGTAAGAAGTACACAGTTGTAGAGGCATATGAGCCTGCATTGCTTGAATGTAGACTAGAAGAAGAAGAAAGAAATTTATTTCATGGTTTCCTTAACTCTTATTAAAGATAGTCATTACTTTGGTACTGTTACAATGTACAATAATAATAATAATACATTTATAAGGCGCTTAATACAGATGTTTCTAAGCGCACAGTCTACCGGAAAAATTAATATTTAAACCAGAGTAATACAAAAATACCAAAATACAAGTAACACTGTAGCTATGACTTCAATCACTTGTACATGTACTGTACGAGCTGAAATTTTCGCGTACAGATATTTTCGCGAATTGCTACTTGGAGGACATTTTCGCGTGTTGTTAATTTCGCGGTTGCGAGGGTCTAACTGAACTTAGTTATTCGCGCGTTATTTTCACGGTTCAAAGGCGATTCGCGAAATTCGCGAAAATTAAACCACCGCGAAAATTTCAGCTCGTACAGCATTAAAGCGTACAGAGAATACCCTGAGGTAATCATTAAGCGCTTTGTTACTCCAAATTATTATCACTATCATTTAACATCATTATAATCATTACTATCATCAACTGCTTCACCAAGATACGTGTAAATTACATATCATGCCTAAAGGGCTTCATGCCCTATCCTCTATCTTGGAATATGTTACAGTCTTAAAAGGTGTGTACAGTTCTGGTTGAGGTGAAAATTTAGCTTTTAATGTTTTGCGAGATATTCAGAAACCACTCTATGAGATGTACATGTAAAAGAGCATGCAATTCTAAGGGGTATCAAAAGTTTATTTGATAAAAATCGATTTTGAAATGGCTGAGATGTCCAAAAACAAGGTGAAACAAAGAGATCCTAATAAAAGACGTGGCCTGTAGCCTTTTACTATTATCACTTTTTTGGGATATCTCGGCCATTTGAAAACCAATTTTCATCAAATAAACGTTGAATCCTTCTCAAAATTTCATGCTCTTTCATATTTCAAAAGAGGTTTCTCATTATCTCACTTAGGAATGTTCAAAACATGAATCCCCATCTCAACCAGTACTGTACAGTCCCTTTAAAGCATGCATAACGGGTAATTTACGATGGTTGAATCTTTTCTCTATCCCTGTACAAATATAGTTTCACTGACCAATAGTAATGAATTAAAAACAAAAAATCATAATTTTCAGCCCAAGGCACTCATTTGTAAACTCTAAGAGGTAATCTTTAACTCTTCTTCGGTCATTGGCAATAAATAGACGATGTCATAAAGTTTATTTTGAGCTTGTAGTATATAAGTACACTGTCTGACACACGTAACTGAACCACCAGCTCCTATCAGTCACAAGAACAAAACATACAGGAATTAGACTTCGCCCTGCAGAACTTACGCTTTGCTATGGGAACCAACCGTGGCCGAGTATCGCGCAATATTTGCACACTATCTAAAACCTGATAATGCAATCACAACACTGTAAGACAGACTGATAAAATAAGACACCAAACAAAACAATACAAAACAAGACTAGAGCAATTAGACTGCTGTGCAGTTGACTACGTAGTAAGAAGCCTGGCTTCTTTTAATTATGCAATCACTATGTACATTTCTTTTAATGAATAATACATAGTACTTTATCTTTAACATTTATGAGGAAGTTCATAAAGGATTGACTTAGCTATCTTCTCTGTACTAAGGAAATATTTTGCGTATAAATTTGTTTCCATCTATCATCCCAAATAATAGTATTATTACATTTACAGTGTGCACAGTGTTTGCCTAGTGGAACTTATGGCCAGAAAATGACATTTAGCATTCACCACTACCATTAAGAGAGATAATTCTCTATTTTTACCCTTCCCATCATGAAATATTACCATTGCACATTCCGACATGAAACACATAACAATTGAAAAACAAAATGCCTCTTAACAAAAGTTCAGTCACCTTTGACCTTCATGAAAATTGCCTGAAATTTTACTAGCATACTGTACAGTGTACAATCTTGTATAGATACAACTCATGCAGCTTTCCCTGGACCAGGTACTATGAAATTCAGTTGTTTTGTTTGATCTGAAATTGTGATAACGAAACGTGGGATGGACAGACAGACAGACATAGATTGAACCAACGGACGACCTGAAGCACACAGGTGTATTAAAAATGCCTTCATCACTCTTCAGGGCAGAGGCATAAAAAACATACACTGTAATACAACAAAACAACATGTACATGTGTAGTAAAACCTGAAACAAAATGATAAACTAAACATCTATAGGCCTACAAAGACACATTCATAAACACAACCATACTAGCATTCAGTACTTTACAGACATTGAATTTACAAATATAAAAGAATCCTGAACAGTGTCAATTACAATGTACGTTTGTAGTTCACTACTACGGTATACCACATATCTCATAGTGGTCATGATAAAATAACAGATGCTGCCTACTGTAGATGCCCAGTCTTCAAGCTACAAAATACGGGGTAACAAAGGCCACTTCTACTGTAGGCTAGCCATATTGTGGCTGTGATTTGCAAGGGTGTACAAACTTGTGCATCAGTACACGTACATCCCCATTCATTTTGTACATATGTACATTCACACAGAACACCAGGTACAACCCCTGGTACCTGGATTGTTTCAGATGAACCATGAGCATTGAATAGGACCAGCATGTCCCATACTCATTTACAGCCACTTACAAGAATTTATCTTTGGTGACGAAAGGGTTATCTATAAATGAGCTTCAGATTCAATGGTTTTCTATTCTCCTGAGAACCTTGCACTGAACTATTTTTACACTAAAATGGCTCTGTATAGATTAAACCTCTTTTCCAATGTGGTCAGTACTCACATCACAGGAAAGTGTTACCATTTCCGCAATGCAGGAAGTAAGTGTCAAAACAAAAGCAGTGACCTCATCTGACCGTAAGCCCCTTTGGCAATTCCCAGAAAAAGATTTCTTCACTGCCTTCTTGCAGTAAAATATTGACTGTGTTCATTTGCGAAATGGTATTAAATTCAGCTTGTAAATTGTAGTTTTGAGACTGGACAACCCTGCCCCCCTCCAAAAAAAAAAAAAACAAACAAACAGCAACAACCCTATTAAAATAAACAAATATACAAACAAACAAAACACCACATTTATCATCTGGTAACAATGAACACAAAGATTCCAAATTAACACCCCCTTCCCCCTCCCCCCCCCCCCAAAAAAAAAATGATACATTTGTAACCATTAATATCATAAATCATTATCACAGAACTTTCTTATGAAGACATCCTGACAGGGTTTGGTGATATTCTCTGCTTGCAATACAGGTAATTTTCCTTCTTTTAATCTCCATCAATCAGAGTATAATTAACATCAGGAAGAGACTGATTACCATATCTAAAAGAAAAAAAAAACACTCTACTGGGCAAATGATTTAATTCTAAAAATAATAAAAACAATTAGAGTGAATCAATGGACTCAAAAGGGCATATATATATTCAATAAGCAGTAATAGACTATTTTAGTCACTGACACTGGGGATATTCTGAGCTATTTTCTTCACCACAATGTAGGTCATTCCATTATTAACAAGGTTTCATGTCACGGCCAATGGCATATTTCCCCTGCACCTCAATAAATCTCGCAGCGAGACATATATTCAATGAATCAGATTCCTGTGCTTGGGTCCTTATCGCCACTCCGGTCCGAGTTATCTTGTCGCAGCATCGTCCCCACGGAGAGCACGGTTCCCCTAACACTGCATACATCCCCCCTAAAGACAAGCCATGTTCGTGTCAACGGGAAACAATGTGTCACTCCGTGCCAACTACGACTTGTATTGCCTCCCTCCAGGAAAGGGAAACTAGCAAACTGAAGTGCGATATCTTTCGGTCTCTCGTCAAGCACAAGGGCCCAGTTTGCAGAGTCTGCTAATTGCGTTTCTTTTCCCTCCGTTCCACAGGAACACAAAATTTCCACGACAGCAGGCCTTGACTTTTATTCAGAAATCCACTTGGATGTTATCAATTTGGCACACCTGCATGCACGGACAACTAAACAATACATGCATCATACAGCAGTGCTGCACACTAAACCATTTTTTTTTTTTTCTACTGGTCTGACCTGTCTGTCAGACCAATAGGTACCCAGTTTTTCTATTTTTTATTGGGACATTCCTGAAAAAGTTACTGGTCTGATAGTGATTTTTACTGGCCAGGGACCATCGGACCAGTGCTAGTGTGCAACGTTGCATACTACAATGTATGTATTCCTTACATTGTATGTTGATGTACAGTCAGATATTTCTAATGCACATGTCTGGTATTTAAGCCACAGTGTATAATAGGACTCCTCTTCATTTCTACAGTTTGTACATTTCGTTGAGATTTAATTTTCTAATTAATGTTGCTGACATCTCAGACAACATACAATGTACACTGTATATCTAAGTTTGACTCCACATGATGTTTATTGCATTGTTTCCTCTAAAAAGTCTACAATTTCAAGAAACTCCCTGGAATGATTTCAGGGAAGTTCCATTAACATTGAGCATTGCTTGGATTGAATGTAGTATGCAAAGACAATCAGGGTGTGTGAGTCAGACACATCTCCCCCACCCCCACTGTATGTAACAGAACAATACCATGAGAGATTTTGACAGAGTATAATCTACAGTTCTGAAAGCAAAGCTAAACTGTAAACACATAATTCTTAAATTCATCTTCTGTTCTTTATCTGTGTAAGATATAATGTATCGATATATACTGGACATTATTAGCATACAAATATCTAATTAATACAGTTAGAGTGACATCATAACCCTGAATGATACTAGTATTTAACAGTCCAGCACTGTAAGTAAGTGATCTGCCACCTTGGGTGTCTGATCTGTTAGCATAAATCAATATCAGCATGCAGATCCACAATACTCAGTAGCTCAATAGGGTGGGTTACAACTTCCAAGAGCAGAAATGTACCTGTCTGAAAATTGCATACAATGCACACGTACACTGTAGGCTCATTCTCCTTGGGGGAAAATTGTGACTTAAAAATTCAGCAAGCTGCACACCATTACATGACAACAGCCTACTATCCGTCTCGGGTGTAGGGCCTAATGATTAACATTTAGCCATTCGCAAGTTAATTTGCACATTCATACAGCAAATGTTGAGTGTAGTGCATGGGGCAATATTCATGATTTTACTGTGTGTCAGTGTTCTGGTTGCAAATCATGACTGTACACACCATTAACAAAAAATCGAACTTCTGTGTGCTACAGTGTATGTCACACATTTTACAGTAAGTACCTAAATTATCATTTTGCATCATACTTCTTCACTGTCAGTAAATGACCCTTTTGACGTACTGTAAAATGAGGAATATTCGCATGCATTTTAATTTCGTGAATTTCGCGAGAGCCAAGATTCGCGAAATCAAAATGCACACAAAAGTGTTGTCTACACTATATATGCATTGAATGTTAGAGGCAGCTTGTGAAAATTTCATGCCGCGAAAATATCATGTTTTACAGTATCAATTTTTTAGGTCCTTTCTTTCTCTCTCTCTCTCTCTCTCTCTCTCTCTCTCTTTTTTTTTGTTGTCGTCTGGACTGGACGTGATGATTGTTAATCCTATGGAAATTGCAGCCTTTTTACCGGTATTCTCATGTACAGCGTTGTAGATAGCCAAAATGGAATGAATTTCACCTCCTAAGAACTGAGCGTCGACAGAAAGTTCAAATTCTTGTAAATCAAGAAAAATACGAAACTTGGCACGGGAATACTGCTTGCTATAGGTTAGTGCGCAAACAGTAAAATGTACTGAAGAACCAGAAATATTTGTGGCATTAAATGTTTCGCGAATTGGAACCAACTGCCTTTTTCACGGGATGAAATTTTTTGTGAATTGCCCCTTGCATTCCATTCATACAGCCTAGACAAAAACTTTCAAAGTTTCATGTGCATTTTAATTTTGCCAATCTTGGCTCTACAAATGTAGCAAAATTCGCAATATTAAAATGCACAAAAAAAAATTTATGGTTTTACAGTGCTCAGACCTATTTAAATCACTGTGATACATGGATACTGTATACAATGTCATAACTGCCCTGTTGAAAGAACTTGTGAAAGTTTACATATGTGTACAAACCGTAGTTTATAAAGTTTGTAAATTGATACAACGGAACTGCCCATATCTTATAATTCTCAAGTTACTAATCAGCGCGTGGTTTCTGATCAAGGAAACACAGCCTACAGTTTTGACAAGCAACAAAAAGTGCTGTTCAAGTAAAACTAAACAAAACAAAGAATAGTACGAAAGAACATTACAGAAAACCAAACTAGACACAACATATACCTCGAAAACTGCACTTGAGATCCTCTTATACATGTACTTTGAGAGTCCCCGCATACGTACAACAGCTGTGAAAGTTTTACAGTGACTCTCCACATTGTATCCACTCATAATTTTGTATGACTTTTTAAACACAATGATGTAAAAGAACTGCACTGTACTGTATAATATCAAGTCAAATCATATATTTCGAATCATTAATGTTTCATTCATTTGGACTATGGAATAATCAAGTCACAGAAATTTGAAGTTTGACATGTTTCTGACAAACACTCGAGGTGCAATTCACAGTTGTATAAGTACATATGTCTATAAAATACCGCAATAACAATCTTTTGTCACTAGTTCAGCAACTGCATGTACAGCTGTACAGTGTATGGCAAACCTTACACTTGTACCTATATATACCATTCGCACTACACAATGATCAAACTTTAGAATTTAAAATGCAAACAATAAAATACCTCTAGGTAAGTTATGTATTATTTTTTTTTAAAGGTATCATAATAGCTGCATTCAAAATTACAAAATAGCAGGATAATGATTGCGATCCATATCTTGAGACTTTTTGCAAGCAGTCACACAGACAGAACTAGCGGGATTGTGATAATGATCCAAATCTCAAGATTTTTTGCAAGCATTCACACTCACAGAAATATCCCGCCAACAGTGTATGTGCTTCTCCATGCCCTTTGTTCTTGCAAGTCACAGTGGTGAAGTGCGCATGCTGTTGTGATGTGTGCTTTGAATGATGGGAAAATCTCAAGATTATTTGGTCCAGCGTTCACATGGTTAACGCGGGGTCAATCATCACGATAATTCAAAATAAGTGCAAGAGTTCTTGGGAGTTGCATCGCGATGGTGATCGCGATAATTTTGGGATTTTTGTGTCCACACTGGCAAAAATCTTGAGATTTCAATCGTGTTGCAAATTATATCTCAAGATTTGTATCCCTCTAATTTGCATATAAATGTGTGAATCCCACTAATGAAGATTTTTGTGATATATACATCCCGGGTTTTTAAATTCAAGACCAGCACATCAATGCTGAAGTTAGCCAAGGAGCAGGAGTCTCCAGTATCCATAGGAGGCAATAGTATTGTTTCAAGTGGACAGAGTGATACGATATCAAGTGAATACGAGGTCACGGTGGACATACAGCTGTAACTCCTCCAATGTGTTTCACATTGTGAATCAGCAATCAAGCCTATTTTAATTGTTGGAATATACCTCCCAACAAACATTTGGCCATCTGGTGATTTGAAGAACATCTGTGATTCAGGTTGGTTTTCATAGGCGCAACGGTATACTTTGTAGTTCAGTATTTAGTAACAATTGTAATAATAACTCCTCCGATATGTTTCATAATAAATGAATCAGCAAATCAAGCCTACTTTAATTGTTGGAATGTATACCTCCCAACAATGATTTCACCATTTGGTGATTTGAAAAACGTGATTACACATCTGTGATTCCGGTTTGCTTTCGTTGGCACAACAGTATACTTTGTAGTTCAATTAGTATTTAAAAAACTGTTTCGAAGCATCTTCCTGTACGAGTTCTCTATTAATAGCTACCTGAAAGAAGTTATTTTGCATCTGACTTCAGCGGTGCAGTCATTATCAGAATGTTATGAGTGAAATGTGCAAGGAATGTCAAGGGAACAGTGTACCAAAGTGTCATTGGCTTTACCCCATTTAACCAAAAAGTTTTCGTGGACTGGGTGTACGTACACGTATACATTGTAAGGATTGGTAAACCGTAGCACTTTATTCTACCACAAACGGTATCTTGGTAGATCGTGATGGGCCACGATGAAGCACTGTTTCTAATCTCCAGGACCCCGCTGGCAGATTGGGAGCACGCACGCGTGCCGGTCACTGTGTTTCTTTGAACTGCGGCTGAACTCGTCCCCGGAGAGGTCTGCAACCCCTCTGCATCAGCAGGTTATTTTCAGCGGGACCAGTGGGCAAGATGGCGGTGACTGGCACACAGCTCAGCATCCTCCACGCTTCTCCCTTCTCCCAGGGGATATCCTCTGCCAGCAATCTGCGTAATCACACTTGCTCCAGCTCCCCAGCATGATTCCCCATCCTCCGCATCCCCCACCAATCCCCCCCCCCCCCTTTCCTCAACATTTCATCATGCTGCTCTTTACTGAACATGACTACAGTGGGGCTTGGTTTTGTGTCCCCTGTAGAATGTTGTAAAAGTTTAATTATGTCTCTTTAAGGTCAAGAAGATGCTTAACAAACAGAATACATTAACAGAAATGGTCAGTTTTATTAAAGTAGAAACAAGAAGAAGGTATTTCAATTGTCTTCATTCCCTCCCCCTCCCCCTCCCCTCCCCCCCCCAAAAAAAGAGAGTACTAATTGGTTAGTCACACCTACGTGAGCATGTAAACACTCAACCAATATCACTGTCTCACAACTCTTCTATTGGTCTTTTTTATTAGATATATTACTAAAATCAAGTTTTTAGTAACTACTAAAAATCATTAAACCATATTTTTAGTAACTGATTTAGCAACTACCCCTCAAAACTTATCATTGCTGAGTTATCATAACTCTACGATGAAGTGACGCAATGGATGTAACATATTCCACATCATTTGAAACAAGAGCATTCGATTCAGAAAATCGGTACGAAGGTCAATGCGACTGTATCATCATGTTATCTATCTTGAATGACTTTGATATCATCACTGTTCAAAGAAAGAATATGAATTCTTTCACTGAGCTGTTCTCATTGCGACTGATTGACAAATTGCCTTTCATTGACATAAATATGCACCCATTTTTCAGTGTTTTTTAGTAATAGCCATGCTAAAAATATATGTCAATCAGTTGAAATAAAAACAATTTGACACAAGAATTATTAATTTGAATAAACAGGTGGTACCTGCTGCCATAGGGGATCAGAACCGTCCCTAGCTATCAGGCAGAAACTTGGTGATCTAGTAGATACGATGCCTGTATAGCAATCAGGAAGTTGTGGGTTTGAATCCTACCCGAGTACAATATGTATGTATGGCCCATCACCTGATTTTTTTTCCCCAAAAAATCATGACTACTACTAAAAAAAAATAATAATAATAAAAAAACACTGAATGATTAATGTAAATCTAAATCAGTGAAGGTCAATTGCCAATCAGCAATCAATCAGCTATATGAAACCATTTATGCCTCATTTCCTACTCTATGTTCCAATTTCTATAAAACATTATCATTCCATTTGTTTTAATTCACTCTACATAACAGATGCCATGCCCATATTTACAGATTACCGATACCAAGAGATTACAATGGTACATTGCAAATGTTGTTGTTGCACTGCTTTGTTGCTTTGCTGTTTAATTCCCTTTCTCCCTTTCTTTTCTTTTTTCTATTTTCAGATTGACCTTTTGGCAAGCTCTTCTCAGGAAGTATCTAGAGTAATATCTGGGCTTGTCACTGGATAGATGTGTCATTATAGTCAATACAGTTTGGTTGGACTCCAATCTTTTTTACCACTGTGATGACATCATCTAACCAATCTATCGCTAAAAACATTGTCATGTTTGTTTTGATTGGTCGACAGTTATGCAGATCAAATGACTGAGAACAGTTCCCTCAATGCAGTCTTTTCACCACAGCAGCAAGCTGCTAGCAAGTTTACAGCATAAGGCCACTTCTTGCATTTCGACAAAATCTCACCAAAAACCATGCTAGAAAGAGATAACGGTTGAAAAAAAGACATTTCCTGCAAGGATACATTTCTCCTCCATACATTCAGTCACATCATATGTTCCATTCAGCATCCCCTTCTAGTTTAAATCGCATGCTAACAGATCTACAGTACCTATACACAGCAAGAATTAGCTCTGTTTCCCACAAACACTTTGTTTCAATTATGCAACTGGTGATATGCCCCAACTCTTGCTTTCGATGTTACAGACCACATACTGCAATGACGGACACACTGCAAGAAACAAAACAAAACAAAACAAAACACAACCCCACCCCCACCCCCACCCCCAATGCTTTTTAAATACATCCAAATACATCACACATGCAGTCATCATGCATTTATCTATTGAATTTGTTTGACAGAAGCAAGTGTTTCCTAATATATAGCATACATGGGCAGTCTGGTTTGAATTATCTTTCAAATCTACCTCTGGTGGTAAGAGGAAACTTACTTGTCACATGGAGTTGGGATAGTGGCCCACCGTCCTGTTCCGCCATGGTTGCTCTTCACGGAAAAGAAGTCTTCCGAAACCAAACTATTTCTGTATGACAACACCTGGAGGATATAAATGAAGGAAAGATAGGTAGAGAGAGAGAAAAGAAAAGTAAAATATGGTTATTGGTAACAATACTGAAGTTGAGCCATCTTAGACATTTTATGATTTTTTTTTTCTTTTTTTTTTGTGATGAGTGATTAGCGAGGAGGATTGTCAGGCAATCCAAGTTCATTACTCCAATGTAGCCTGAACATGACCGCAACCAACTCAACTTCAAACAAAAACAAACAAACATAAGAAAAGAAATGGTCTACCATAGAAATATGAGCACCTCTGTCTCACCATCAACAAGGCTTGCCTGAACTGGTCAAAATGACTCCATGTTCTGCCTCTTATAATATGTACGTACAACTTGTAAGACTAAACAAACATGCAAGTTTCATAAAAACTGAAAAACAAAATGTTGTGGAAGTTTCAAGTTTCACATGTTCATGTAACAGAGACATTATTCCCAACTATCATGCTAACTATACAAAGTGACAATATCACAGACTTATTCAATTCTTCACTGGTTTGTGTAATATAGAGAACAGGTTTCTGGTCATTCATTTACTGTAGTAGATCCATCAATCCCTTTCCTTATGAGGGTCATCATTGGTGAGTTCCTAAAACTGTTAAAATAATCTTATGTGTATATACTGACTGACTGAATGTAAGAATGAATGAATGAATGAATGAATGATTAAAGTGAATATAATTCCTATTGGAAACACACAAGGTCATCCGTGCTTTTGCAACAGCCAGCACAGAAACACATTGTATGTGACAAGCACAGAAAAATTGTGAATTACACTTCTAAGTCCATGTTATAATCACACACTTATCGTTTTCTGTCATGAAAATTGCCTGATGAGAAATGTCATGGTCATAAATATCAGAAAGGTGGCCCAGTTCCTTCAGAAAAAAAAAAAATACAAAGCAGCGGCACTGCTTTGATTTATGAGCCATTTAGTCTTACTGCTGAAGACTACCTTTGCACAATTCTGTGCATTGACAGAGAGAGAATGAAGGGCGTGTGACATTTTGACGAATATAATCATATGGAAGTATGTCACATAATTCCATTCCAACAAACACAGGTGCACTTTGCAGCAATTGAATCTCACATCCTCGTACACACCTTTGCTGAAAACACTTTCCTAGTTTCAGCTGTATCTACCTCTTGATTTAATACCACTATTCACTTCATGACAAGTACGAGTATACATTACATTTACAAGTTCTTTTTGAACGCCCCCTTTAATAACAATAAGCATCCACAATAAGTTGCTCTTACTTTACACAGTACAATTGTATGTGCATGTCTATCCATTGGATGTTATACTGTATACGCTGTTATTTTTGCGTACAGATATTTTCGCGAATGACGAGGTCACAGACATTTTCGCGAGATGTTGTTTTCACGAATCGACGCGGACGCTTATGTTAATGCTCTATTAACACAGCGCATTTTCATGTGTTGTGAAATTCACGATCCAACTGTGATTTGCGAAATTTGCGCAAATTAAAACCCTCGCGAAAATAACAGCTCATACAGTACATTGCATTTTACCTGATCATAGGCAGACAAATATACTGTAATACACGCACACACATAAACACAAGCTGTACACACACACAAAGGAGCTGAAGAATAAGAAAAAGAAGCAAAACGCAAGTATGACATTCCATCATTCAAGCCCAGAGTATATCACCATGGAAACAGGCTTTCTTTTTCTTTTCTTTTTTCTTTATGAATGTGAGCATAAGCACAGCTGGGCATGTACATTGGAGCTAATCACATCACACAGTTAACTGTCTCTGCTCTTAAACTGACCTTTATTCCTTTGTGTGAGGACCGACACCCAATACCTCCCACATTTGCATTGTAATAATCAGAGTCACAAATTAACGATCAAATTCAGTATGGAATGATAATTACACTTCTGCAGCATAAATAGTACTGAGAAAACATGTACTGTACTGTACCTACAAATAAAGTACAGTTGTACAGCTGTACACACAATGCTTACCGGTAATATCTGTTTGGTGCTCTGCTGTGAGAATGCATACATGTGCGCTGCCATAATTTGAGAATTGCATACAGTTTATGCCTTTTTGACACAATGTCAGATTCATGGGAGTGCGGACAGTTAAGTCAGATACAGAGAGATATAGGCTTACAATATATTAGTACAAATATCAGACAACCTAACCATATGGGCAATATGGCAAATATCACAAGAGTATTGAAGAGCCTATAGTGTAAGTTTTAAAAGCTAATATTGTTCTGTTTCAGAGTATAGTGTTTTGCTGATTAGTCGGGGGGGGGGGGGGGTCTCCATCTACACTGTATGTACAGTATCATACACCATACACCATATTGTATAATACATCCTTACAATGTTAAACATGCAATGATTCGTGGCATACTGCACATGCTCAGTTGATTTGCAGCATACTCTATTAAACTACACTATCCATGTGAGCATAAAAATTATCAGTAGGCCTATACGTATATTGTACAGCACTTTGCTGCATCTTCAATGGGTTGTGTAACTGAATCTGTACAATGTATGAGTTCTATGAAAAATTGAAATGCAGTGCAGTGATCCACACTGCCACACAATAGCCTTACTCATAGTCACTCCCATTTCTCCCGTCTCTCACTCTGCAACAGTATACCGCCATGGCAACCATAGTGCTATCTCAATTACGCAAAAACGAGGCATAATAATGACAAATGCACTCGGGGTTTTAAATTCTTTTATAGGACTGTACCCTATTAAGTGCTCTGTGTACATACGATAGAATTACACTGCACTGTATGAATATTAAACCAGCAGCACAGATACATATGCATGGCATCTCTCTGGTATAAATAGTACAGGTGATGCATTTCACCCGTGCCTGCACTTCATTAATATTTATAACTAGAAAAGCACTCTGAGAGCGCAGACCTCCGCCAAGCATGCAGCTCATTTCCACCACTGATCTTGTTCTTCCATAGAGATATCAGTGATTTCCACCCATACGTACTTATAGCATTGTGTGCTGAAAGTTGCCTGATTTCCCAATATAGAAGCCTTTGTTACGTCTTTAACCCTCAGCTGCACGGCGCGCCTCGCCCCAGCAGAAACTAGAGCACGCACTTTAGTGCGTGCAGGCAAACCTCAAATACGCGCAGCCTGAACTCCCAAGTTCATTGACCCTACCTGCCAAAATATAAAAAATCCTTCATAAATTCCCCCAAAATTCTTGGATCACTACCAGAAGTTAATTGTTTGTTACTTGTGTCATTCTCAACCTTTCCTGCAAGTTTCATCCCAATCCGTTAACTACTTTTTGAGTTATTTTGCACACAGACAAACTAACTAGCGAACACACACACAAACCAACGGTAACCTCATAACCTCCTCCCTTGGCGGAGGTAATTATTCATACTCTGACCACATGCATATTGCAGGCCGTGACAGTTCAGTTAATCATGTACACTTTCTATTTAATACCCATCAACTTTGACACATGAATGAGCACTATGTGACAGTATGAAACATGAGATACTTTGACAAATTATACAATTGTGTATCTCCTACTGGGCCTCTATTATGCTTAATCTGTACAAAATGCATTCTAATACATATTCTTGTCACAAAATACGAAACAATACATGTATATCAAATTTGATGTACAAAAATGTGCCATACTGCAGGCTGGCAGTCAAGCTACATAATCATGGTCTCTTTCAATGAAACTTTTCAAAGGTTTGTTCAAAATTGGGGCAGAGTTTCCTTTTGTTGAAAAGCTTTTTATGAGTCATTTCATGTCTAGACAGTAGACAAGGAGAGGAATAGGTGAATATTGTGTCGGATGCAGATCTACAAGTAAGGTTCAAATCCCCTGTCAGTTGCTTTCGATAGTGTACATGTACATGTAGGTACTTTGTATAGGGGCAAATTTCCCTGCCAGTGTCTTCCCAAGCACTGACCCAGGCTCTGTTGCATGAATAAGAAATTCTCATGGGAAATATCATATGCACCAAGCTGACTGGCTGCTAGCCAAGCTTAGTTTGATCTTTTGGCATATCACAACTCCTAATACAGTACACAGATGTATGTACAAAGGCCCTACATACTGTAATTATACCTGCAGTCCACATTTCTGCAGTCAAATCAGAATTTTTCATTGTGTCCCACTCCTGGAATATATCCCCTCCTAATCAAAATATCATGTAAATTCATTAGAAAAGCAAAAGGGAGGGCACACATCTACAACTGCAGAAAGTGACAGATTGTTGCTTGTATGGTAAGTTGTCAAATCTTTTTGCTTGTTACATATTGATCACTTCCCTCTGACAAAAGAAAAGTAAAGGTTGAAAAGTATACTGCATTCAGACACACAAATGAAGCTTTGTAAATTCAAAAGACAAAAGAAGTACATTGTATGAAGTGAATACACGCACCATGGAGCTACAATGTGTACAACAGATCTAGTAGCTCCATGCACTCATGAATAGGCAGATGTTGCGAACAATCCTTGGACAATATGATGCAGAGTGTACATACATATGATATTCCTAAGGTTCAGCTTTCATGACTTGTCCACAAAAGCACAAACTCCCCTCGCATGCATGACTGGCTAAATACTCACAACAATTCACAGAAGGTCAGGCTCTAGAGATTAGCGTAAAACCAGGGAGGTGGGTCGTGCTAAAGGCATGTTGTACAATATGGCTTTAATACACTGTATATATGCAGCATGGAAGGAATCAACACACATGTTTGTATGGAAACTTAGAGAAGAGGATGACACATGCAGAGCAACAAGCAAAAATACTTGGCGTACAGTTACAAACACAGTGAGTCTTATTTATAAGCGGGATAGGAAGTGGCCCATTCACAGGTGTGTCTTGCAGCACCACTGAACACCTATCCACAACCACGAGGCAAGTTGAATGACACTGGGCATAAATGGGGGTGGGGGCTCACCATTTTTTTGACAGCTGGGGGAATAAATGGAGGGAGGGAGGGAGGGCAGGGGTACAGGGAAACAGGTGCCTGGATCATTGGAAACAAATGCTGCTCATGACTCAACATCCAATTCTCCGCTTTCGGGAAGTGGAAAACGGGGATACTCCTAAACAGGTCCCCTCAGCAGGACCTACCCCTATATTTTCTTTAATTTCTATTTTTCTTTTTTGAATAAAGCATAGGCATACCTGCTAAGGGGAAGAACCCTAATACAGACTAACAGTGTCATGGGAGAGTCTAGCCAGAAGGTCTTCTATGATAATCCACAGAATACAATAGATGCTGTTGATAATAAGCCACAAACAACATGACAATATAAGGCCCGTTCACACACAAGGGAAAAAGTGCGATTTCAAAATCGATTTTCTTATCGCGATCAAAATTTCGTTTTTTCCTGTGTGGACAGAAAAATTTCAGTAATTTTCGCGATCCTAATCGCTATCCAACTCGCACTATTAGTGCGATTTTTCAGAATAATCGCAATTATTTTGCCAAGCGTCGTGTGTGTGAGCGCGATCGAGATTCGGAAATCGGTATTTTTAATCTCATCATTCGTAGCACATGAAACTCAACATTGGGACCGCGGGGTCAGTCTTCGGTCATGCAAGTTTCGCGCATGCGCAATTTGGCCACTGATCGTTCTTTCCTTGGTGCGAAGTGCGATTTTTCCTTGTGTATGAACGGTCGGAAAAAAAAATCGAAATCTGGATCGCGATTGTAATTTTGATTTTCGTTGTGTGTGCACGGGCCTAACAAGTGAAGGCCACATGGGCAGATGAATGCAAATTAGATTTTCCGCAAAACCAGCACCATTAAAAGCTTCTGGGCGACAGCAGCAGATATCACCGAGTTGTAAGCAAACTTGTCATCCGTGACCAGTTCACCCATTCATAGGTTGAACAGATGAGCAACACACATTCTGTTAACATTTCAAGTCTACATAAATGTATGATACAACAATTACATGTACAAATACTTGTAATATAGACTGACAGAAAACACATACATGAAATGATGGGTCCTTCCTGTATGAAAATTCATTAAAAATTAATATCATTGATTGCTGTCATGGCAAAGGTTGGGGATTTTGACAGTCAGACTTAAAAGTCATAATTTATGTTAATACAGGTTGTTGCTGTTTTTGTTTTTGAAAGGGACTTTCCTTCCGTAAAATGCTAGGAACATAATATCAAGGGTTTCAGTTTTATTGTTAACATGTTCTTTATTAATTAAATTAGATTTTAAACTACTAATCAAGCTGCCAAGCACATTTAGGCATCCTACATACACGCTTATTGAGAGCACAGGCTCAGAACTACTCCGTACGTCTTAAAGGGTGTGTACAGTTCTGGTCGAGGTGAGGATTTAGCTTTTAACGTTTTGCGAGATATTCAGAAACCACTCTATGACATGTCAAAGAGCATGCAGTTCTAAGGGGTATCAAAAGTTTATTCGATGAAAATCGGTTTTGAAATGGCTGAGATATCCAAAAACAAAGTGAAACAATAAGATCCTAATAAAGTTGTGGCATGTCGCCTTTTGTTATTAGCACTTTTTGGGATATCTCAGCCATTTGAAAACCAATTTTCATTGAATAAACGTTGAATCCTTCTTGAAATTACATGCTCTTTCATATTTCATAAGAGGCTTGTCATTATCTCACTTAGGAATGTTCAAAACATGAATCCCACCTCAACCAGTACTGTACAGTCCCTTTAAGCTCTGAAAATCAATTTACTCCCCTGCTACTGATGTATATTGTACATGTACAGTTGAACCTCTCGTATCCGGACAAGTCGGGAGCGGGGCTCATCCGGATAAGGGATTTGGCCGGATACGGGAGACTCAATGCTTTATACATACAATACATATACATACACATGTACTGATGTAGCCCATTGTAGTACCACATGTAGTAATGTGTATACTGCAACCTTTTCATTGTTACACTCAGTAACAGACCCCCAAATAGAGGTGTATATTAATGTTGGAAGTAATATGTAATTCATGTGTGTTTGTGTAGGAGTTCTCAAGGAGTTGGGAATCCCCCTTTCCTCCCGTAATTATTAAAAAAAAAAAAAAAAAAAAAAATCATGGCGAGATTGCGTCCGTATAATAGAGAGATCCGGATAAAGGGAGGCCGGATAAGAGAGGTTCAACTGTATTATATTAGTCTGTAGGCCTATTGTACACCTATGTCCTACAGCCATTGTTAATGCCCACGCAATACATGTAGGCAGTTCACATAGCTCACAGAATGTTTCAGTAGTCATACATGCATAACAGGCATTGCTTGACCGAGGGTAAATCTAATTGCATCAGCTTTTGCTCTGAGCCGTTATAATGGAGCAAACTCGGGTACTCTACCGACCGTGTAGTGTGTTCACACTTGTGTATGTGTTAAAGGGACTGTACAGTACTGGTTGAGGTGGAGATTCATGTTTTGAACATTCCTATAAGTGAGATAATGAGAAACCTCCTATGAAATATAAAAGGGCATGTAATTCTAAGAAGGATCCAACGTTTATTTAATGAAAATTGGTTTTCAAATGGCCGAGATATCCCAAAAAAGTGACAATAATAAAAGGCGACAGGTCACGCCTTTTATTAGGATCTCTTTGTTTCACCTTGTTTTTGGATATCTCAGCCATTTCAAAATCAATTTTCATCAAATAAACTTTTGATACCCCTTAGAATTGCATGCTCTTTGACATCTCATAGAGTGATTTCTGAATATCTCGCAAAATGTTAACAGCTAAATCTTCCCCTCAACCAGAACTGTACACACCCTTTAAGTCTTAGGGTGACTCTGCCAACGCAGAAGCAACTAACAACTTCATGTCTGGTTTATTTGTTGTCATTTTTGTGTAGTTTGAACACTGTGTTCTGCAGTTGTATGCAGTCCCACCTTTTGTGTAAAATCTAATAGAGTGGTTTCATCCACCACAAGTAGGGCAGCACATGCAATATTTTTCTGCATGTGAACAAAAAGTGAGGGTTGCCCTGCCTGCCTCTGTAATTTTGCATTCAAATTGTTGTTTTGTTGTAAAGAATGCGTGCATGTTGTTGTTGCTTCTTTTTTCTTTTTCTTTTTTTTTTTTTTGGGGGGGGGGTTTACTATAGTCATGTACAATTGTAAATGTAGCTTGTCCTGCTACAATACATGTAGGTGTACATATTGTAGGTCAAACTCATTTTGAATTTATCTTGCTTATAATTTCTGGAATGACAGTACTTCTACAGGTACATACACAGTCTCTAGTATCTTAATGCTCCCCCAAAATGTTTGCACGTTTAAATTTTGGCGCTTGTTCAGTGAAGTGCAAAATATGCACTAAATTTCTATCCCCCCCCCCCCCCACCAGCGTATTCTACGTTTAGAGTAGCATTTTAAGTGTCAAAACAAAGGACTGCAGCTTGCAGCTTATGTTTCATGATACCCACAGGACACAATGTTCATTCATGATTCAGAACTTGTACCGGTATTCAAACAATCATGCTGCATTTAACTGATTTCATTCCAAGCATTCACTGAGCTGAGCTGCTGTTTCAATCAAAGTCACATTCTCCTCATCGATAAATTCACCTACCCTACTTGTACAAGATGGTCAAATCGGCGAACTCGACGGCCACTGCTTGCAACAAAGAGGGTCATGGTTCACCAAAGCGTTTAAACTCCTTGAAATAAAGCTATGTCTGTACACAATACAGTGTTACAGCCTACTGAGCAGTAACAGGTAACTGTATACTTTTTATGTACATTTCGATAGATTGGAACTCGAGCTAAAGCTAGGGCACAGCCCTGTACCTGAGACATCGTACAAAGCCCTACCCATTGTTTGCTAGACATAACAATACCACTGTTCACTCTTTTGTTACTTGCACAATGACCGCTTGCTATGATGTCTCTGTTCAGTACTACAGTATCTCTGGCCTCTTTGCTATCAAGTACAATTCCACACTATTTTTAAGACGACTGTTTAAAAAGAGAATAAAACAGAGTGACAAAGGTTTTCTCAAATCAGACATTGCAATCAGAAAGTAATGAATTTTAAAGTTTCATGTTTTTTTACAAGACAGTAATACAGGAGGTACTAGTAGCAACCACACACAGTGCACCCCCATCATAATGAAAATGGTTACAACAATATTCTCTACAATGAAACAAAAATTGAGGTCCTAAAATCATCATCTCTATATCTTTATATACTTTGTACTATTCAGTTATAACGAAAGAAAACTGCCAGTCCCCAGTACTTCGCTATAACATGAGTGCACTGTACTCAAATTACAAGATATACCAATGTATTATAAGTTGATGATGTCACAGCTTCGCAAGTCTCTAGTCTCCCATTGATCTACACACAAATCTTCACTCTTACCTTTTATTTCAATGTTGTTGTTTTTCACATGATATCAATTGCAGCAATAACCCACCTTACCAAAGGCATTTGTTATTGTTCAATAAGCTGGTAATGGTGACTTGTTTTATTTTGTTTGTTTGGCTTTAGGTTGTTTGTGTCTTTTTTTTTGGGGGGGGGGGAAGGGGGGAATTATGACCCTATTTAATGTGTATTGTAAAACACTGTCAAACACACAGAAAGTCAGTATCACCATCCCCTTTCTCATGGCCATTACGTCGTTGTCACTAATATCACTCTGCAGTAAATACATAAATAAATAAATAAATAAATAAATCTAAAAAATGTGAAACATTAACGTACACCTTATTCCAAGTCCATTCATTTACAGCTGTAACTGCAATTTATCCATGCTCGGATTTGTTGTTGTTGTTTTTTTTTATTTCTTTTATTATCAGCTACACAGCACATGTAGGGACTAAAGTGATATGTACATACAATGTACACGAATGTGGTTGTATTATTATCATAAATATAAATGCACATCCAGAAAATGTTTTGTGTGTGTCTGTGTGTGCGTGTGTGTGTTATACATTGTAAGCAAATAGGTTCTTTCTCCCCTCATTTTTCTTCTTCTTGTTTTAACTTTACATGTCACATAGGCCAACCTGATAAAATCTAACAACAAATTACATTTACAGTGAATTGTGAAAGTAAACACTTAATTCATTCTTGCGATCTCATTTGCAGTCACTAGAGAAATATGACTTACAGACTTACTGTGCGCGTACATTGTATCACTATCAAAGCCAACACACACTTTCTATGTTTACACATCTTAAGGTCTACAAAAGAAAACTTCATACTCTCCCTTCTCTAGAGAATTAATCACACTAAACAAAAGTGCTAATGAGGAGGTTCTAGACTCTTCCTTACAGGAAGGATCTAGGTAAACATTACTGTGTCTCAATTACTTTAGTTATAAAGAAAAAGTGTGTGCCTTTCCTGCTCTTTTCTGCCAAGTCAATATCATTTCCTGCTCGTGTTGCAAGTAGTGTGACTTGCTCACTTGAGTTGGCCCATGGACAAAATAAAATATTTATAATCTGGTGGGAGGGGAGATTAGGGTAGCCAACTTGCATTACACTATACAGTGTACCTCTTTTTTTTTTTTTTCATCTCCATGATGAAACTTAACTGTCATAAAAATTGCTTGGCCATTTTCACTTTGAATGTTGCACACAGGGCAGCTGTTTTTCTTTTGTTTTTTGTTGTCGTTTTTTTTTTTTTTTTTAATGCAACTCTCATGCCACTGGTAAAAGTGCACTGACAGGACTTACTTGTATTTCAAGAGTGCCCCTGCATTATAAGCATTTTTCAAGTTATTGATGAACCATCAGAAACTAATTGTATTCATCTTTGACATATAATGATCAGCGGAATTGCGTTTGTTCCTGCCTGAATGTAAAATGACTTTATGTAATGTACAGGCCTATGTAATCAACATGTGCATAAGGAATAAACAACAAACTTTTGGTTTGTGCCATCACAACATTTTTTTTTTTCTTTTTTTTTTTTTTTAATTGGCAGAAATTTCAAGGAATTATAATCTAATTCACACTTGCTATCATTCAACATCAACGTACACCTGGTATGTAAATTATGAGTTCACCATATGAACACTTACATTAGCAGGGCCGGCAGAACCATACAAAGGAATACATAAGGTGTCACCACTTTGCCCCCCCCCCCCCCCCCCCACACACACACACACACACTATGTATCAACATAGAACACAAAACAAACATACGTGTACAAAAACGTCTCACATCAGATTTCTATATCTATGTTTAACTGCTTGGTGTAGTGGTCAGCATGTACAGGTAGCACAGCCACTGACTGACTCAGCTTGTACTGATTCACCAGGGTCCCTCCTCACAAAATGAACTTTCTCGCTCTCTCTTTTTTCTCTCTCTCTTTCCAAAGAAAGAAAAGTATCTCACTGGTAGATACAGGTGTATGTAAAGCAGTACAACATGTACTGTAGATCCTTCTTAATAATGAGAGGTTAAGTCTTCATGTATAGTAGAACCGCTTCTCTAAAGAACATTATCACTTACAATAAGTTGTAGATATGCTCTATATGTTAGCAGTGTAATTGTAAGGGTCTCTTTGTATATGCTTGCACACTACATGGTATTACTGCCTGGCATACTGGACAACATGGTAATTCCAGAAGCGCAAATCTCTGCGTAATAATGACATTCAATACACGCAGGACTTCAAAGACTAGCCTTACAGTACTGAGCATTGAATGAGCCGAAATTCGCAAAAATGTGACACACGAATGTAGAAATGCCAAGAAATTGACATTTCACCTCAGATTTTAATAGAAGAAGATGTCGATTTATCACAAGATTTTATTGTGCAAATTGTTCGAAATGTTCATGTTAAATCTTTTACCATACAATACTACTGGGTCTCATTTGCCAATTTTTGTTGTCCGCTCGGTACGAATGTGTACATGTACAATGCATCGTGGGTATGAATTGTGATTCTGGTGCAAGGACAAGATGTGAAAGACGTCAATTACTCCATTACAAAAATTGTGTCCAGAATTTAAATGCGATTTTGCACTGCGCTTAAAGTCAACTTTTTGTAGAAGGGTTAATTTGAAGTGTATTTTTCAAAAATTGGAGTGAATAATTAACATAATTTTGTATCAGACTCACAAAGGGGTTGCCTTCTGAACACCTGGCGTTACTCTGCTTTTCATTACCAAACAACTGTAAACGAACATCAAAGTACAATTTCCATCTTTTCGCCGTCCCCACCACCATGCCGCTGGACGTAGACTCTAAAGTTATGTCCTAACAACACAACAGTTTGCATTTTATCCACATGCCACACAACCACTGGAGTCATTGCGAATCTTAATGTTACTGTGTTCCTTTTTACAGCAGAAGCAGACTTGTGTATATTTTAGTCTAGCTAACGTTAGACTCTGCATTGACTGGGGAAGCTTCAAGAGAATCAACTGACATGTACGAAGTAGAATCTAGGCCTTGTAACATGTTAGACGTCTACTTGTAGAGCTATACTCATAGAATTCCACTTTCCAGTAATAACATAAATTTACAAACATAAAAAAAGGCAAAAAAAAAAACATTGTCATGATTGTCGTTGACATTAGTAAGTGGACCTCTCCTGACTAACAACGAACGTTACAATTTACACATAACATAACCAACAAGGCCAATGAAGGCCTACCAAAAAGTCAAAGACTTTCAAACAGAATAAAACGAAGGGAATATTTCTTCAACTTCGGCTGCTACAGTTTAACTGTTCCCTCCCGCAGGCGCAGCCTACATAATATATATTTTACAAATGCTCTTTTTCCAAACGCTATCTCTTCCATAGACAACACTGCGACTGACTGCACTGCATGTAGATAGTCAGTGTAGCCTATTTTTACACACAGAGCATACACAGGCAATGCATAAGTCATTGAGACCCATTGACCCACACGAAGAAACATTCGTCGAACGAATTTTAAATCCCACGGAAGTGCCAAATTTTAACCTATCAAAGTGCATGTTTAGCTAAATACGAGTACAAGCAGCATGTAAATACATCTTGCCGACATACGTACCGATTCTCAGGTCACAAGCTGTTGAACATAATTATAAATTCATTTAACAAATAGTCCAGTGATCATGACTGTTCGTTGTCTCCGGTATTCGTTTCAATGGGTTACATGTAACAAACAGCAACACAAAATACGTGGGGGTTGGTCTCCCTGAGCTGCCTGCTGCGTTCCGTTTTCGTACAGTCAGTTCCAGTGCCAGTCACAAGATGGATTCGTTAAAAAATAAAGAGATCACGTGATCAACTCACCGATGACGTGATGTTCCGGTGCTCTCTATAGAGGGCGACTTCACAGTTCCAATTACAACGAAGTTGTCACAACGTTACCTTTGGATTTGTTTTTCCTTCTTCGTACAAGAAACTGCAGCAAAAAGGATTCCCTGTTGTCTGGGAGTTTCATCTTTGAAGATGCTTTATTTTACGCGAAGCTGCCGGATGGGTGGGCCTGATAGCCGTGATCTCCATGGTATTATTATACCCACCCCACCCCACTAATGAACGATGCCAAAAGATGGTCTTCTTTCCGAAGTTAAGGACAACACAAGAAAAAAAAAGTCTTATTCCAAAACAGGTTAAAATATACCTTGATGTACTGAACAATAAAAGTACCAACTAAAACGCAAAGCATGCAGATTTATTTCCATATTCATATCTATACTAGACGTCTTGTATCTATATGTGTATACCATTCATAATTATCTTAATCTGTATCTAAATCTACCATCTATCGCTGTTTCTCTTTCTATCATTATTGTAATATGCACTCAGCAAAAAAAGGGATAGTAAACACTTTTTCGAGTTCATAATTTTCATAGAAGATTTTGATGAAAATCAATGTATCATATACCACATTAATGGTAATTTAATTGGCTCTCAACCTTGTAGGTCAATATAGAGCAAAACTTTACAAGGCCGGGTTAGGTATAACAGTGATTTCTCCGAACCCTTCCCAATTGACAACGGTGTAAAGCAAGGTTGTGTTCTTGCACCGACCCTGTTTACCATCTTCTTCAGTATGATGCTCAAACAAGCCATGGAAGAGTTCAATAACGAAGATGCTGTTTACATCCGGTACCGCACAGATGGCAGTCTATTTAATCTGAGACGTCTGCAAGCTCACACCAAGACGCATGAGCTACTCGTCCGTGAGCTACTCTTCGCAGATGATGCCGCTCTTGTTGCTCATTCAGAGTCTGCTCTCCAGCGCTTAACGTCCTGCTTCGCAGTTACTGCTAAAGCATTTGGCCTTGAAGTAAGCCTGAAGAAAACCGAGGTTCTTCATCAGCCGGCTCCTCGACAGGATTACCAGTCCCCCCACATCACCATAGGGCAAACAGAACTCAAAACAGTTGATCAATTTACTTATCTCGGCAGCACCATCACATCAAACGCAAGAGTCGACAAAGAAATTGACAACAGACTTGCTAAGGCAAGCAGCGCCTTTGGTAGACTGCACGACAGAGTCTGGAAAAACAACCACCTGAAAAAGCAGACAAAGATCAGCGTGTACAGAGCCGTTGTCTTACCAACTCTCCTGTACGGATCCGAGTCATGGGCCCTCTACCGGCATCACCTACGCCTTCTTGAGCGCTTCCACCAGCGATGTCTCCGCTTCATCCTAAACATCCACTGGAATGACTTTATCACCAACATCAAAGTTCTTGAGCTGGCAGAGACTACTAGCATCGAAGCCACACTGATGAAAACTCAACTGCGCTGGGCTGGTCATGTCTCGAGAATGGACGACCATCGCCTTCCGAAGGTCATGCTGTACGGTGAGCTCTCTTCTGGACACCGAGACAGAGGTGGACCCAGGAAGAGATACAAGGACTGCTTGAAAAAAACCTTGAGCACCTGCAACATCGATCACCGACGGTGGGCTGCTATCGCCTCTGATCGCACATCTTGGCGCCTTACTGTTCGACGAGCAACAGCCGCCTTCGAGGATGATCGCAGGGCCCGACTCAACAGAAAAAGACAACAGAGGAAAAACCCAACACCCAACATCAACCAACCGACTTTCCCGTGCAACCGCTGCAACCGTGCCTGCCTGTCCCGCATCGGACTCATCAGTCACTTTCGAGCCTGCAGCAGACGTGGACTTCCTTAAATCTTCGTTCGCGAAGCAAAGCCATACACATGAGTGAACAGTTTGTCCTCCAAGACACAAATGTAAAAACTGCAGAAATTGACATTACTTTTTGTCTTTCATTTGCAAATGCCCTTTAAGATAACAATGATAACAAAAGACCAATTTAACACAATGAGAGACATGAATGAAATGGCAAAAATAAGTTTTCGTTCCCTTTATCTCTTTATAACTTCAAACAAAATCAAAGTTCTTGTTGTTGTGTTTTAAAAAAAGAAGAGAGAAAAGGGCGTCTACAGGTATAGTAATTGCCCCAGACAATACTGACATAAATCAAACAATAAATCTTAACGGTATCAATAACATGAGTATTAGATAGTGTATCACATAATGTGTCGACGAGGGATCTCATATTGGAAGTCTCTGCAAGGGGGCTAGATGACATACAAAATAACTCCATAAAGGAGCTTATGCAAATTTTGATCATTATGGTAATATTATTCAGTACTAAACATAATAGTAAAAAGTAATAAAAATCAAAGTGAGAAACTTAAAGGGTAAATTTTTTTTTCTTCTGACAACTCACACTTCAAATGAAGTATTATATGGAGTAAGGGCACGAAGATGATTAGATTAACAGAATATCTTTATTTCATTCATTAAATTTAGTTATTTAAGAATTCATGAGACAAATCCAAGAACCAAATATGATTTACAATTTCCCTAATTTGAGAAATCAATTAAAAATCCTACTATTTTTTGTCAATATTACTTTTTCTTAGAATTTGGGTTTGACAGAAAATGTTTTCCTCCATTATTTTTAGCCTTCATAGATATCTTGGGCTTCAAAGATATTACAGAGATTAAAGGTATATTTTTGCAACTGAATTCATGTTTTTCATTGTGTTGCATTTTGTCTTTTGTTCTTATTGTTTCATGGAAGAGCATAATGTACGCATGAATGGCAACTTGCTCATTTTTGCAATTTTTACTTTTGTGCCTTGGAGGAGAAAAACAAAGGTATTCACTCATGCGTAAAGTTTCCCTTTTTATTGACTAGTTGATAGCAAATTAAACAACCTTTCATATGGTATATAATACATTAATATTTAGTAAAAAATTCTATGAGAAATATAAACTTGAAAGAGTTTTTACTTTTTTTTGTTTTTTGGCTGAGTGTATGTCATACGTAGAGAGGGCAGCGTCGGGCAAAATGCATTTTCGTTTACATTTATTGTTATTGTCATTGATCTCAAAATCACCAGGCTAAAATTTTTCACCAAACAATTTCAAAAATCACCAAACTGATCACCTTTTTGGGTTGCCGAAATCACCATCTGGCAACGCTGAGAGAAGAAGGGGGATGGAGAGAGATAAGCATATCTGTATAATTCGCATATTGTGTGCACATTTGGTGCCATTGGCAGACCAGGGGGTGTTTCATAAAGTTGTTCGTAAAGTTACGAACGACTTAAGAACGACTGGTGATCAGTTCTCATGCAGAATTATGAAAATTCTGGTAAGTATAGCACATCAGAACTGATCACCAGTCGTTCATAACTTTATGAACAGCTTTGTGAAACTGGGCCCAGGTCTGTAGATAAGAAGATTATACGAGAAAGGTAAGACTGATAACTCTGAGTACCCTATTCTATACAGTCATGATGAAGTTATTTTGTGTGTCACAAACGCGAGCAGGGCCTGCTTCTGAACACAATTGACTCAACACACCAATGAAAGGGTTATAATGTTCTATTTTTCTTGACGATGAATAAATAACCAACGTATAATCTTACTTTTTTGAGAGAAAGTTTTCTTATTATTTAATCCGAAGTGTGAGCCAGATAAATGAATTTAAACTCTTTAGAAATGCAAAGGCCATTTGTTTATTAGCTAATGCGGGAGGGGCATATAGGTCCTATATTCGATCTTCAAATAATTTGAGTAGCAGGCCATTTTAATGAGAAAGTCACACAGCAGTATTAAATTGTTAGTATACTGTTTTATGGGATAACAAACATATTGTATTCTTTGTGCAGTGATTTTTTTTTTCAATTATCAAAAACAGTGCATCTCATCAAAGGAGAACTTTGTTCAACTTATCCAATAGACTTAATAGATATTCAATTTTCAAGAAAATCTAGTTTGATCAGCAGTTGAAAACATGTACTCAACAACAACAAACAACAAAAAGAATAGTTAGTTTGTTATGAATATTTTTCTAAGAAATCTAAACAAATACGATACATTTCCTTGTTTAACTTTATTATTGAAAGGTGTCGAAACGCACCAATAAAAAGTTACATTCCAGATTGTTGCATTACAATAAAAAAATGAAAGAAGCAAAGCCCTCGTTTCCGAGTCCCCCCCCCCCCGACATTATCATTTCATATGACTCTGATGGAAAGTCTCCAAATCACATCTGGTTCTAGAGAACTTTTCAAAACAATTTCCTAAATTAGGACCTTTTGACCCCTCCTCCGACCCTTCAAACAAAATAAGTTTCTATTACCCTGAAGATGCTATACCTGGCATGTTTGGTGAAAATCTGTCTGTTTATAATAATAGGGCTTTCAAGAAAGAGCTTAGGCCTAAATGTCAAAGTCTTGCCCTCCCCCCCCCCCCCCCCGGCGCCTTGCTGGACCCACATAAGCAAGTTTAAACTAGAGTGTTAATGTCTTCATAGCACAAACTTATCAGCTCTATCTTCCCTTTTTAGCTTAAAAAAGAAAAAAAAAAGACTAAAACAAAATTCATATGGAATGCGGAATGGATAGGAATGTTTTCAAAATGTACAGCAAACTGCAATGACCTAATGATGACATATAGCAGCCTCACCATAAGAATGCATGACAGTGAGGCTCCAGGAAGCAGTACGAAAGAATTAAGAAGGCATGCATAGATTCTACACAGATGAAATTTTTAAACAAGCGGTGTAATAACATATACACGGCTACATTTTGCGAAATATGTTAGTCTCCTATGAATCAACGTTGTCCAGTGTATAATTTCAGAGTATTGATTTCTCTGCTCAAGGACCACAATAAATTCCACAATTTATATGCGTGGAGCTGTCGATTTATGTAATAAATGATGTCAAATTGTAAAGATAGTCTGATCATCATGCCCCTATGGCAAGTTCGGAATCTTATCATCCTATCCTAAAGTGATAAGGTCATAATCAATGTCTCCTGGCAAGTGGATTCGCCTTCATACATACCGTAATACGTAATATAATCATTATACGTCACACACACATCAACCCCCCCCCAGTGCGTTAATACACTACTTTTGTATTTATTAACTCAGAAATTGGTTAATAGTGTTCATCTTCTCCTCATGTGACATTGTTGATCTACATGATTTTATTTATCTACCTTAATATTAATTTAGTTGTTCACTTGATTATTACGATTTTTTTTTTCTTTTTTCAGCTGAAGAGACCAGAGAGAGTCTTTTGGCATGATGTCTTTGGTATGCCCCATCAGGGATTTTCGTATACTTGTGAATTTACTGCTAAAAGAGGCGAGTATCTGATAATCAAATATGCGGATGATGCAGTGATTTCAGGGTATTCTACATTAAGACAATGTGGATAGATTGATCGATTATTCAAGTGGTTGGTTCCGCATTATTTTGTTCTTTGCGGGAACAAAATGAAAGATGTGATATAAATTATATTTTCAACAATGATCCGTACACTGATAGGATCTTTGAGTTCAGGAAATTGTATTATTATGTATATAATACCAGCTTATTCACGGCAGCCCGCACAAGATATCAGGAAGAATGATTTGTGTTTGCTGCTATTTTGTCTACGTGAGCTGAAAAAAAATCAAACAACCATCAAAATGTGACATGATCCTTCTCAGTGGTATAGAAGACGAGATGAGGAACTCTGATAATACATTATGTAAGACAGTATAAAAGCGGCTTGATTAAGGCTACCGGTACCCACGCTGCGGAGCTGTACGTCCGACAGACCTTTTCGCTGTGTTGTGGGAGAGAGAAGGCTACGCATAACCGCATTTTACGCTGTACCAGGGCTGTTTCCAGTGAATGAGGTAATTTTTGTTGTAGTTTTCATATTATGATTATCACTGGGGATATTACGATGTATACCTTTGAGTTAGCTTGACCCCGGCACTACGCTTTCTAGTTAGTGTCTCGACTGACACCGGCATACAAACACTACCACGACTACAGTCCCAGATGTACATGTTCGCGTGTGGAGGACACTGAAATGCGCATAGCGTAAAGTAGGGTAGGCCTAGGTCCACTTGTATGACTTAGATTTCTACTTGTCCAGTATATGCACTGCACAACTAGCACAGAAGAGCTATAAGTGAGTATAAAACAGTTAAGAGAGAAAGGCCTACTTCTTTTATCACAACATGAAAGTCCCACCTCATTTCTAAGTTGGACTGGATTTAAAATTTACCAGCAGAGTCCAGAGAAAAGAGAGTCCATCGGCATCGCATCGGATATTGTGTCCAAACTGGGCAAAGAAGCCCTCTCTTAATTCAAAGATGTAAGGGTGATCTTTCTTCATTTGTATTTCAGTATCTAAGCAAGGTTGTCTTTTTGTGCATAGATAATGTGGCTTGATTGTTCAAGTATGATTTATGATGTTTCATGGTTGTGTCTATCACTGTCTACTCTAGCGGCTAAGTGGGTTTGGAGACGTGATCCACCAAGATGTACGCCTTTCATAGAGAGGTGCACCCTCCTACCGGGGTGGAGCACTGCATCTACTGCCACTTTTTCACCCAGGACCAGCAGAATCTTGTCGTCGCTAAGGGCTCTGAGCTGACTGTCTATTCTATGATTACCGTTGACTCCAACAAACCAGCAGACAAAGGTAGGGCCTAGGGCAGTTCATCCTTGATAGCACTCTCACACTTTTCTAAAGTAGACTGCAATATAAAAATGAAATCAAACATCAGACCTAAAATAGGTGATATTAAAATTTCATGTGTTTCATGAAGCAGTTATATTACTAGCAACCTTGAAAATGCAGATTAGGAGTAGTGAGGATGCCATTGCATTATAAAGTCTTCAATTGAGCTTCGCACAAACGTTCACCAAATTTGTTTTGTTTTGTTTTGTTTTGTTTTTCTCATTTGGAAATGTTGTCTTTATGGTATGAGGATATGCTAAGTCTCCAGAATGAGGTTAATCCCGATTTCTGTGACCACCCAGTGAGGTCAAGTTTGACAAAACAATAATAGGAATCATAATAGTTTTTGGGTAATGTTTTGATTGTTGAATGTAAAAAGACAAAGTAGGTGATCTATCTTACTTGAAGAGTTGTGCAAGTTTTTAAAGGAATGCAGAGAGCAATGAGGCTTGATTGTATTTCTCCCACTTCCCAGATTCAAAGCCCAAGCAGAAGCTGGAGCAAGCCGCCTCCTTCCGCCTCTATGGGCAGGTGATGTCCATGAAGACTGCCCAGGTGACGGGCTCAGGAAGAGATGCACTCCTGCTCAGCTTTATGAATGCTAAGGTAAAAGGTCACACCCCCCCCCCCCCCCCCCATGTACACATCTCCTTACCTAGTCCAGGCCTTATCAGAAATCATCAACTTTATAAATCGTAAAACACCATATATCTAGCGAGTCTTATTTTTTTGCTTGTCAAATTTGCGAATAGCAACCAACCTACGAAATTTACTTAAACAATATACACGTAAAACCTCACAAAATATATGGCATATATACAGTTTTGATGAAAAGCAGTGCAAGTGCAACAGAGCTTGATGTATTACTAATAGTGATGAATTGACTTCAGAAAAAAACAGTTATAAACTTGCATTTTTTGATGTAGTTTATGATATCATTAACCATTATCTATAGCAATAAACTGTTTTCTGCTTGTAAATTTTTGAACTTTGAAGAGGAAAATGTAAAGAGGAAAGGTAGGATGAATCAGACCTTTGTAAAACTTGTGGAGATTTGCCATTACTGAGTGGAATGGGAGGAGAAAAAAAAAAAAAAAACAGATGACACTTGATCTAGAAAAGTTTTATAAAAATAAAAGTAAAAATATCCCAAATATCTTAGGAACAGTATATACATGTATTTGGGTTGTCATACCTGTAAAGATTTTATATATATGGCTTATGTATATGTGACAAATGAATAAATATGTATGGCCATTTTTACAATCAGTGGTGTAAAACACGGTTTTGGCACTAATTGGTGTATAACTTTCTTATACACAGACAGATATGCATTATTTTTTCTCATAAACTTACCACCCACAGTGTTTACCTTGGGTACCTTAATGAACTTTCCTCTCTTTTTCTTTCAGATGTGGCATGCATTTACATGCTTGAAATCCAACACTTTTGGTGTATGCACTCTGACATGGTTTTTTTGTCAGACCTAGCATATTAAATTGTTTATTCCTTTTCTTTATTTTTGTTGTTGTGGTGATAGACAGGTATCCAAACTTAAGAACTATTATGTTTACCAGGTTCTGCTTTGTCTTCTTTAAAGACTGAAATTGTCCAAACTTTATGTTTCGGAGGTGACATTTTCCGTTAACAGTTAACCCCTCTTTTGAGTTAGTTCTTGCTCACAATTATAAAATTCAACTTTGCTAATTTCCATCAAAACAGAATAGTAATCAGTCTGACTTAACTTCGATCCAAAGATTATTTGATTCAAATAGCTTATCATTTTTTGGTGAGTGTTTATAAATTTATGCAACTTTTCCGTTAACTTTTCTGTCACCTCCGAGACAACAGATTTATGTATTTGATTTTTTTATTCTTGACATCAGTTATACATTACATTTACAAAAATGTAACATATCCCCTCACATTATCTCAGAAGGAAGGTAGTAGAAATATAGCCTGTTGTTTTCATTTCGGAGCAATTTACAATTTTCCGTTAACACTTGTCACCTCCGAAACAATCGTCACCTCCGAAACAACAAGCGTATTATATTTGATAATTTCTCGAAGACAAAGCAATTTTGTTTGATTCTGTCCAATTGACAGGAATCTCTTTTGGATGAAAATTGTAGTATGGCAACAGGAAGTGAAAATTTTCTAGAGATTAATAAAAGATCTGATAAAAACTAAGAATTACTGTTTCGGAGGTGACAAAACACTGTTAACAAGAGTTTTTGCTCATTTATATTGAAGAGAAACCATATCATGTACACCAATGGTTTCATTTATTTTAGTAACATAAGTCTCAAAGTGGAGAAATCAACTAACACACTCTCACTCTTATTTTTATTACTATACTGTACGTTTTAGTGCAAATTTACATTTTTTCACTTTTTTAACAAAGAGAATGTACAAAATACACCCATCTGTTGTATATATAATATTGTAATCAAGATCAATTCTCCTGCTTTAGTTAAGTAAACATATAGATGCTTTCATCTTAGAAACTTGATTTCCAATTTAAGCAATTTAGTTGTGAAGATTTACCAATCACAGCTTTCCATGTAGGTTGCTTTGTCTTGTGTTTCGGAGGTGACATTGTTTGTTAACACCATATTGTTATGTGATAGTGAAAGGCAAGACTTCAGTTCCTTTTCACTATCTATTAACATTTTCAAATACATTTAATATCTACAAAATCATCACAGTAGAAGTGACTTTTGTATACCTAGCTCACCAGAATTCCCTTGATACCAAAGTGATACATGTGGCAGTTCATGCATGCCCTAGTCCACAATCTTAAAAAAATCATAAAATAATCAAACTCCACAAAAGGGCCACATGCCTATAGCTGGTGCACAACTTGTTCTTGAATTCTTAGTTGTTGTTTTTCCATGTACAACGTGGTAATCATAAACAAAATTATGTGATTTTTTTTTTAAATATGACAATAATTATTACATTTTCCAAGTTGAACCAACTGTTTATGACATTGTATTTTTAAATATTATTGAAGTTATCTGACAACTAAAGTGAACAGAGGAACAAGTCCCCAGGACTGGCAAGGGAAAGATCCAAAAACAAGATTTGTAGTTCTATCTCAATATAATTTTGATGACATGTTTACCTTGTTTTGTTATTATGTTTTATCTTAGAATTTGGCTTTAAGTACTGGAATTTCAAGGAAAAGAAAATGGTTTCTTAAAGGACAAGTCCACCTTCATATACATGTGGATTGAGTGAATGCAACAACATTAGTAGAACACATCATTGAAAGTTTGGGAAATTGGACAATCCATTCAAAAGTTATGGTCTTTTTTGAATATCGATGCAATCACTGCTGGATGAGATGACTACGACAATGTATGATGTCACATGCATACAACGATAAAAAGAAAATATAAGTGAATTTCACAAAACTTTACTTTTTGAAAAAAGTGCACATTTCTTCAACTTGCTACTGATGTATGTTAGGGCAATATCATTCACCCTGCCTTCCAAAAGAGAGAAGTCAAGTGTTCTTTTATTATGCAAGAAAAGTGAAAATATGTTGAATTTTCTTGATACTTTCTCTATATCCTTGTACATGTGTGACATCACAAGCTATAGAAGTCTTCTCATTCAGCTTTGACTGAGCAGAAACTTCAAAAATTCATAACTCTGGAACGGATTGCCTTATTTTCCTCAAACTCTCACCGATGTGTTTTACTAATATTGCTGTATTTACTCAACTCTCGTGTCTATTGAGGTGAACTTGTCCTTTTTCGGTCCCTTATAGGGTTATTTGAGACCAGTTTGTGTCCGGGACCTTCTGTGAAGTTGATGGGTAAAATTACTGAACTAAAAAAAAATTTTCCCCATAAGTTCACACAAACGCATTATGCTGCTCTTTTCAGCTGGGAAACACAAACTGTTGTCTTAACCAAACTGTAAAAATTTGTAAAGATTAGTATGAATTACAATCTAAAACAAAATATGAGCTGGTATCCACTATCATGAAAGAAAATAACTAAACAAAATAAGAAGTAAGAACTGAAAGAAAGAGCTTATATTTGAAAATTAAAGCCATGAGGAAAGACATGAATGTTCACAATTGTATTAGCTAACACCTGAGAAGTTGGGTTGTCTCTGTGTTGTGTCACCTCCAAAACAATAAAATGATTTTTTCTTATCTTATACTTTTTAATCTCAAAAGTGACTAATATATATGATTTGCTGTTAATTTTCAAGCAATTCAGAAAGATACATAAAATATATTTTAGTAATGTCAACAGTTTAAATGAATCTGGTATATAGAAAATTTATCCCAGATGAACCAAACACCTTTCACCAGTATTATAACATTTGTATGGTGGCTATCAAGAATGATGAAGAATTCATGAACATCCTTGAATTAATCTATTTATAATACTATGTGCAAACAAAAACTAGTTAAATAAGAATTTTTGCTTTTGGCATTCATAACCTATGTCCCCACCAAAAAATTACAATGGTACCCTCCGCAACGATAACTTTAAAGATAGTGAATCAATCTAAAATACAATTTGAGGGATTGAAACTATAACTCATTGCCCACACCTTTAATACAGAAAACCCCATTCAATTTGCTTCAGAGGTCAAAGACAAATGAGGATTTTTGTAGAGCATGTCAGGAATCTCTTCCCTCCAAGTTCTGTATATTGTGTTTACACATTAATATGCAGTTCCAAGAGCATCCAAGTGCTTAACTTGGAAGAATCAGACTCTTGACATCCTTTATAACAATCCACATTTCTTTGAGACCACTTAACCAAATTGACTGGGGCTTTCTGCAAAATAGAGCTAAGATGTTATAATTTAAGACCCCAAAGTAGATTGTAGCTGATTTAACCATATTGGGTGCTATCAATGCAAAAGTCTAATTGTAATTTTTTTTTTTTTTTTTTTTTTTTTTGGGGGGGGGGGGGGACATACTATATGAATACTTGAACACAATGTTAACATTGAATGTCACTTCCGAAACAAAGTTATTCTTCCCTGGTGTTGTGGAATAAAATGTTCTGAGAGCAAAGAAACATTACTAAAATGATCTTACACACTCATTTCAATTTAAGGTAGAAAATGGAATGCCATGTTTCTTCAGGTTACAATATCTAGCTTTAAATATGTCCGTCATATTCTTACTGTAAATGAATATTTCAACACAATGTTAACATTGAATGTCACCTCCGAAACGAAGTGATTCTTCCCTGGTGTTGTGGAATAAAATGTTCTGAGAGCAAAGAAACATTACTAAAATGATCTCACACCCTCATCTCAATTTAAGGTAGAAAATGGAATGCCATGTTTCTTCAGATTACAATATTTTGCTTACAACCTTCGTCCAAATGGAAGGCAAACTACCGGTGCCCATGCTAATTAATGAAGTGTAAAAAAACACTTGTTCTGTGTGGTTTATCTGCTTGAAACAGGAGTTAATTTCTTGTGTTCGAGTTATAATTATCAAAAACATTGATAAAAAGAAGAAGTTTTGTGTTATTGTCACTTATTCTCAAAAAAACTGAGTGTTAATATCAATGTCACCTCCGAAACATTCTATTATGTTAACTGTCACCTCCGAAACATCCATGTGTGAAAAATCCAAGATTTAAAGAAATGATTGGAATTTCATTTAACCTACATAGGAAGGTAGCCCTTCTTAAAGACTTGTTATAGTATAGAGTTTGACCTGGCTTGCCCTCCAATAAATAGTTAAAATCTTAAAAATTGCATGTCAATTGGTATTTTTACCAAAAATTTGTAAATCTCATGTATTTTTTTTTAGATTCACTTTATATTCAACCCCCAACTAGTTTTGATTCACAAACTATATATTGTTGTTAACCATATAAACTTTGCATGGTGAAGTTTGACTACAGAGTTTTGTCATTATGGTGCAATTCATGAAAACAAAATTTTGCTTAAATTTACTTCAGGTGCCAGGGTTTTCCTTAAATTACACCAATAACTCTTCAGCTTTAAGGTCTGAAATGTTATTTTTTCATAAATTTGAATACTTTCAAACAGGAATCAAACAGAATAATGAAAAAATATTTTGTTTGAAATTTTGACCCTCTGAGTACAAAAGTTACACCACTGATCGTAAAAAAGGCCGTATGCAACACTTCCTGTTGTAAAGATTAGGATTATTCTTAGTGATTCCCTGTCATATAATCAATGATTTGAATCCATATGACAATGGCCATATCCTTCGTTGTTTATCTGAAAGTGAAATGTTGATTGATATAATTAATCTTTCTGATTGCAGCTCTCTATTGTTGAGTACGACCCCAGTATGCATGACCTCAAGACTGTGTCCATGCATTACTTTGAGGATGACGAATCAAAGGTAACAATTTCATTTGCTCTGTTTTGTTTTGCCTGCATAGTGTGATGGAATTGGTCTGCTACCACTTTTAATTTTCCACAACTTTCATTTAGCCCATTAATAGATTTCACACGAGAAATATAATTTTTTTCTTTCTTGTGGAAGAACAATTTTTGTAATTGTTGAGTGATTGATTATTTATTTTATTTCTTTTTATTCATTTATTTTTTTTTTGCTCTCCCTAATTTCTGAAACTTTAGGATTGAGCATTTTTCTTTATAATGAAGCTCTCTGTGTATTCAGATTTTACTCCTTTGATATGAGAATAAATTGAGCATAAATGTAGCTTGAAATTGTACAGTATACACTAGTTGTGGAAATTGACAATTGTCTGTCACATTAATAGATTTGACACTCATCGAAATTTTTAGTCTAGTAGTAATAATAAAAATGGTTATAGTTAATAGTTCTTGTTTTGATTGGTTATCTACCAGTAGTAGTGATGAGTCAGGTAGTGATGATCAAAATTATTATTGTAATATAAAATGATTATTGTGTTGATGATGATAATGACAATACCATAATTATTTGTTACTGCTCAAAAAATCACATGCGGCCACCACTAATTGTTTGCTGTGTAATCCCACCACAGGAGGGGTCTTTCCGCAACATTCACCACCCCCACGTAAGAGTGGATCCTGACCAGCGCTGCGCCATCATGTTGACCTATGGCTACAAGCTTGTGGTTCTTCCATTCCGTAGAGATGGGTTAATAGAGGACCTCGACAAGTCCCTCGGAAGGTGAGGCTACCCAGCTGATTTACTGTAAAACCAGAAATTTTCAGAAACTTACATGAAACTTTTGAGAATTTTGCAGGAAGTCAAGATTTGTGAGAGTAAAATGCATACAAAGTGTGTGTCTACACATTGCATTGAATGCTAGTGGCAGTTTGCAAAAGTGTCATGCTGGGAAAAAGACTGTCAACTCTAATTTGCAAAAGTTGAAGAAAATGGCGAGAATGTTTCTGGTTTTGCAGTATGTACAGTCAGAAAACAGTACAGTAAGGTTGACCGATGACTTGTTCGAAGTGAAATGGCAGTATCTTTTTTGTGTTTCTATATTTGATTTGTATGATGCACATTTTAGATTAAAAGAATCTCACAAAATTATTTGTCTATTTAAGTTGAATTGAATTTAGATTATTTGGCAGTAACGTTTTGGTGTTTTCATATTTGATTTGTATGATGCACACTTCAGCTTAAAAGAATCTGACAGAATTATTTGCCTTTCATCGGAAATGTGTAAATGAGCAACAGCATGTAATTCTTGTAGCATATTGACAGAGAGGGTCATGATGCAGTGAAATGTTGTTTCTTTTTATGCCTCCGCCACGAAGTGGTGCCGGAGGCATTATGTTTTTGGGTTGTCCGTCCGTCCGTCCGTCCGTACGTACGTCCGTACGTCCATCCGCATTTGTTTACGCGATAACTTGAGTAATATTGACTGGAATTTTACCAAACTTGGTCCAAGTATAAAGTATGATGGGGCAATTAATTGATTAGATTTTGGGTGAAATTGGCCAAAGGTCAAAGGTCAAAGGTCAAGGTCAAATCATTAAATTGTATCTGTTTATGCGATAACTCAAGACTGGATTCAGCAAATTTCACCAAAATTTGTCTGAGGATGATGTATGATCAATGATGGGACAATGACTTGATTAGGTTTTGAGTGAAATTGGACAGAGGTCAAAGGTCAAAGATCAAAGTCAAATCCTAAAATTTATCTGTTTACGTGATAACTCTAAACTGGATGAAGCAGCTTTCACCAAACTTGGTCCAAGGATGATGTACGATGGGGCAATTAGTTGAGTAGATTTTAGTGACATTGGCAAGAGGTCAAAGGTCATAAGGTCAAGGTCAAATGCTAAAAACATTGCTATTTCCCCCATATCCATGCAATGCCCGAAGGTATTATCTTGAAATTTATTGTAGACATGTACTACTGCATAAAGATTCTCCAGAGAGAGTTTCATGTCATAAGGTCAAAGGTCAAAAGGCCAAAGGTTAGGTGAATATGTTACAATTTCACTTTTCTTGCAAATGGTTCAATGTACCTTCATGGAACTTGGTACATACACATGTACTGACTGGCAGGGATTTTCTAGGGAATGTAGGGGTCATGGGTCACTAGTCAGGGGGTCAAAGGTCAAGGTCAACTCCTCAAAATGTTACTATTTCCCTCATATACTAGTATATGCAATGCTTACATTATTATTTTTAAAACTAAAACTTGATATATACATGTATTCCCTAATGGAGATTCTCTGAGAAATTTCCAGCCAGAAGGTCAAAGGTTAAGGGTCAAAGGTCAGGTTTAAATGCAAATATATATATATATGTTATACTGTAATTACACTCTTTATTCATACCTTGAAAATTACTCAATGCATAAACTTATAAAAGGGTAGGTCAGAAGTCAAGTAAAAGTTCTCAATTCCCCAAATACAGGTACCTGCACTCTTAGACAATTATAGCAAACCTAGTTCAAGGAAAGCGAACATTCAAGATATTTCTGACAAACCTGTCATTTCAATATTTTGTCAGTTTTGTGAAACTGTCATAACACATTGTGAAGACATTGTACAAGTACCATACACCTATTGGGAGAATCATGCATTATGGCGGAGGCATCAGTCGCCATAGCGACATTTCTTGTTTAAAAGAAATTACACTTGAGGATTAGAGTCATCAATAGGAGGGATGGAATTTCTTGCTTTGAAAGCGAAAGGATCGAAGGAAGGTTTTATTTGTGATTTGCCAAAAATATGGAGAGTTCAAGAGTAGTGATGTATTTGCAATACAGATGTGCAATTACAGAATGAGGTGCGAAATAATCTTTGAAATACCTAAAATGACATCTGCAGCAGTCGTCGTGGAGCACTGATGCCGAGCTACACCATCAAGCTGAATGAGATGGATGAACCCATCAACAATATCCTGGACATCCAGTTCCTCCATGGGTACTACGAGCCGACCCTGCTCATTCTCTACGAACCGCTGCGCACATGGGCTGGGTAAGTTTGCCGATGGGAGATATCAATTCTTCTGCTTCTACAGTAATTTTTGAAGATCAAGCAAATTGAGCATCCTGATCTATGACAGGATGGTTAATAAATGCATTCAAATTACAGATTTTTCTCCTCATTGGCGATCTCATAACAAGCTGTTGAATTAATCTGTCTGTATTGAAAACTGTATGTATGTGAACACTAGTTGTATTGCTGTTTTATGGTGGGCTATCTGTGGGCAAGTTACCTTGTTTGTAGGAACATCAACATAATGGTAGGCATAAGTATGAATATGTCAGTAAATGCCTTAGAATGCAGAATCATTTAATAATCTTCCAATGAATGAGACCAGAGTAAGCATTCAAAGATGATGCAGTAGATGTCAGTGGTCTTTAAAGTAAGTCATGCTGAAAGGGTTTAACTGAATTTGTTCACACATGTAAAATCCTTCAGCACAGATCTAAGAAGTCAGTCCTTAAGTGTTTAAGTCAGACAAAATGGTACATGATAATGCTTTGGTCACATGTTAAAATGTCAATTCGAAAGAAGACATTGTTTATATTGTGTGTTTTGTTTGTTTTATGGTTGCATAAAAAAATAAAAAGAGAAAAAAAAATCGAAAGAAGACAGTATACAAAAGCACAGTTTATCCAGACAAACTTGTACTTTGGAGGAAAACCACATAAAAGTAGTGCATTCCTTTAAACCTGTATTGTGTCGTACCATGGAGTGGATAAACTTTGTTCTGTGTGTCATGTGATCTACAGGCGTGTTGCGGTCCGACAGGACACCTGTGCCATTGTGGCCCTGTCCCTCAACATGGCCCAGAAGGTCCACCCCATCATCTGGTCCCAGAGTAGTCTTCCCTACGACTGCCAGCAGGTCTACCCTGTGCCCAAGCCCATCGGTCAGTTTCTGGTCTTCACACTTTGATAAGGAGTACTGAAAACAAAAACAAAAAAGTCTGTACCAGAAATTTAGCATTCTTATTTGTCCTGTGATGTTTGTTCCAGTTGCACTCTGCAAGTGATGATGGATGTTTAATAATTGATGTTATGCTGTTGGTGCATGGTTGTTTGCACCTCGTCAGGTTTGACTTGGTCCAGAGTGTCACACAAAAAAGACCCTACATGCAAACAATTTGATGAGAGAAGAAAATACTTCTTGTCTTGATGGCATTTAGGTGATTGTAATGCATACAGGGCATTCAACTGTGTCGCTTTGAGAACAAGGAGAATTGTAGGATCAACTTGGTGAAAAGAAGGCCCTCTCCTGATTGATATTCACTTCTTTATGGCTCAATTCATTGGATTTATCTGATTATTGCTCAGTTAAAATGTAATGATTATTTGGAGGGGATCATTTCCAACAAAGCCTCTTGTGTGCTTTTTATGATCCCTCCATTCAAAATGTATAGATTGTACAAAGGCAATTGTATTTTGATTTTTGTAAGTGTTATTCTTTGAAATGGAAATAAATGAAGGAATGAACAAATTTTAGGCTGTGATATGATCAGCATGGACATAACCTTTCATGTCATGAGCTCACAGTTCTGTCAATGTGCTGTCAACATTTTGTGCTGTCAATATATAAAATTTGTGTGCTGGTTACTTTGCATGTCAAAAATAAAAACATACGGGAGAAATATAAAGTGTGATCTCATACTTCTTATTTTCTGCATCCTTCCAGGTGGAGTTCTGATCATGGCAGTAAACTCACTGCTGTACCTGAACCAGAGCATCCCTCCCTACGGCGTGGCCCTCAACTCTCTCACAGACTGGAGCTCAGCTTTCCCCCTAAGTAAGAATCTGCTTTGAATGTAGGAGGGAAATCTCTTTCCCGAGAAATACAGCAGGAAATATTAACACTTGTCTTGCAGTGTACGATAAATAATGAGGATGAAAGGATATGAAGTTGCCATTTCTAGGATATCATCTATACCCTATTTGACTACAATGTAAACAATATCAGATTCCTGGAGAAAGAATTCTTAACTCCTTGATATGTTATTCTAATCTTTGAAATATTTTAGAGTTCTGTACTCTTTATTGATGTAAATCATCTTCATAATGGCCTAGATTTTTTTTTCCAGGTCAAGCGCTGACCATTCTTTATATAGCAGCTATTCAAAAAAATGTACACTCCTTATTTTGCTATATGCCTTCAATAGATATTTGCATTACTGTATATGCTGAATATTTTGTGAGATTTTTATTTTCGCAAATTTCGCGAATAGTACCCAATTGGCGATTTATAAACTTGAAAATATCAACTCTGACCCCAACATTAATGTGACGTGCACGCATACATTTCTCTGTTCAGTACCATACACCACATTTGCGAATTTAACCACTTGCAAAATTGTCGGGAAGTCCCGATTCGCGAAAATTGCACTCGCTAAATATATAGCGTATACAGTATCATAATATTCCTTTTCTTTGTCATGTTTTTCATGTTTCATCAGAAACACAAGAGGGAGTCAAACTCTCGCTAGACTGCACCCAGGCTACGTTCATCTCCTATGATAGACTGGCGTTGTCTCTCAAGGATGGTGAAATGTGAGTTTGAATCACAGATTCCCCTCCACCCAAACCCTGCCCCCCCTTCCCCCTCTTCCGGATTGTGTAGCATTTGTCCCACCCCCTTCCCCCACAGTTGACATTGTATAATACAGTCATACATATTGCATCAAGTTTCTAAACATATGGTGGTTCTCCACTTAGTGTTTTTTTTTGTGCTGAGCTGCGGAAGCAAAATGTCTCTACTCCTTTGTATGAGAAACAGTCTGTGGTTAGTAAACAGTGGATGATTTGAATACTTGCTGTGTCAATGTTGTCAGAGTTCTTCCATGGTGTGATTTTGTAATGACATTTACTTCAAATTACAGCTTTCAGTAAATGCAATGATATGTGCAGCAAAACCAAAGTTAACTTAAGGTATGACGAGTGTGCATATGCAATGTTTGATCGCATTCTGCAGCAGTGTCAAAGGCATGGAGTAAATGCGCAGCAGATTGCAAAATATGTTAACTGGCTTGTTGAATGATATTTAGCAACACTAGAAAATGTGAATAGCTAAGCAAGTTTACAAAGGAACCGTTACCTTGACTTACCATCGTTGATTTGCCAGATACGTGCTGACACTGTTGGTGGATGGAATGAGAAGTGTTCGAGGATTTCATCTCGACAAGGCAGCGGCCAGTGTCCTCACAACATGTGTAAGTAGTCGGTATTCTTTGTATCTGAAGTAGTAATAATGATATGATGGATTATGTGATATATTTTCATTTACCCAGGGTATTCCCCTATGTTGTTAATCACTAATGTTACTCTCCCAGATGATTCTGACTTTGTGGTTGCAGTGGCTTCGTGATTTTTTCATAGGACAATCCATTTCAAGATCTTTAGAAATATAATTGTAACCACTGAATGTCTTGGAGTTTGCAGGAAGAATGAGGTTTGATTCTCAAAAAGTGGATAATATGAGTCTCAATTAAAGACGTTATTTCAGTGATATCTGGACTTTGGGACCAGAATGACATGCGGTGGTGTAGACAGGAATGGTGTGCCAAGAATGACTGAAAATGAAGTTTTAAACATCAGATGTAGGGTAAGAGTACCAGTATTCGGTCACCTACCGGTATTCGGTCACTTATCACTAATCACCAGCCAGTAAATTCTACTGTCACAACACATGCAAATCACATCAATTCACATACTTGCACACTCATTCACAACAGGAAACTCCCTTATCCCTTTCCAAATATCCATCCAAAATCCAAAATTTCACCGTCAAAAGTGCAGAATCGGCGCGACTTTCCAAAAGCACACGCGGATTGAGCCCAGTTTTAAGAGTTTTAACCCTAACTAGGCCGGGGGGGGGGGGGGCCTCCGAGGCCCCCCCTTCGACGTTCCGCGCGATGTATCGCTAACGCGAAAAGCTATCGCCGCGGCGTTTCATGACTTTTTTCTGTCGAGACTCCCGCATCTTTTGACACCAAATTTGCGATGCCCGGGCGCACGGTTCCGAAGTTTCGCATAAATATGTACATGCATGTCAGACCAAAAATTGCTCAAAAACGTGAATTTGTGTACAATTTCAATGGAAACTGTGCTTATAGTCAAATTTCATAAAAGCATGATTATTTTGGGGTTTTATTGATTAAAATCAACTAATAACATAGTTTCTCGTTCAGAACAATGTCGCGGACAAGTTTCATCGAAAAAACAATGAAAAACATAAAGTCGAAAAAACAAAGAAATACATAAGAAATTCAAAAAACAATAAAATACTTAAGAAATTTTTTTGGATAGCTCAATTTTTTTCTCTTATATTTGCTTAGGACACTAAAAAGAATATTTACACAAAAAAATGTGCCCATTTCGGGCTTTATTTAGTGATTTATACCAAATTGTCTGATTTCATGCATCATTATTCATAAATTAGCATAATTTAGCATAAATGACAATTTTTCAAAAATCTAACTTCGTAGTACTTTAGATTACATCATAGGCAATGTGTGTGCCAATTTTCGTCGCGATTGCGCGGTCGACGGCCGAGATCTGGAGGGGGGGCCTGGGAGGCCCCCCCCCCCGGCTCTATGATCTACCTAAATAGCCCGGCCTAGTTAGGGTTAAGAAGCCTAAAAAGCGCTAAATATCGAGAAATACGCCGTTCTCTTGCAGGATTTTTTGCGGGATCTTGCGGGAGTTTTACCCTATGTCTTTATCATCAGATCATGATTTTAGCATCGTGTTCATGTATTGGTATGGTTCAATATGATTATTTTGTCTTTATATCTATCCATCAGATATGCCCAGTGGGAGATGGTTACCTCTTCTTAGGCTCACGTCTTGGTAACTCACTGTTGCTGAGATACACAGAGAAAGTATCGGATACCAGCTCTTCAGGTAAGACATTCACCACATCAGTATCATATGATCTCTGGTTGTAAATGATGTCATAGAAATGAAAGAACAAGTATACACGAACAACAACAAGAACAAGTATGTCTGCTGTATTTAGCAGACCAAAGGAGAGAATATTCGATAGTAGTTTGGACATTTCATAAGAACTGGTGGGCATTTGTAGTTTTTTAATACCAAGTTGCAATGCCACATACAACATGGAAATATGTATTTACCGACCAATCAATAATGTCAGAACAAATCATGTTTCAGTCGAACATGTTTCACACACTTTGCTGTCACAAAACTACTTTGAGCTGTGTGGCAAGATATAATTTCAGTGAAAAGTTTGTTTGTTTATTTATTCTTATGCCTCCGCCACGAAGTGGTGCGGGAGGCATTATGTTTTCGGGTTGTCCGTCCGTCCGTCCGTCCGTCCGTACGTACGTACGTCCGTACGTCCGTACGTCCGTACGTCTGTACGTCCGTACGTACGTCCGTCCGCATTCGTTTACGCGATAACTTGAGTAATATTGACTGGAATTTTACCAAACTTGGTCCAAGTATATAGTATGATGGGGCAATTACTTGATTAGATTTGGGGGGAAATCGGCCAAAGGTCAAAGGTCAAAGGTCAAGGTCAAATCATGAAATTGTATTTGTTTGCGCGATAACTCAAGACTGGGTGAAGCAGCTTTCACCAAACTTGGTCCAAGGATGATGTATGATGGGGCAATTAGTTGAGTAGATTTAAGTGACATTGGCAAGAGGTCAAAGGTCAAAAGGTCAAGGTCAAATGCTAAAAATGTTGCTATTTTCCCCATATCTATGCAATGCCCGAAGGTATTTTCTTGAAACTTAGTGTAGACATGTACTACTGTGTAAAGATTCTCCAGAGAGTTTCATGTCATAAGGTCAAAGGTCAAAAGGTCAAAGGTTAGGTGAAAATGTTACAATTTCACTTTTCTCACAAATGGTTCAATGTATTTTCATGGAACTTGGTACATACACATGTACTGACTGGCAGGGATTATCTAGGGAACTTAGGGGTCATGGGTCAATAGTCAAGGGGTCAAAGGTCAAGGTCAACTCCTCAAAATTTTACTATTTCCCCCATATACTAGTATATTATGCAATGCTTGCATTATTAGTTTTAAAACTTAATATATACATGTATTACCTAATGGAGATTCTCTGGGAAATTTCCAGCCAGAAGGTCAAAGGTTAAGGGTCAAAGGCCAGGTTTAAATGCAAAAAAAAAACACCTATTTTGTACTGTACTTACACTCTTTCTTCATACCTTGAGAATTACTCAATGCATAAACTTATAAAAGGGACGGTCAGAAGTCAAGTAAAAATCCTCAATTCCCCAAATATGTGTACCTGCACTCTTAGACAATTATAGCAAACCCAGTTCAAGGAAAGTGAACATTCAAGATATTTCTGACAAACCTGTCATTTCAGTATTTTGCCATTTATGTGAAACTGTCATCACACATTGTGAAGACATTGTACTATACACCTATTGGGAGAATCATGCATTATGGCGGAGGCATCAGTCGCCATAGCGACATTTCTAGTTTTTTAATGAGGGTGACATATTACTTGATAGGTTGGAATGAATATCTGATGTGTTTATGTCTGTAAACTCTGTTTCTTGTTTGTAACAAATCCCTAACAGTGTGACTTAACCGTAAGAAAGCATGATGTGGTAATTCACAGATAGAGCACCAACTATTCTTCAAAACTTGTTCTTCGATCTCCCATGGAAAGCATTTATCCCTTTAGCCAGGCCCAGTTGTTTAAGCCATGAATTTGTCTTTGTTTGCCGCATTTGTTGCAAGACACTGAGATATCAACATGTTCTCTTTGACAGATGCTGTGAAGTCGGGGGACAAAAAAGCAGTAAGTCTGTGAATTCTTATTGCCACAGATAGTCTTTGTTATCAGACCCCTGCCTAATGAGATTTTTTTTTTGTTCATCTTCTTGTGTGATGTTTAGGAGATTTATGAAAATGAATTCTACTGATGAACAGTAAGTGACATTTTTTTTTTTCCCAGAAATGACAATTTGACAAATTACCAGTTGCATTTTTCTCTTTCAATAACATGGTGTATTTCTAAGTGTGTAAGCATTTTGTTTTAAGAAAAATCATGAGTTCACAACAAAATGAATCACACAGCTATTTTCTGTGCATTTTGTCTCTGTAATATAATCGTAAAGAGTGTTCTTTTCAGCATATGCCATGACTCATCAAACTGTCAATCTCCGTATTGTTGACAGGATGAACCTCCGAGTAAGAAGATGAGAAGTGACGATGCCAGTGATTGGATGGGTAAGAGAGTAGCTAAATCCTGTCTCATCATTACATCTCAGAAACGTCTTTGCAAAATATCTTTGTATTACTTATTCAAGTTTAGTTGTAAATGTTTGTTTAATGCATTACATTCTTATGGTGTATGTTGTATTGTTTTTCAATAAGTTCTAGTTTTATATCTAGTTTAAGTAATATATTTTGTACTTGGAATGTATTTTAGACCAGTATGCTTTTTGTAATATCCAATGTGCAATTGTACGAAGAATTTCCATTGTGGACAGTGAAGTAAGTCAATCAGTAAACTTGAAGACAGGATGTGACATGTGGCATGGAGATTACTGAAAGTCTTAATTCAGTGCTTCTGTCACAATCAGTTTAGGGAATGAGGGAGAAGATTTAGCATTTTGTTTTGTTTTTAATGTTTCAGCATCGGATACAGCATTTCTGGATGATGCGGACGAGCTTGAGGTCTATGGCAAGGAGATCCAAAAGACTGGCACCCACCTAGCTTCCTACTCATTTGAAGTAAGTCTAAAGCTTCTTGATGGCTACCTGTGTTTTTTAGTTCAGAAATGTCTGTTCTGGGGGGTGTTTCATCAACGCTTTCATGTTGTCGGCGCTGACCAATTTCAGCAAAATCCTTGGTTTTGATTGGCTGAGATGCTCTGGTCACTGACTGTTACTATGGTGATTCAAATTGTCAGCGCCGACAAATGTTGATGAAACACCCCCCTGATCTCTCAGGGAAAGAGATATGGTGGCATTTATAGACAGATTGCTGCTATTAATCCTGTCTGTACCAAGGATTTTGGACAGAGTGTACAAAGCTGTGGAGTTTTCTGTGCCAATTAGAAATCTAAGCACGCAAAGGGTTAATAGGTACACAGTTCTGTTGATGTTGCTGAAGCTTGTAGTGTCATCAGTGAGTATCCAAACTCGTGTCTGTCATGCTTCTAGGCATTCGAAAGGTCTAATGGCATGTAATACACACACTGACGGATTTGAGACATCAATGACTGGAAAAAAAAGAATCATACATATTTGGTTAGATCTGCGAAGGGCGTTATGTAAGATTTAGCTGTGTTGTCAGAAAGGATACTTAATTTCCCTTTATTGTCGGTAATAAAACATTTTTTTTTCCCCATCTGTCAGCCATAGAGTAGGAGATGTGATTTTTCCCTTTTCTCTGTCTGCTTGCAGTTTCCCAGTCAAATGAAAATTACATGACAAGGTGGAGAATTCTATTTAATCTAAGCTAAGCATTTGCAAAAAAGATTTTGATTCGATGTGTGAAATCTCGCGGACAACTTGAAGATTAAAATGTGATTTATCCCTCAATATAAAACTGTAGAGTGCATGTAGGAGCAATGGTTGCTTCTTTTCTCACAAATAACTCATCATGTGAAGAATCTACCTTGTTCAACTTGTTTCTGTTCACATGAATTGATTTCATGAATACTTTTTCTCTCTTTTTTGTTTTTTGTTTGTTTGTTTGTTTTTTTTGACACTCAGATCTGTGACAGTCTGCTCAACATCGGGCCATGTGGAAACATGATTATGGGGGAGCCAGCATTTTTGTCGGAGGAAGTGAGTATATATTGTGCAATACTGTTTGGTGCTCGAGCATTCTTTGCTGAAGAGAGTGAAACCAAATGAATAGAATGCAAGGAGTTTCATCAAAATTGGAAATGAAAGAAAGTCATGGAATTTTTAATTTTCACATATTTTCACACAACGGAAGGCGTACATGTGTAAAAAGAGAACTGCTCTGACAGTGGTGAGCTGTAAGTGAATGCTGGAAAAGTAGAAAAAATATTAATGGATGTAAAAAGAAAGTTTCACTGTGATGCTTATGTGCTTTCTTGGGATGCAACAACATCATGGAATGTGTAATAGTGAAAGTTCATTCATGTTGATAAAGTGATGCTTCTCTGAAATTGTTCACAATGCTCTTATCTGTTATTAGTGATTGGTTGCGCAATATATGCCTCCCTCCCTGGAGCAAGAGCTTTTACTTTATCAGGCAGAGATGCTAGTAATCATGACCGGATTCTACTCAGGATGAAGGGCATTGATCGTTTCTTAAATTAAAATGATTATCAGGGACCACCAAAAGTGAGTTGGATTAGTTAAAAAAAAAATACTGTTTTCATTATTCGATGAATAGAAAGTCAGTGTTGAAGAAATTTTGAAATTGAAGCAAAACTCTTGAAAGTGAGCAATGTTTTTAGGAAGGATCTCAGAAAAATATACTGATGGGATATAATGCTGATTTGAAATATTGCTATTATTTCTGAATATTAATACAGTTTCATACAGAGATTGATCCTGACCTGGAGCTGGTCACCACGTCAGGGTATGGCAAGAATGGTGCTCTCTCTGTTCTTCAGGTCAGTTAATTGTCTCTCTTGTCTTGTGCATTACTGTATATGCTGAAATTTTGTGGTGGTTTTGTTTCTGCGAAAGTTTTATTTTTGCAAATTCTGCAGAGGTTTTATTTTCTCGAAATTCAAAAATAGGCTCTCAATTGCAAAAATATTGACAAATATGAAAACAAAAATTTACCTGGCATGCAGTGTCCCCGGCCTTTACACTAGCATTTCAATATCAAATGACTACTAGAAGTAGAGCCCCAATGTCGTACATTATTTTACTAAAAGGGGTCTCAAGCATCATCTTGAGTACTAGCATTTTTAGCTCTTTCGTTTCAAGCACTGCTTTAGCAAAACGGTTTGAGAAGTCACACTTTCTTCTGAACATTTGTGTTATTTTGTTGGTGTTGCAATCATCATGATAATGAAAATAAGACCACAAGGCGTGAGATTAACCAGTCACGAAAATGTCAGTTCAACTGCCCTTCATGAATTTCTAAAATATCTGTACAGGAAAATGTAAGATAACTCCCTCTACAGAAATAAAATGATAAGAATGATTTATGTTTTAAACTATAAACTTGATGATATTTTACAATAACTGGAGAAATTTTGTGATAATTTGCCTTCCCCCTGCCATATCAGAGAACTGTGAGACCCCAAGTAGTGACCACATTCCAGCTTCCCGGATGTCTGGACGTCTGGACGGTCAAGAGTAACAAACAGGTTGGTGTCTCCTCTGTACATATTCACTCTGTTCGTACTTGTATCCATGGAAACCAACTGTCCATGGTGGTCTATACGTGTTGCATGTAATATGTTCATTTTACCAAACCAAAAAAAAAAAAGAAAAAAAACTTTTGTGAAGTTAATTCGCTGGGTGCTACTTTCAAAGTCATGGAGTCAGTATTGCCACATGAGTGAACAAGAGAGAAAGAAAAATATGATATTAGGATGCTTTGAGAAATGTACATCATATTTTGAACGCCTTTGGCAAGCATTAGAGGTATTAACCAGTTAAAGAACAAACACATGTTTACCATGATAGAGGGACTAGAAATTTGTATTGAAGACAGTTATATTTCTTCTTGTATTTACCTCTGTGTTCTTGTTATGGTTTTTCTTATTCTTGTTATTGTTTTTATTCTGTAATTATTCTTAGTATTATGATCATTATTGTTTCTATCATCATCATTAAGCAGCAACCAGAAGAAGACACAGAAGAGAAGGAAGCAGCCCAAGATGCCAAGGAGAAACATGCCTTCTTGATTCTCAGCAAACAAGAATCCTCCATGGTAAGTAGTGCATTAGCAAAAATTCTGCTTTCTTTCAGTCTTTGCATGATTTTGGAGACCTCAAGGAGAGTACCAATCCAGGTTTGAGAGTGTCTTTCAAGAAGCCACTTCTCTCCCGTTGTAATAATTTCACTACTGCTGGGAAAAGAAAAAGAAATGTGAACATAAACTACAGACGTCCAGAAGTAAGATAAGGGTCTTTTCTAAACCATGGAGAAACATACCTTCTTGATTGGAAGCAAGCAAGAATCCTCCATGTTAAGTAGAGCATTAGTGAAAATTCTGCTTTCTTTTGGTCTGTGTATGAGTATTGAGACCTCAAGGGAAATACCCCTGTAGGTTATGTGAGTTCCTCTTTCAAGGAGCTACTTCTTTCCTTTCATCAAAATTTGACTACCGTTGAAAAAAAAAAAGTGCAAAGGAAGAGAAAGATATGTGAACTTAAGCTACAAGTATCCAGCAAAAGATATTGGTCTCTTGTAAACCAGCTGCCGTTTCAAAGCCTATGACGGAAGTCGTACTATTAAGATTATTTCTAATGAATTAACAATTTTCCCTTTCATTTGCAAGTTTGCTATTCTGATCTGTTTGAAGGGAGTTTGTCTCGTGTTTGAAAAAACCTTCCAAAAAGAATCGTGGCTTTAATGTGTTCTTTAGAAGTAGGTGTACATACTGTGTGCTGCGTGTGTCGATACATCTGTGATTTTCGTGAAATTCAGGTCCTCCAGACAGGGCAAGAGATCACAGAGGTGGCGGCTGGTGGCTTCAGCACCCAGGGTCCCACCATCTTTGCTGGCAACATGGGCGAGGATCGCTACATCGTGCAGGTCATGAGTGGCAGCGTCAGCCTCATGGAAGGAGGTGGGTGATGATAATACAGTGCTTCTACAGCAGATGTCACTGCTATTGATTGCTTCTCAATGCGCTTTAAGGACGAAAGATAAAAGAGACAGCAAGACACTAGTAAATGCAAACATACAATTGTCTCGTTTAGAATGTCTTTGAAATAAGTGTATGTTCAGTACATTTTTCAACTTTGAAGTTGTGGCTGAGTCCTTGAGATAAGATGGCGTATAATTTCAGAGAAGAGTGGCAGTGTGAGCAACAGATTGTTCTCCATAAAACTTGGCCTGAGTAACAGGACAATCTAAAGATCTTTCTGAGCTGATCTGAGATTATTGGGAGGGCACATACTTCACTAAAGATTCACTGATATATTCTGGATCCATTGGAGGAAGACACTGGTAAATCAGGATCAGTACTTTGGATGTAGGAAGTGAAATGGTAGACAGTGACTGGCCTAGAAGAAGAAGAAGTCTTCTACTCCCTTGACAGGGAAGAGGAAAATAGTGGATGTAGGACAACGCAAAAACAGAGGGATGATCTCTCCTGCATCTACATGTATGCAAATGAGATAGAAAATGTTGCAATGGGATAGAAGTGTTTGAAGATTCAAGTTTGTATTCATCCCATGGATTCTTGCAGTGGAGCAGGTGCAGCACATCATCCTGGACGTTGGATCGCCGGTCGTCCACTGCTCCCTGGCTGACCCCTACCTCCTGATGCTGACGGAGACGGGAGCCCTCGTCCTCCTCACACTGAAGCCAGACCAGCAGGGGATGGGGCATCGCCTGCAGACAACCAAGCCACAACTCCCCCAGGTTGGTGGTCTCTGCTCCCCTGTCCCTCCTGATGAGAGCAATTTGAACATATGCACTAATACCTGTGTTTGTTTGTTTGTTTTTTTTTTTAAACATGATTGGATTGTGGCCCAACGTCTTTGTTTACTCTAAAACTAGAAATTTTTGTATGCGTGGAACTATCAAAATTATCAAGAGGAGCCAAGAGTCGTGAAAGTAGAATACACGCTTAAGTGTTTGTCTACACAGTGTGTTGAATGCTAGTGGCAATCATGAAAGATTCATGCTGCAATTAAGGCTGTTGTTTTATTGGTAGGCTTCAATTTACGAAAGTTTCGTGCTGTGAATGATTCTGGTCTTACAGTATTTTTTTTTGTATGTGCTCAATGAGTGGAACTCGATGCCTGTGTCATGTGTGCTCTAAAGAGGAAGTCAATATCAGAATGTTGTTTCTCTTTGCAGAAATCAAAGATTTTGACGCTCGCCACCTTCAAAGACAAGAGTGGAGTCTTCACAACAGCCTGTCAGTCAGCTGCTGGTGGAGAGAGTGGGGTGGCAGAGAAGGCAACCAAGATAGAACCAAGCATACGGGACACAAGGTAACAATGATACTGGAAATGCCAGTGAAGTGTTAATGTGATAATTCCTGAGATTCATTGCTATGGTGACAGTAATCAAACCCAGTTTTCAGAAGATTTTTATTTATTATTTTTTTTTTTTATAGTTTCAGTAGCAGGGTAAGTTACAATGAGTAAGTAAGATACAAACAATGTCCAACCCTGAGGGTTGATGCTTTCCAGAGAATTAAGTTTTGTTTGATAAGTCACAGCCTTTTCCTCTTTGCATGTACGCATCAGAATATACTAGAAGTTCATTGTAAATTTATTAAATGACCTCTGCTGCTAATGTAACTAATGACAGAACTAATTTTGGATTTGTACCTGTGCAAATTTACAGCCACCAGAGACTTCCAAGAACATTAAATGCCAGTGCTAAACATGAACTTGTTTTGTATATCTATTTATCTGTAGTATTTTTGTGCCTGTTAGTCATAATTTGATATATTGTCTTCTAGTACAATTGATGATGAGGATGAGCTGCTGTATGGATCTTCTGAACCTGTCAACTTCTCACCGGCTGTCAAGGTTGAAGAAAAGCCCAGGTATCATGATTCAGGCTTGCATGAATCATCTTTAATGTTTAGGTAGTTTTACTCTGCCCTAAAGTTTGTGTTATCACATCACTGAGATTGGTGTGAAAGAGAAACATACAGATACATTTCCCTCTTCTTCTGACACAACCTGTTTGTGATAGCATAGTCCATTGTACAGATATAAAAAAAAAGAAAATATGTCATCAACTTATTTGTACTTGAGTAGACCATTGTTTATGCTCAGCAAACTCCTGCAATATGATTCAGACATTTAATAGCAAGGGTTAGTGTCTAAAATTTTAATGTTCCATTTGTATGAAAGAGTGATATCAAAAGAAAAATCATGAATGGTATTGATAGTATTTTTTTCCCAAGCTACGTCATTCGGATGAAGTTGTTTATTGTACTTGTAGCTCACCAGAAAGGCATTTCTTAACAAAATTTCATGATTAAACTGGGTGTAGCAAAGTTTCTTGTGACATACAAGTAGATTTGCCATAAAGGAGATGTTGTAGTATTCGTTTTGAAAGATCTGGCAAAATTCACCTATGTATTTTGCTGTTGCATGCAAATAATCATTAGAGAAACATTTGTTTGTACCTTGCCAAATGGTATTTCTTACAAAAGGTAGTACCATCTACCCATATTCAGTTGGGCAGCCAATAGCATAATTGTATATTGTCGCCATTTTTTTTTTTACAGTTTGTATTTTGTTTGCTCGGTTGTGATCTTCCCAAAGCACATACTTTATAAACTTTAGTTTAGCAAAACTAAACATTTTTTTGATTGAAGTGTATACGGACAATCAACGAAACAGGTGACAAACTGCTACTCTCCAAAACTTTTTGGGGAGTTTTGATATAGAACATTTTAGAGGTTAATAAAGAGATTTATTTGTATTTTTGTTTGTTCATGTGACATTAGCAAGCTACAAATCTTGTGGAAAGACACAATTTCTATTCTGTTGGATAGTGCAGTCAGACCTCATTTGGGATATCGAGGAAATCTGATGTTCAGTAAAGGTGTACAGGGGGCTACTGTGATAATGAAGTCCTTGGGACCAACAGTTTTCATTCGGTGTATCAAAGTTTTCTTATATCCAAACAATAATCTATATAAAGGTATATAGATAATACTGTAAAACCAGAAATGTTTGTGTGAATTTTGATTTCGCAAATTTTGCGAGAGCCAAGATTTGCAAAATTAAAATGCACGCAAAAGTCCTTGTTTGCATTGGATGCCAGTGGCAATTCATGAAAATTGAATGCGGTGAAAAAGCCGCCAGCTACAATTCGTGAAAATTTGATGCTGCGAAAAAAAAAAATCTTGCTTTACAGTAATTGTTCTGTATTCTTATTTCCTGTGCCATGTTGTTTGATAATCACCTATAGCTTGAGCTCTGAGGAGACAGAGAAATCCATGATGGAGCCCAGCTACTGGTGTGTGTGCTGCAGAGAGAGTGGTCAGCTAGAGGTCAGTCACTTGGTCATTGTCAAACCACTTTATAACCACCTGAGTGTTGTGTCCTGGAGACTGTAGCACATTAATTTATAGATTGCATAAAGATGCAAAATGAATGAGTATATGGTGGAATGAATGATCAGGTGATATGCAGATACATTGAATACATTTAGTAGGATGCTGAACAGATGAATAAATAAATGATTACATGGCATGTAAAAGATCTAAATACACTCAGCAAAAAAAGAAAGTAAACGCTTTTTAGAGTTCAGATTTCTCAAAGAATATTTGGCTGAAAGCCAATGTATTATATACCATATTGAAGTTTGACTTGACAGAAAATTCTTATTTTTCCCCTTTAGTTTCCCAAATTGTTTTCTTAGAGGTAATAAAGAGATAAAAAGAACAAAAACTTATTTTTTCTATTTCATTCATGTCTCTCAATGTGTTAAACTGGTCTTTTGTTGTCAATGTTATCGTGAAGGGCATTTGCAAATGAAAGAGAACATGTCAATTTTTGCAATTTTCGATTTTGTGCCTTGGAGGACAAAAACGAATGTGCTCACTCATGCGTAAAGTTTTGTTTTCGATTAACCTATGAGCTTAATAGCCAATTAAATTACCTTTAATATGGTATATAATCCATTGATTTTCATAAAAATCTTCTATGAAAAATATGACCTCGAAAAAGTGTTTACTTTCTTTTTTTGCTGAGTGTAGAATATATTATAAATGTTCATGTGTATGTATATGTGTGTGTATAGTTTCCAGTTGTCTTGCTCTTGCAGTTTATCTTATGGGAGGATACAATAATATTATACATTTTTTTTTTTTGTAGATTAACAACATGACTCTACATGTATATATTGATTTTTACCTTCATTGGGGAAAAAATCTAAACAGTCATGTAATAAAGAGGATGTTGCTTTCAAGAATAACAGAGTGAAAAAGTCTACAAATTGCAATGAGATTATTGTCTTTCAAATAGTCTTCTGCCTACTATTTCATTACATGTAAAGTTGTGTTGTTGTTGTCCTTTTAGATTTACAGTTTGCCTGACATGGCAGTGGTGTTCCTGGTCAAGAATTTCCCCATGGCAACCAAAGTTCTGGTGGACAGTGGCTCGACCTTCACCTCAGGGTCAGTATCACTGTCCAACTACTTGCATTGGTTTCGCCTTGTAACAATCTAGAGTGCCAGGTGTATAAATCAGTATGCTTCACTTCACTCTGTGAAGTTTTAAGAATCAAACATAAGTATATCTGCAGTAACTTCATTATGATGCCATTGCTGGCTGTATGAATTTGTTTTTTTGGTTTTTTTTCATGCCAGGAATGCTGTGGATTGCATGAATGCAATCTTGAGCACTGAAGTGTAGGGCATATGAGATGATAAGGGAAACCGTCAATATCTGTGGTGTGGTGGCAGCATAAGCCATTGATGTTGATATGTTTACTTGTTTGTTACCTCCGCTATAAGGAAGTTTAGTTTTTGTCGGCATTTGTTTGTTTGTTTGTGGGCCAAATAACTCAAAATCTTGTGAAGGAATTTAGATGAAACTTGCAGGAAATGTTGATAATGACACAAGGAACAATTGATGAAATTTTGTTAGTGATTCGGGAATTTTTATGGATTTTTGAAGGATTTTTTTCTCTTTGGCAGATAGGGTCAGTGAACTTAGGAATTCAAGCTGCGCGAATTTGAGGTTTTCATGTGTGCACTTCAGCGCGTTCTCTGCTTGGGTGAGGTGCCATGCAGATGGAAGCTGATGACGTAAACAAAAGGCTTTTATATTGGGAAATTGGGTGATTTTCAGTGTGCGTGTATGAGCGGAGATAAGCTGCTTGGTGGAGGTCTGCGCTCTCTGAGTGCTTTTTTACTTTCTTTATTTGTCTGACTGTTTTTTTGTATTTGTCCTTGCCAGGGATCAGACCCAGCAGCACGAGATGTTGCAGCAAGTCCAGGAAGTCATGCTCGTCGGTCTCGGACACAACTCCAGAAAGATCTACATGCTCGTGAGACATTGATTGCAATTACGATATATCTTCTCATTGTGCATTATTGGTTCCATGACATTTGCTCCTGCCACAACTGATCCCGCGATAATTGCTCTCATGAAATATCTGCATGCTAAGCCAAGCCTGATTCTACCCACAAACATGTAACCCTAACGCCAGTCCTCACATCAAACTACTTGCAAAATCCTGTCACAACCCTATTAAAGTCCTTTGAGAAAATAAGACCCGGGCCCTGTTTTATGAAGAGGAAAAATTGATAATAAAGTTGATTTCTATGATAAGTCTATGGCAGCCTGTTTGTTAAGGAAATTTAAAATCGATTTTATCTTTTGACAAAACAGGGCCCAGAGCAATTGACGCAGGAGCAAATGTTGTGTCACTGCAGTATCATAATCATTGTCATTTTCCTGGTCATACATTAAAGTCGAACGATTGTCACCCCTAATGGTACGTTATTGCGTAACTCTTCCGAACGAACGAAATTTGTGCATGCAATTGCGCAATGCCAGACTGCAGTGCTATCCATAAATGTGTGGGACAGTGCTGCCACTGAGACATGTGTGTGTGTGTGTACGCATCATACACAAACATTGTGGCCGCGAGCTCTGGTGATGGGAGGAGAGAGGCCAGAAGACGCGTGGCTCTTTTGGCCTCTCTTCATGCGCATGCGCACTGTGAGTGTGCGTCCATTCGGCACTGATCAGAAACTCTTGTGGCTCGGACAGCCATTTTGGGTCAGGTGATTTAGAGCCCAGCGTGTGTTCGCTGATCCATTGAGCCAGCGCTATTTTCATTCGGTGTCAGACATTTGATACAGAATGGGGGGAGGCAGCGTTTTGCATTCGTCTCCGTGCCGCACAAACCACTCGCCACGATTGTAAGGCTTTAATGGGTGATATGGACTAGGTAGAATAGTTGAACTCTAAGTTTGATGTACCCAGAGCTTTTTTTGTTTTTGTTTTTCAAATTCAGTTGTAAACATTGAAGTATGAAAAAGACAAGAAAAGGGACGGCAGAGAAGAACCATCAATTATTGATGTGTTGATTGTGAATTTTATTGCTTTAAAGGTCTTATAACGTACATCCAAGTTTCAATTATATTCATTAGGTATAATTCAAGATGATTGTAATTTTCTAAGTGGTGTTGTTATGAATTCATATTCCATTGTCCCAATATGGAATTGTTTTCCTTCTTCCTCCAGGCTCTGGTTGAGGATGATCTTTTGATTTACGAGGCCTTCCCGTATCACAGTGTCGTGCAGGAAAACAGACTCAGAGTCAGGTTCAGGAAGGTCAGTTTTCACTTCGTAGGCCCTGCAATGTGTATGACACTTCAGAACAGGAATTTCTGATTGGCCAAAATTCAAACTGCTGCCTTGACATAATTGATGTGTGACGACTGCACAAATGATACTTTAAAAATGTATATGTGCGATTGTGAGTAATTTGTATTTAAATTTCCAAAGCTTTTTAGCTCATGAACTCGTTCCGCATTTTTTCTTTTCAAGCATAATGCATATACATATATTAGATAATAATATACCTAAATATATATCATGAACACGTTGGTAAAACATAATTGATATGATACATCAATATATGTGTGTATGTGCAGGTATATACGTTAATGTCAAAGAACCTTGAAATGCAACAAAACATGCCCATCAATTTGCACCGTAGGCACATCACTTTGTGACACCACAAGCATCAGAAGTGATGGAATATGCCATTTGACTATATTCACAATCATCTCCCTTCTCAATATGAAATGCAAGTTTCCAATCATACACTTAAACTTTCATCCTTGTAGTAGAGCAGATAAGCCCTCAAAATCACGTGAATTGTGCAAAATTTGACTAAAGCATGAAACTTTCACCAGTGTTAGTACATACCATAAGATTTATTTTAAGATCGGGAGGTAAGTCTGATTTGACCTCTGATGACCTCCAGAGGTCAATGTACTTTAGATATCAGAAAATCGATGTTTTTAGACATTTGCAAATGATATATGTGGTTATGTTGCACTAAACATGCATTTATACCACAGAGAAATCATTTCCAGATTCAACAGAGCACTGACAGGTTTTTACCTTTGACCTCTGATGACCTCCAGAGGTCAATGAACTTTAAATATCAAACCATCGATGTTTTTAGACATTTGTGAATGATATATGTGGTTATGATTCACTAAACAGGCATCTATACTTCAGGGAAACCATTTTCTGATTCCACAGAGCATTGACAGGTTTTAACCTTTGACCTCTGATGACCTTCGGAGGTCAATGACCTCAAAATATTATATTGATCTGTGATGTCATTGGTTAATGGTAACCATTGTTAAGATGTACAAAACAAGCATATCTGTCTTACAATGAAATTGTCTTCATATTCTAAAGAGCAGACAGGTTTCTACCTTTGACCTCTGATGACCTTGAGAGGTCAATGACCTCAGAATATCAGAATATTGAAGTATGACATCATTGGTGAAAGGTCAAACATGGTAAAGATGTACAAAACAAGCATATCTGTGTACAATGACATGGTCTTCATATTCCAAGGCACACAGACGAGTTTCTGCCTTTGACCTCTGATGATCTCGAGAGGTCAATGACCTCAAAGTATCAGAATAGTTTGGCATCATCAATGGTAAACACGATGATGTTTTAGAGAGCACTCGTAGGCCCTGTATATTAACGAGCCATTACCGTTCACCTATGAAAATCACACAAGGTCAAATACCTCGAATTAAATGTGAGGATGTTAATATTGATATTGCGATAGTTAATAGTTCATAATTGTTTATAATGTAGGGCTTACAAACCATGCATTTCTGTTACCAAAAAAGTGGCTACTCGTTCCGCAGAACTTTTCAGGTAATTATCTAAGTCGGGTATGTGCACAGAGCAAGGGGTGTCGATCTGTTTTCACGTGGGGGGGGGGGGAACTTGGAAAATATATAAAAGCATAAGTTCATGGTGCAAAGGAATGAAGCGGAGGGGGAGGGGGAGGATGTGGGTGGGGGATTGGATTTTTGCAGGTTTAGACCTGAAATCAGTGATTCAGTGTAGCTCTTGTTTAATGTGTGCGTCATCACTTATACGGAAGTTGATGGGGTGTGGGCGCATCTCACCTACCCTCCTCCCAAAGACGAAGTTTTTTTTTTTTTTTTAAAGAATCTGATGCATACGTTTTGGGGAATATTTGGAAAATTATGGATCACCAAGGTGTACCAAGTCTATATGGATGGGAACCCAGCAAGCGCAGCGTTGGCGAGGGTAGGGTATTCCACTCCCATTCGACAGAGCTCTTGTATTTTGAGAAATGAGATTCAACGACCTGGCACACAGGCACTTTTGAAGGAATACCTCGAAATTGTATCAAAAAGGTTTAGTAAGTCAGCCATCTATGGAGGAAGACCAATCGACAGAAGGATGTGGGTGGAGGTATCCCCCTCCCACATTATGGAGCTTTTGCATTCTTTTGTTTGCAATTCAATGATCTCGTGCCACTCTTGGTTGAACTACCATTTTGAAAAAAAAAAGTCCATACCCAAATGTGTAGCCATAATCAATGCATGGAGGAGAGGTTGATACAGCGAGAGGAGGGTATGAAAGGGGCTGTCCCCCAATCCTTCCCATGCGAGGGAGCCTTTGCAGTAAGAATAGAAATGTAAAAAAAAAAATCTAGTATACACATTTATGATGGAATATTTGGGAAATTATCAGTAAAAGGAGTGTACCAAATCTAAGGGTAGAAACCGAGGAGGGATTGTTAATTGAAAGATACACTACCCCCTCCAACAAGAGGGATTTTCTTTAATATGTCGGAACTGAAATTAAAGATCTAGTACATACTTTGTGATGATATAGAACAAAAAATGGGACAAAAGCACTGAGCGTATATGGAAGGGGACATAACGAAAGATAGTGTGGGGGAGGGGGTATGCAAAGGAGATTCTGCCTTTTAATCTGGTGCATACTATAGCTGAAATGTTCAGTGACAATTCATTTTCTGTCAAAAAAGTGAAGAAAAAAATCTTAATCTCAGGAAATACTTGGAGGCAAAGTTTTATGTCCCCACCATTCCCCCTCCCATATTTTCTCGGGAGGCGGGGCAAATGCCTCTTGCCCTCCAAAATGAACAATCGTGCATAATGTTATATAGGAAAGCCTTTTCATCTTTGGAATTCAAATAAAAATATCTCTTAAAAACATTTTTCATAGAATAAGGGAAATTATCATTCCCCAAAGTATGTTATATCTGTGGAAGGAACCAAGCAGGGTGAAGGAGTCTATCGAAAGGAGATATCCCCTCTCACAGAAGGGAGATTTTGCATTTCAGAATTAAATTCCGAGGCACACTTAAAGTGAAAAACTTGGGCAGTTTTTTGTCTAAAAAGCAAAAAACAAAAAACAACCAAAACTAACAACAACAAAACATAGTCCACATCTCAGAATTTAATGGGGTGGGGGTCAACTATCCCTGCCACCACCCCACCCCTCCTCCAAACTGATGCCCCGGTATGTGCATGTGTTTTATTCCACTTGTTGAAAAGAAGAGAGAGTTTTAAGAAACAATATTGTTCAGTGGTCGCTATCCCAGTCAAGTTAATTGTTTATCAATAAGGTGATTTCCTTCACCTGTATACCTTAAAGGGTGTGTACAGTTCTGGTCGAGGTGAGGATTTAGCTTTTAACGTTTTGCGAGATATTCAGAAACCACTCTATGAGATGTCAAAGAGCATGCAATTCTAAAGGGTATCAAAAGTTCATTTGATGAAAATCAGTTTTGAAATGGCTGAGATATCCAAAAACAATGTGAAACAAAGAGATCCTAATAAAGTTGTGGCCTGTCACCTTTTATTATTATCACTTTTTTGGATATCTCAGCCATTTCAAAACCAATTTTCATCAAATAAACGTTGAATCCTTCTTAAAATTACATGCTCTTTCAAATTTCATAAGAGGTTTCTCATTATCTCACTTAGAAGTGTTCAAAACATGAATCCCTTACCTAAACTAGTACTGTGCAGTCCCTTTAAGATGATGTAGGCCTGGTATTTGCCTTGCACGTTATTACATCTATTTCTGTTTTAGTATTCTCGTTTATATTTTGATGTGAAAGTTGTTTACTTTGCCACGATTTTATTTGTAAATAGAAAAAATAATCCAAGACTGAAAATGAAACTGATACAATATTTAATGATTGACATGATGCACATATTGTGTATTTCTATAGCAATAAAAGTGAGCAATTCAAAAGGCGTGTACTCATTTCACATGAACATTAGCGATGATCCTCTGACCCCTGGAGGATATTGAAAGATATGCATCAAAATGTAAGAATATTGATGTCTGTTCTCATTGGTTTGTAATGGCCAGCTGCTTATGAAATAATAATTATATTTAAAAAAATGCATTTTGTGTGTGTGTGTGTGTGTGTGTGTCCAAAATTGTATGCAGAGTATTCCACACACAGTTCAATTTTGACTTCCGTCTAGGACAATGAGCGGTTACTTTTTTCTCAACTACACTGTAATATCAAAATCTATTGAAAAAAACACGGCGGCGGCTGGGTCTAACACATTATCATTCCTTTTCGTTGGAGATCCATGCGGGATGGTCAAAACAAACATAAAAAATAGATATCTCAGACCTAATTGTTATAACAAAGCATCATATCCTCATATACCCAACCCAACCCTCTATGCCCAGACAATGTAAACCACCCCATGGACTTACTTGGAGCTTTAGAATATCCTTTGTCAACAGAGAGAGACATCCAAACCTTTGCAGTGCCGACTAAGATCTGCCATGGAACTGATTGGTATTGGCTCTGCATCATTGACAGCAGATCTCGTTTCCTATTCTCCTTCTTCTTCATTATACTGTGTAATCTTGTAATATTCTGCCATGGAGCCTTTTCTTAATTGGTTAAAGAAGGTATCCAAAGAGCTATATGAAGCAAAAAACAACAAACAAATGCAAAAACAAAAAGAGAGACATATGTATCTTTAATAACAGAGCTCATTGAGTATCTCTCTCCTGAAGTGTTTCAAAGAGATACAAGAGACAGTGGCCGAAAGTAGCCGCCACCTTTTTTGGGAGTAGGCCTACTTTGTGTTCTTGCAAATGATGCCGGACATTTTTGGTCATTTGCCCTTTTTGAAGAATGCAGCAATAGAGCCACAACTTCCTGCGGAGTGAATATTGTGGGGTTCTGAATTGATGCAGAACATCATCGCTGAATTTGCCTGAGCTGTACTTTCTTACAGGGATTGCCATTGTAGTTTTGTTTTGTTTTGCTTTGTTTTGTTTTTCAAGTGTGGCTGTAACACTGCTTGTTTTGCATATGATGGTCATTGCAGCTAAAGAGTGCATATCTTCTCTGGATCATTCCAAACTTCATGATGTTTCACCTGGGTGAGTGGATCCCAGATGATGCATGCATATTCCAGGACAGTCCTGAGCGGCATGGAGTAGCAAAACACCTGAACTTTATGATACTCGTATCTTCGTCTGGAGAGAGTCTTTGGTTGAAGTATAACCTTTTTAAGCTGCTGTGGCGATTTGATTCCAGCTGAGCCTCCTATTGGAACTCCAAAATATTTTGCACAATCCGCTTTCTCCATGGTTTGCCATGAATGCTTATCTATTCCCTGGGTAGGTCTCGGATGGCAATAGCTAGTTGCAATACACAGGATTGCTTCATGTGGAATGCATGTTGGGCCTCACAGTATGTCGAAGTTTTCAAGATGGTCCATGATGTCGCAGCTGTGGACTGTATACTCCAGGACCATGAGTCATTCATCGCAGTCATACTGTAACAACCCACCAGCTTTACACTGGCCAATACAGGCCCACCAGCTGGAAACTATGCAAATATTGCCCATGAGCTTGACACTTAGGCAAACCAGTCCCATAATGAGTCCGACAAATGGGGGAAAAGATCTATGAGACTTACACTGAATAGATTAAACACTCTGTATATCAGTCTCGTGGGCCTTGTTTTCCTCGAGTGTCGAGATAATGGCCATATTTGCCTATATTTGCTAGTCTACATAACTAACCCAAACATAACAGTTGTATTTGAGGTCACTGCCATCACTCAAGAAACTTAAGCTTATTTCTGAAGTAATTGACCTCAAACATTTCAGAGACCTGTTACTATAAACCAATGCTCTGTGGAATATGCATACATACTTTGATCAAAACATCAGTGCGTGATTTGTACATGATTAAGCATTTTTTACGATTACACCAATGAAGCCAAACATCAATACAGGTAAGCCTACACATGTGACCTCAGTGACCTCTCATTGTCCTGAGAGGTCAAAGTTGGATATAATGCACAGGCTAATGACCAATGTTCCATGGAATGACAAGATTCTTCTATTATAGCATACATGATTGTACATCGGGTATTACAAAGTTGACCATTGACTATACATAGAATATCAATATTCTGATATTTTGAGGTCATTGACCTGTCACCTTCCTCAGAGGTCAAAGGTAGAGACACGTGAGTAATTTCTCTTGTTCTGTGGAATAGGAAAACAATTCAATTGTAATACAAATGAATATAACATCTAAATCATGTTTGTCATCAACCAATTGCACCAAATATCAATGTTCTGACATTTTGAGGTCATTGGCCTCGTCATAGGTTATCTGAGGTCATCAGAGGTCAAAGGTAGAAATCTGACTCGAAAGGCTCAGTGGAACATTGAGGCAATTCCTCTTACAAAAATTAGTTTTTAGTACATAATTATCGTGTTTCAGTTATGAGTGACGCATTAAAATATCAATTTTCTGACATTTTGAGGTCATTGACCTCTGAAGGTCATCAGAGGTCAAAGATAGAAACCTGTCAGGGCTCTTTGGAATATAAAGACAATTTCACTGTGACAAAAATTAAGTTTTAGTACATCATTACTGTGTTTTATCATTAACCAATGATGCAAAATATCAATTTTCTGACATTTTGAGGTCATTGACCTCTGGAGGTCATCAGAGGTCAAAGGTAGAAACCTGTCAGGGCTCTGTGGAACATAAAGACAATTTCACTGTGACAAATATTAAGTTTTAGTACATCATTACTGTGTTTATCATTAACCAATGACGCAAAATATAAATTTTCTTAGATTTTGAGGTCATTGACCCCAGAGGTCATCAGAGGTCAATTCAGACTTACCTCCCTATCTTAAAATTAATCTTATAGCATGTACTAACAATGGTGAAAGTTTCATGCTTTAGTCAAATTTTGCACAATTCTTCGGCTTATCTGCTCTACTATTGGTTGTTTGGTCTTCTGATAAGTAAACCCCTATTTTGTGGAGTCACTCCTAATGAACGTCCATTGTACATCTCTCTGTGTCCCCAGGTGCCCCACAACATCCTGATGAAAGTGAAGAAGACTAAGGGGGCCAAGAAGACGGCAGACGGAGCCGGCAAGCCCGAGACGGACTCCGAGGTGGAGGGCAGCGAGCAGACGAAGCCGACGAGACGCATCAGCCGATTCAGAGAATTCCACAATGTCTCAACATACTCAGGGGTGCGCAACCTCCTCACCTTCTTCCCACCTCCCCTCCTCCCCCATCCCCCTCCCTCTTTCTGTCACTAATTTGAGGCGACATCTTTAAATTTCAACAATATTTGATGAACTGTCATATTTCGCAGAATGGATATTTGTCCAGAGGTTTAATTAGGTTGTATTTTTTCTGGTCTTGCTGGAAGATGCTTGCCATTGACATGTTTGGGCGGCCAACCATCACTTGTGTTCTGAAAAGACGAAGGAGCATGTAAATTTTAGAAGTGTTTCCCCTAATTGTCAATCAAAAGCCATCCGATATTAGGATTAAAGCCACACCTCATACAGAGACTGTCAAGGTACAACTTTTTCATCTCTTAGATTACGATAGAGTAATACACTTGGAAGAGTAATATGTCAAGCAATCCACTACAACAAATATTTATAAATATGGGGGCCTGTTTCATAAAGTTTGATAGTAGATTTCGTATGCAATTCATAGAAAGTTATGCTCGATCTGCTATTAAATCTGTACTTTAAATCAGGCATAAGTACCTTTTATATGAAACACACTCATGATAAGTATTATTCTTAAACTCGATTCACTGAGTTATGCTCAATGTATCAAGCATAAGATCAATCCTAACTCTGTATGAAGCAGGGCCCAGGCCTCAAAAATAAAAGTGGCGAGCTAGTCTAAGATCTCTGTAAGATTACTGCCAGAAAAGTGAGCTGAGAACTAATGATGAATTCAAGAGGGATGTACTTAATGTTTACTGTATGAAAAATGGAAAGAAGGAAAGAATTTGTGTGTTAATGGAATTCAACTTTTACCACCAAGTACAATAATGTGCTTACATCTGTATGTTCATTACGTTTGAACTGTCTGTTTTTATATTTATCGAGACGCATACAGCTTCTTTCCCTTTCTTTCCTTCCTTTTCCACCCTACTCACTCCTCTTCTTCTTGTCCTTTATCCTTACATTTCTCCTGCTCTCCCTTTGTGCCTCCCTTTTCTTCTCCCCCAGCCTTTGTTTCTTTGTTCTCCTGTCTCCCCCTCACTCTGTTCCTGTCTCAGCCTCACACTTCATGTAACATTCTCTATCTCTCAACATTCCTCATTCCACGCCTCCTCTCTTCTTCTTCTATACCCTTTTTATTAGCTGAAAGGGTTGTGATATGTCAATAATGGAGGATATAAGATACATATATATGTAAACCGGGTTTGTTTTTTTCACTCAATTGTTTTTGTTGTAATATGATTTATATACTGAATATATTGCCACTACTGATGTACTGATGATATGTTGTTGTTGTTGTAATGATTGTATTTTGTTCGTGTTTTGTATATGTAAGTTAATGTCTCACTGTATTTTTATCGATGTAAATCAGACGCAATTCAGCCATTCGGCTGCGAAGTTTGATGATCAATAAACCATTCATTCATTCATTCATTCCCAGGTTTTCATCAGTGGATCTCACCCATACTGGCTGTTTGTCACCACAAGGGGCGCCCTTCGGATGCACCCGATGCCGATCGATGGGGCTATCTCCTGCTTTGCCTCCTTCCACAATGTCAACTGCCCGCATGGTTTCCTCTACTTCAACCGAAAGGTAGAAAGCCACATTTGGTGCCAGGGACAAGCGTTTTTCATGTAAAGCCAGAATATAGTTTTGTGGCACTGCGAGATAATGATTTTCTCTTTTTTCCCCCGGATTATGCAAGAGAAAAATATTTGAAATGCTTGCAAGGAAGGTTTATGCATAAAGATTTCTTTTGGACCAAAGTTTAAACTGTTGTATTTCCGATGACACGACATTTACTCCTGCGACAATTGCTCTGGTCTTATTTTCTCCAAGGACCTAGGGTTAGGGTTAGGGTTATGTTTGTGGGTAGGTCTTATGTTTGACTTAGTGTTCAGGTATTTCGTAGAGCAATTGTCACAGGAGCAAATGTCACGGAACCTTATTTCCAGCGTAGCTTGTTTTCATAGAATATAAACAGTATAAGAATAAACAGATTGAACGTATAATCCTTTTCATGGAGAGCAAAAAAAGCAAAAAAATTCCCTTCATTCTTGTAACTTACCATATCAAAGGCTGGTAAATTCTGAATTAAATCAAGAGAGAATGAAGGTGAGATGAGGCATTGGGTATTTGTTCAAACATCATTGTCTCACTGCCATGAACTGGCTTTAAGCTTAGTGGTAGTGCTGCTGCCCAGTAAGCAGTAGGAGATGCAGGTTCAAATCTCATGCTAGTTCCTTGTTTTTCACCTGGTGTTCATAATAAAACAGATTAAGCATACAGTGCCATTCATGGAGAGTGAGAGTAAGAAAAAATCTTTGTAAAAAGTTTATAGCCAAATAAGATGATGGTTGATTTATGATGTCCCCACCTAAAAATCGGTGAGATATGTTTCAGATATATTGAGCCAAATCAAATGAATTTATGACTGTACATTGAATGGCTCAGTGCATCTGTGTGCTTGTTTTGTTTTTGTTTTTTGGTGACAAGACATATGCTCCAGCGACGGTTGCTCTGGTCTTATTTTTTCCGAAGACTTAGGGTTAGGGTTAGGATTGTGATAAGATTTTATTTTGAGTTTTGTGTGGGGATTAGGAGTAGAGTTAGGGTTATGTTTTTGGGTAGATCTTATGTTTGGCTTAGCGTGCAGATATTTCATCGGAGCAATTTTTGCAGGAGCCATTGTCATGGAACATTTTTTTATTTATTTATTTTTTTTTACCTTGCTATCTTCCCCACCAACCTCAACAGGGTGAGCTGCGGATATGTGTCCTCCCGTCACATCTGTCCTACGACGCCCCCTGGCCAGTCCGGAAGGTGCCCCTCAGGTGCACCCCCCACTTTGTGGCATACCACGTGGAGACCAAGGTAAGGAGAAACTCAGTAGGGAAACATGTGTGTCAGTTTTTGCCATGTGGCATGGAATTGCATTGCAAAATGTTTTTTTTTTTTTTTTTTTTTTTTCAGATACCCCTCTCTACCTAACTCTTTATATTTACTGGATGATTTTGAAATGACAAGTTTTCTGGGAGCATTCTTTTTGAATTGTGCCGAGAGGTGCTTATCTGTGCATTATATCACACCCTTGTGACAATAAAATCGAAGGGATGCAACTAGAAAAAAAAAATGAAGAAGAGGAACTTTTCTTGCAAGTCTTGCAATTGTAATAATAAATGAATAATTGTGAGACACCAAAGGAAAGACAATCTGAGGTAGTAATAAATATATAGATAAAGGTGCCACATAGTCGCTTTCAAAAAGTCACTATATCATTGCAGAGGATGAAGACATTCTTAGAAATTGCCATGAATACCAGATATCAATCACGCATCAGATCAAAATTTCCACCTAACCCATTACTAACTGAACTGCCCGAAACCGCCTATCAGATTACTCCCTAAAATGCCCGAAACCGCCCAAAACTGCCTGAAACCACCCGAAACCACCCATTAGCTCTTTAAAAAAAATAGTTTTGTGCTTTACTATTTTCATTGCTTTCATATAGAATTATGTAATTTTAAAGAGGTGAAAGGTCAAAAGTATGTCAGAATTATTTCTGTGACACACAAGTCTCTTTGTAAAGTCTTAATAGGCTTTCAAATAAACATATAACTTATAGAGTAATAGACAAAATTTACAGGCAGTGAGCTATTTTGCGTAATTTAGAAAGTTGTTGACATGAGAGTAATATTGCTGTACCTTCTGGGGAACAATAGGCCATTATGTACGGAATCTTTTCAGGTGCTAAAGGGTTAAACTGAGAGTCAGAGGTACACTTATCAGGCGCGGATCCAGGAATTCTTTAAAGGGGAGGAGCCTTTACAAAATTAAGAAAGGGCAGTGAGAAAAAAAAAAGTGACAAAAAATAAAGGGTGGCGTGCCCACGGTGCGCCCCCTCAGGATCTGCCACTGCTTATTCTCATGACTTGACTGTTTCGTCTTTTTGAGAGTAAGATGAAAAATTTGTGTCCTTTTTTCAGACGTATTCTGTTGTGACGAGCGTCCAAGAAACAAAGACTACAGTGTGGAGGGTCGTTGGAGAGGACTTCTCTGAGGAGCCGATAGAGAGAGGTGAGTCCAGCAAACTTAGAAGAGAACAAGATGTAACATCATTTTGACCCTAAAATGTAATGAAGTATATATGAGCTGCGATGCGAGAAAAGGGCCCATAGGGCATAAAATATCGAAATTAGAGCTTTTACCACCACATTGTAGAATGAATTCTGAAGTATTTATATATGCATACCATTTTCTGAAATTTCACTCCATAAGTGCCCCAGTTATTAAATAAAAAAACAAAAAAACAAAAAAACAAACAAACATGTCTTGCCCAAATCCTGCCACTTTTGGAGGCATTTGTGCATGCTTGAGCGTGAGTTGTGGATGGGGACATGGTCCCAAAGTCTTGGTCTGTTCATCACTAAATCTGGTGTCTTCCCCATAAGTCTTATTATTGATGATATGATGTAAGAATAAAGTATTCTAGAAATCATCATTGCCATGACAACCATACAATAAGAGTTCATTTCAGGTTCTGAATGAAATTAGATAAATAAGTCATGGGATGTGGCAACAGAATGTATCCAATTTAGAAGTGGATGTGTGTATGTATGTGTGTTACTTGTGTGCGTAGTTGTGTGTATGCACATTGTATGTTTATATGTCTGTCTGTCTGTGTTTAAGTGTATGTACGTATGTGTGTGGTGAGGCAGGAAGAAGACATGGGGCTGTGTTGTTTGTCATGCATGTCAAATGTAGACAATAGTCGTGTAAATAATGTTTGTGTTGAACAGTATTATGTGAAGTCATTGTTGTGTTCCCCTGTGTATGTGGTGTGGCAGGAAGAGGATAATGGACCATGTTTGTCCTGCATGTCAAATGGTCAAAGGTTGATAATGTTTACATGTGTTGGACTGTATGTTAAGCCATTATTGAGTTCCCCTCCATGTGAAAAGTGGATGTTTGTATTTGTGTGTGTACTTGTGTGTGCACTTGAGTGCTTGTATATTGCATGTTTATGTGTCTGTCTGTCTGTTTGTCTGTCTGTCTGTGTTTGAATGTATGTGTGTGGTGAGGCAGGAAGAGGATAAGGGACCATGTTGTTTGTCTTGCATGTCAAATGTACATGTACAAAGGTTGATAGTGTTTCTATGTGTTGGATTGTATGTTAAGCCATTGCTATGTTCCTTTGTATGTAATAAGTTCAACAGCCAAGCTTTAAATTCTAAAGATTTGCATGCATGAGTGTTTGGCTGTGTGTGATATACGGCTGAAATGCTACAAACAGGGCCATTGTTTCAAATGAATGCAACCATGTTTACATGTATGTTACACATACAAGATGTAATGTGTCTTTTGCAGAATATAAAACTTAAGATGTAGCAAATGCAGGATGGTCCTTGGGGTTTCAGCATGTCGCTGGAACATGGTCAAATTGATGTGCAACGTCCTCAAATCTTGTGCAACATCCTCAAAATCCAGCAAGATGTTGTGCAACATCCTCAAGAATTTGCAACAAGCTCAAAATAAAGTGTATGCAAACATGTGAAAAACCTGTGCAAAACATAAGAACCATCAAACTACCTGGTACTTAGATACACCGTATTAGTGTGCAAAACATGAGAGAGAACATTGAATGTAAGGAGCACAAAGAGAGATAAGCTGCGAAATGGTGCTTACTGCAGGCAATATTGCAATATTCTCAGATTCTGAGCTTGCAGCATGCTCAAATTTCAAGTTGTGGACCACCTTGCAAATGTGTTGATTTTTATTTATAGTGTAGGATGGAATTGATTATGACATATTTGTTTGTTTATTTGTTACTTTTTTTTAATTTCTTTAATTTTTTCTTGTATATATTTTGCTATACTTTACACATAAGTCAGATTGAGAATGGAAATGCTAAGTGACATGATGATATTGAAAGAACAGTGGGTCTACTTTGGATTTAATAATTTCATGAGAAAATAGATGGCAATCTTGTTGTAGATTTCATGAAGTGATGAAAATAAAACTTTTTATTATAGCCTTTTTTTTTACAAGAAGTTTAGATGGAAGGAGATTTGTTTATTGTTCAGTGTTTATCCTGCATCAATTATGCTAAAGCTTATTCAGTAGTTCTGTAGCTGTGCACACAGATAGGTGGTTAGAATGACACCCTGGTACCATATTACTAGCCCGTGCCAAAAGTGTGAGCAACTGTGTGAGTCAAAATGTTTGCCCCAAATTACGGACTTGAGATGGCAAAACAACGTTTGTCAAAAATATTCATGAAAATTGACTTTCATGGCTACATAATTCACTTTGTTTTAGTGTAATCTAACTCTTGTCCAAATCTGTATCTCAGAACGCAGTCCGTTACTGAAATTTAATGCCCCCTCCCAGTTGGAATTATTAGAACTTTGTTGGCAGAACAATGTAAGCTGCGATACGCTTGCCCCTTTTCAACTCATAAACTAATCAAAACAACGTATCTACACGCAATACTGTGGAAGTGGATATTTTCGCGCCACTAATTTTTCGCACTCGGTCCGTTAAGAAGAGTTTCGTGTGTTTTTAATTCCGCGCAATCAAAACATCAACTACTGGAACATATTGCAAGCAAAAATATTTGCATGCTTCTATTTTCGCGCCAGTTTCTTGTTGCACGAAATGCTCGAAAATTTCAACGTCGTGAAAATTTCCACTTTTACAGTACCTTTTTTTTCCATTATATGCATGTTTACACAGTAATAGGCTGTGCGCCGTGCGCAGACCGCAGAACCGCGTGCAGAATGACATTGTGTTGCATGTACACGCAACATTGATCAAGACTCACATTGCTTTGCCGTAGCAATTAAATAGCTTGGTTAGGTTGATGCGGTAAAGCAACGTTTTTGATTCATGCAAATTATTCTTTAAAAAAAAAAGAGGTCTAATGAAATCAATTTGCATTCAATGTATTTTTGATACTGTTGGTCCTTTTTTTTTTAGGGTAAGATATGAAGTATTAAACAAAAACGGAAAGATAGCTGTGTGATTGCAAAACTTTAAACTCGATTTACTGGAAAAGAGGTTGCATGTAGATACGTTGTTTTGCTATCTCATGGCCGATTTGGCCATGATAGCTAGCAGCAAGTGATTAGCAAGAAATTAAAAAGAAGCAAGCTGAACTGACTTTTGCATCGCGATGCATTTCTTGAGAGTTGACGATTCAACTGCTGTTACTTGCTGTTACTTGTGTATATTCTCTTGTTTACTTCATGTTTTGGGGGTTTGTTTGCTATCATCCCCTTCCCAGACGATAGATTTGTTCACACCGTCAAGGACCTCTTCTCCATCCAGCTCTTCTCCCCTCTCAGCTGGGACGCCATTCCCAACACAAGGTTAGTTCCTGTCTTTCACGTCCCCCCCAAAAAAAAAATATCCCAACAAACTCATTAAAATCTATGACAATGGTTTAACAGTGAGTGCAAATGAGTATCGTGTTTCCTTTTTCTAATTTTCTGTCTTTCTTGAGTGTATGCGGATATATGGCTTCAGTAATAATATCTATATTCTGGTAGTAACGATATATTTACGTGATGCATTTATATAAAAGTGTTGTTTGATTCACTCTTCAAGCTATATATAATGTGACATGTGTAATTCATGTTTAATTCATCTTGAATTTTAAGATGTAGACTTATTGTAAAACTGCAGAGCACCTTTGGAAAGCAGTTTTGTACAAGTGAAGATGCCAACCCTGCACAATAACAAAAAAAAACAAACAAAAAAATGAATGAATAAAACAATAGCAATCCAAAGAAAACATGCTTGTATCTACAATGTTGGAACTGCCTCCATGAATGTGATGATGATAAAGGTCATTTAGACAAGATGTCATAATTATAAAGGCTCACCTCTCCATGCTTGTGACTTTTCTCAGTGAGAATGTAGATATCTTGAGATAGTCATCCACATATCAACTAAATTCCCAGATGCAGATAAAAGCTTGGTTTGGTTACATCTTTGTATTACCAATGACACTATTTCATCTATTTTCCTTCAAGCTCATGGGGAAAAGGGGTATGTAAGCATACAGGGTATATGCTGAAAAATTTGTGCTGTAAATGCCACAATGCAACTTTAAATAGCAGTGTTATGTTATCATTGAATTGTGTTCTTGTGGCAAGGGAGGGAAATAATGAAGTGTGATATTGCCTTTGTATAGCAATATGAGTAGAATATTGGAAAGCGGAATCTTTGCCCACGACTGCAGTTCCTTGCTGTAAGGGGACAACATGTTTTCATTTTAAAGCAACATTTCCCAGAAGTGATCATGTTGAATTTTCAATTTCAGAATCGAGTATGAGCCGGCGGAGCAGGTGACGTGTCTAAAGGTGGTCAACCTGAACTCCGAGGGCAGTATAACAGGGAAGAAGGGTTTTATGGCTGTGGCGACGACCCACGTGTACACAGAAGATCTCCAGAGCAGAGGATCTGTAAGTTGCATTTCCATGACAATTTGCACTTGCAACAATTGCTCCCATGAAATATGTGCATGCTAAGCCAAACATAAATTCTACCCACAAACATAACCCTAATCCTAATCCTCACATGAAACTAAAACCTAAAACCCTATCACAACCCTAACCCTGACTCCAAGTCCTTGAAGAAAATAAGACCGAAGCAACTGTCACAGGAGCAAATGTCATGTCATCGTAAGTTCATCTTCAATCCTCATCTGGTTCATCTGCCTATCAGGACTTTAGCGCTGATTTGATAACAATTATTTTAATAGATCATTTGTTTTTGTGTGTTTTTTGCCTTTGTTGGAAAAGATGTTTCTGATTTAGTTCAAGATGTTAGCTAGAATGCCATTTTGATGCACTTCTTCAAATTGTATTATTTACAAGACCAAGATTGCATTGGTATTCTGAGGTGAAATATTTCACTAGATTGACATTCAGGTCATTCATTGTCCCATCCCAGTGATGGGGGGGGGGGGGGGTTGTCTCCTGAAAGAATTGTTTTGTCAGTTAAATACACATTGACATTAATAGGTTGAATAGCAAATAGTAAAGATATTTCTCCCATAATGGTGCTTTTCATCAGCATTTCAAGGCAAAAGTTCTGTAAATGTCAATGTCAGAAATATATTTGCTTGTTCTTGAATTCGTGCTGCATGGTTGTAAACCAGTTCAAAAAGTGCGGAAAAACTTGTGAAGATATTAAAGCCCCTTTTACACTTTCAAGGATTGCTACACAGATGATCACGAATCGTCGTCCGTGGTGTTCCGGCATGCAAAATATCGATTTTCATCTCAATGACGGTGTGAACACGATCCACGGACAAATACGGAGGCTACACGGACAAGTACGATGCCTACACGGACAGACAAGGAATGAATGCGGACCACAGCGGAAACGATACGGAGGCAACACGGATATCAAGGAAGAGCACAGATGCAACTCGGTCCCTTCACGGTCATTACACGGATATCCCTAAGATGTTGACAGATGACATTTGCTTTTGCTTATGATACTTTATCATTCTCGGGCGACATGCCTCCAGAGCTAAATATAACAAGCACACCAGAAATCTGCAGCAGCGTACATACTTCTCTGCTTGTCGACACCATTAAAGGCATATCTCTTGTTTCAAACTCTCATTTTTCTGGAAAATCAAGACATAACCAAAGCAAAACAAAACAAATCAAAACACACACAAAGAAGAAAAAAACAGCAAGGAGGTATGTGTGGGTCACTTAAGCTTCTCCGGCGACCACTGTACGAACAGTATGAGGGGTTGATGGCTGTACTGATGGGGGAAGATGTGAGCAAATTTCACGGACTTTATGAGCTTGTATTGGCAAAATACACGAATATTTCATCCCGGATGGCGCGGATACTAATACGGACGTCCCAATGTCTTCACGGATTGTCCCAGAATGAGTACGGAGGCAACACGGAGTAGCCGATGCCTACGAGGAAGGAATACGGAGGCAACACAGAGTAGACGGTGCCAACAAGGAAGAGTTTGTATTGATTTTCATCCGTGATGTCCGGGATGAAAAATTAAACGAGCTTAATTTTTTCCGCGGACATGCCGGATGATCAAGGATAATGCCGGATGACTTCACGGAGTCAATACGGTCATGCCGGAAACAGTACGGATGATCCCGGATCGATGATCCGTGGTTATCCGTGATGCGATCCGTGAAAGTGTAAAAGGGGCTTTAGTGGTTTTAGAATTCATGCTAGCCAAAATACATGAAAATTAATGTACTCCAAAAATTTCCATGTTTACAGTACTTTTAATTTTAGATTTAGGATATGTGTAATATTAATGTAGCTCTTCGTGTGCATATTGTAGAGTAGACATTGATTCAGGTTGTTTTGTGTACTTGGTCGCTGCAGATTTACATCTATGATGTCATCGAGGTTGTGCCAGAGCCAGGCCAGCCACTGACGAAAAACAAGCTGAAGCCGCTCTACTCCAAGCGGCAAAAGGGACCGGTCTCCACCCTGTGTGATGTCCTGGGATACCTTCTCAGCTCTGTGGGACAGAAGGTCAGTGTAGTGGTGGACACTGGTTGTGATACTTTCTGACCGACAACAAATACTGTACCAGCTGAAATTTTCGCGTACAGATATTTTCGCGAATTGCTACTTGGAGGACATTTATGTGTGATGTTAATTTCGCGGTTGTGAGGGTCTAACGGAACTTATTTATTTGCGCGTTTTTATTTTCACGTGTTGTTATTTTCGCAGTTCAAAGGCGATTCGAGAAATTCGTGAAAATAAAACCACCGCGAAAATTTCAGCTCGTACAGTAATGTCATGCCAGTGTCAAGTTTTTCACAAGCTGCTTAAAGTACACTGGACAGAATGACCAATGACATCACAGGCCTCTTAAGCCATTGACAGTCCTAATACAATTTTCTGAATGCACTTTCAACCAATAATGAATATCTAATGTTTCTTAATTTCTGCAGCAAAAGAATGAAAATTTGTGAAGGAATGCATGAATAGAAATAGAATGTAGAAGTAATATACAGTGCTCTCTCATTATAATGAAGTCCTCCAGAGCAGTGGTTTTCTTTCGTTATATCGAAATTTTGTTAAAGCCAAACACTTAAGTACATAAAGTTAAAAAGATATTAATTTTGGGTCCTGAATTATTATTTTGTTGTGAAAAGAATTTTGTTAAAACCATGTTCAGTGTAACGGGAGTGCACTGTACCACTTTTTGGCATTTACTGTCCAAAGGACTTATCACCATGTGCTATTCATAGCAAAGGAACCAGATATCCTCCTGATCACATGACAATCATACTGCCCAAAATGTCAATTCTCTCTATTTGATAGAATCTATGTTTTGTGTGGAAGATTCCTTTTTTTTTTTGCTCAACTGTTCTTCTGAATGCTTACTCTGTTGAAAAAAAAGAAGAAGAAGACACTCATTATTTTTACAGAATATTCTTGTAATGGTCCATAACTCAAGAATTCCATTTCACCTCAAATGAAAGAAGCAAAGTTTGTTTATCATTTCAAATCATTTTAAAAAGCTTTCCTTTTTTTTTTACAAGACAACTTTTTTTGAGACTAGATTATACAATAATTTCTAAAGTGGAATTCTTGTGTGTTTATAGATTTTAGTCTTGTGTGTTTATAGATCCATTATAGTCCTGCTTCTGTGCAGAGACATTTAATTAGCGGCATGTGCGCAGTAGGATTTGTGGTTATGATTATGACAATTATTTATTGATATATTGTGGTTTTGGCTCTGGTTGTAATGTTTTTGGTGCTGTTAATAGTGATTGTTAAGAGTTAGGGTGATTAGGTGATTATATGCTATTTGTTGTGGTTGTGGTTGCAGTTGTGGTTGTGGTATTTGTTACAGCTCCTGTTCCGGTTACAGTTGCGGTTATACTTAAAACTGGGTCCCATAATGCAGGGCTCCACGCTAACTTTTTTTTTTTTGGTGGCCCGATGGGGCCACCAAAATCATCAATTTCAAATTTTTGGTGGCCCGAGAAAAAAATTTGTTGGGCAAGCCCCCCCCCCCCCCCCCCAAAAAAAAAAGGAGCCAAATATTTAAGTTTTGTCATAGTAAGAATTGGAAGCTGAACATGTCTACTCATAAACAAACCCCAACAAACTCGCAACACTCACTCTCAGGCACTCATTCAGTCCTTTTCATCTATCCTTTAAACAAATTTAACTGCTGAATGGTGAAGACTAAGTATAAATAGTCATTGACAGGCACATGGGTTGCAGCATCTAAACATAAATAAATGACATCATTGTTATTACATGCAAATGATTAAGATGCTAGAAGAAACATATTTCTATTTCGCAAAACATAAAAGACAAAGTTACTTCTATGTCCTTTTGAAGGTTCCGGCGCAAAAAGTTACAAATTTATTGACATACATTTCAACAAATTTTGGTGGCCCGAGGCGGGCCACCAAATTTACCCTTTTTTGAAATTTGGTGGCCCGACTTTCATTTTTGGTGGCCCTGGGCCACCGGGCCACCGTTAGTGTCGAGCCTTGCATAATGTCATTATCATGATTTGAGAAACACTGCTTGATTAATTTTCTTGGTATCTGGCTTAGGTATGCTATATATATATTTTTTAACGCATATATATATGCTATATTTAATATGTATGTATATGCATAGTATGTATGCATGTATTTACATTTATTTGTATACATACATGATATATATGAATGTAATATGTATGTATGATAATTTTGATACACTTATTTCTTTGTACATTCTGTTGAAAAAAGTGAAAATAAAGTTTGAATCAAAAGTATATACCATTTAAATCATAGTTGATCTGATTAAATTTGGTGCAAAATTCCTGAAAATCTCTGAACCTAGTCAAGAATTGTCATTTTTCCGCTGCATTTTCTCATATTGTCCTCTGTGTAGGTTTACATGTGGCAGTTCAAGGACAATGACCTTGTTGGACTGGCCTTCATTGACACCCAGATCTACATCCACAATGCTGTCAGCATCAAGCAGTTTGTCCTGGTCACCGACGTCATGAAGAGCGTCTATCTCCTTCAGTACCAGGAGCGGGACCGGACACTGTCCCTTGTCAGCCGGGTGAGCTTATTGCCTCCTGTTCCCCCCCCCCCAAAGTCTTACTTGTTGTTTAATTACCTCACTTGATGTGATTAAGATGCTTTTTGTATTCATTCTTTGCACCCCCTCTTCTCCTCGGGATCTAATTTTGAAGAACCGCTGATTGTAATTGAGAAGATATACCAGTAATTTTAGAGATGATGTAGACCATATTGCTGTGCAGTGCTCTGAAACCTGGACTGCCAGTTTTGAATTTGTGGATACCACATACTGTACATGAGGTATGATTTTGCGGTGTTTTTATATCCAGTTGACTGCCTTTGCGAAATTATCAACTCGTTAAAATATTGCTGCCTGTTAAAACAAATGCACTGTATGTTATCTTTAAGGTGGGAAATCATAGTGTTTTTGTCTGAAAAGAAATCTTATTTGATTCTTGTTCTGTCACAGTGGTTCGTAATTGCAAATTATAAGCCACTCACAAATTTGTCTTACAAGTCCAAATTCACCAAATGCTCATGAAACCTATGCTGTACACCATGTGAGAGGTGCAGAGTAGCAGAATTCAAGAAATGTAGTTAAAACAGCTCAGCTAGTTAAGTAGTATGTATGACAGGACTACACTGTACCTTACAGTCATATAAAAAACTGTTAATAAATTATTTATTTGATACTATTTATGTATTGTGATTTGTTAAAGCAGATTAATACCGGTAAATGGAGCAAATTTTTACTGCAACCCCAAGTCTACAGTATACTACACTATACTATGCTATACTTTTTGTATACTATATTACATAACTTACATTAATAATCACAGGTCGTCTTTAATGTTGAATGTCATAGTTTATTTCAATGTCTTTATGTTTACTCCTTTTTTTGTTGTTGCGCCTTTCTAATCTTAATAGGATAGCAAACCGCTGGAGGTATATGCCTGTGAGTTCATGGTGGATGATAGCCAAATAGCGTTCCTTGGTAAGTTCTCCATACAAAATAATCCATTTTTGCTCCCATTTTTTTTCCAGTACTCACTTCAATGCGTGCAGATTTCAGGATGTATGGCAGAGAAGGAGAAATTTGCTAGAATGTAGGGGGATGTTCTTCAAAGCCATGCTGTATAGTCAACATTGTACAAATAATATCTTAGTACCGTATCATACTGTAAAGCAATGTATTTTCGCTGCATGAAATTTTTGTTGATTGGTGCCAGCGGCCTTTTTTCGCGGTATGAAATCTTTGCGTATTGCCACTAGCATCAAATCAATATAATGTAGACAAGAACTTAAGCATGCATTTTGATTTCGCAAATCTTGGCTCTCGCAAAGTTCGTAAAATTAAGATGTGCGCAAAATTTTCTGGTTTTACAATTTATTGTACACTATGATATTGTACACTTTCTCGATTTCTAGGAAGCCAGGAAGTGTCCAATTTTTTTGTTTTAAAGATTAATCCTTCACAACATTGTGAATGTGTCTTTTTTCTCCACCCCCTCTCATCCCCTTCACCCCTCTCCCACTTCCCCTTCCCCACCCATCCCATTCCTTCACTTCCCCACTCACACCCCTCACCCCATCTAACCCTTCCCTACTCCTCATCCACCCCTTCCCCCTCTCCGCCCAACCCCTCTCCTTCACTCCCCCACTCACTCCCTTCTTCACCCATCCCTTTCCCCACTCCCCCACTTACCCCAACTCTTCCCCATTCCCCCATCCACCCCTTCTCCCTCCCAACCCACCACTTCCCTTACTTCCCCACTCACCCCAACCCTCCCCCCCTCCCCACTTAACCCCTTTCCTCACTCATCCACTCACCCACTCCCCCACTGAAACTCTTTTTTTCCTCTCTTCCCCACCCACCCTCCTCCACCCCCAGCCTCTGATGTGGACAAGAACCTCATCCTCTTCCACTACCACCCGGAGGCCAGGGAGAGCAGCGGAGGGATGTACCTCCTGAGGCGGGCTGACATCAACGCTGGCGCCCACATCAACACCTTCGCCCGGGTCAGGTGTCGACTGACTGACCCTTCCAGCGAGAGACCACTGACCGGTCCAGTGGAGAGGAGACATGTGGCATTCTATGGTGGGTCTGGTTAAGCCAGTTCCGAGTCCACTTTCAGCATGGACAACTTCCCCTTCTTTTATCCTTGTCAAAACATCAAACACTATGTTATTTTGTAACTGATTGACAAATGCCCTACATCAACGTAAATAAGCACCGAATAAATTGGTGTTTAGTAGCAGCCATGGTAAAAATTATGAGCATATATACTCTGGCAGGATTCAAACCTAAGACCTCCTGATAACTGGACAGGCGTCTAATCCTCTAGACCACCAATGTCAGCTTGGATATGGGGCAATTTGCCAATCAGTTGCAATAAAAACAAGTCAGTGCAGAAATGACATAAATATGAACTATGTAATCTTTCTTGAAGGTATTAATTACAGTAATCGAACTTTGTCAATCTACAGTATGTCCCCCCAAAAATTGCAATCAAATTTTGCGTTGATAATACTCAATATGATTAAACTGTCTAAATGCTACTTCAGGGTCTTAAACTATAACATCTTAGCTCTATTTTGTAGAAAACCCCATTCAATTTGGTTAAGCGGTCACAGAGAAATGTGAAAAGTTGCAAAGCATGTCATGAGTCTGATACTTCCAAGTTAAACACTTCAATGCTTTTGTGTGTGAATACAATAGACAGAACTTGGAGGGAAGAGATTCTTGACATCCTCTACAAAATTCCTCATTTCTCTTTGACCACTGAACCAAATCGAATGGGGTTTTCTGTAAGATGTGGGCAATGAGTTATAGTTTCATACCCCGAATTTGTATTTGGATTGATTCACTATTTTTAAAGATATCATTGCGGAGGGTCCCGTTGTAATTTTTTTGGGGGGACATACGGTATATGTAAAATGTAGAGATGAAATACATTGTAGTATCTCAGCAAGCTGAAAAGCCTAGGAAAAAGTGAGCGTGTGTGTTAACAAATTATCCAACAGTATTTATGTCGAGCTGTTCTCAAGTGGATTTCTCACTGTGCCCTTAATAAAAGGATTAGGGATTCAAACCTTGCCACAGCCCATCTGTCCTCTAACTAGACATGAGGGACCTGATCTACTTTGCTTTCAAGAAATTTTGCTGTAAGCATGTTTGTTGTAATTGGAGCACCCTTTAATATGTTGTATAGTGCTGCACCATGACCTGTAAAAGTACTATCATAAAAGAAATGACAGTGTCTGTTAATTGTGACTAGGTCATCTTTTGTTCTTGTCGTCATTTCTCTATATCCCATATTTTTCTTCCCCAGCTACTCTGGATGGAAGTATAGGCCTGCTGCTGCCTATGATTGAAAAGACCTACAGGCGACTCCTCATGTTGCAGAACGCCCTCACAAACGGCATCCCGCACACCGGTGGTCTGAACCCCAAGTTTTATCGGTGAGCATGGACCATTTCAGACTCACAAGCTTTACTTTTCTCTGTCTTTCTGTTTTAATGTCTTCATCCTGTGAAAAGATTGATATACTTTTATTGAATGTCCATGGAAACAAGTGAGTTGTTTGACAAAGATTGCACAAAGTGCTCATATAGCTATTGTTAATAACAGCCTTGCTTTGATATGAATATCTGCCATTTATTCCTATTTAAGAGGAATGTTCCGGACGTTTGAGGAAAGAAGCTTCATTCAATCTCATATTACTGTTTTTGTCAACATTTGCATATAGTGATGTTTCAAAGATAGGGTACAACTCCCACATTTGCAATATTTCCTCGAATTTGTTCATATGTGAAGAGTTTAATCACAAAATGAGTTGACTTTGTTCTTGTTAAGTTGAGATCGTTGTGATTAAAGCTGCTAAAAAACAGAAATTAAATGGAATATTTTCATTTCTTGTTTTTTTTTTTTAAATTAGATATCACTGAAAAGCTTTTATTTTGTTTTATCTTATGATGGACTTTCTCTAAAATGTTTAAAAATGGTGCTTAGCACATTTTGCAATCAAACCGGTGCATGGTCTCGGTGTTTTAATCAAATGCGTACGCGGGCACACGGCGCAAGTTTCCTATATAGACCTACGCTATCGACTCCTCTTTAGCGCTTACGCTGTGGCCCACTTCCCCGAGTCCGAAGAAGTCCGATTCACTGTAGTCAATGGTCCAATCACAGTTCGGCTCATGATTCGGTTGAGGGGGAAGACAGCTTTAGCAAACTTCTTTTGTGATGTCATAATAACAAGCACATATGCACGCACCCTGGCATTACTACAGACTGCGCGATGCGCAAAGAAGACAACTAAGGCAACGTTACTTAGCAACACCTACGCACTTTACTCTTGATGATAGCTCAACTTCGGTAATTTTCGTATCAATGCTAACGGTGATCGGCAGTATCAACAGCGCCCTCTACACTACCGGGACTATGCACCTTTAATATATTGAAACTTAGATTTGGCATGTGTGGATTTAAGGGAAGTTTCCAATGATATATGAACAGGACTAATGCTGCCAAAGTTGTATGCTTTTGCATACACAGCTAGGCAAATTTTGATAGAGCCATCTTGCACATTTCCTTCTTGTTATATAAGAATGTAATTCTACATTATTACAATGTATGTCCAGTGGCTACTAGTCATGACTGTTCCTTGCATGAGTATGTTCCATGATATTTACATCAGAACTGTAAGAAGGAGGCTTACATGGGGGAGGCCTGGGATCTGTGACATTTAATGAAGTCAACTTTAAGTCATACAGACAGAAATTATTTGTCTATTTGTAATTTCTGTTTCATGCTTTTATTTTTTGTCTTGGCTTGTGCTTATCACTCTATTGTTTGTGTTCTTTATAAATGTACTGAGAGGTAGTTGAAATCAAATCCAGGATTTCAGTTTAGTCCATGGACCAAAACGAGCATGAAACAGGCATACCTTGCCCATTGGAATGTCAGTGTTTGTTCAGTTTTGGATGTCTGTTTGTATACATGTGTCACACACACATTCAGAATCAGCATATTCAATGGAAGAGATTTAAATAGCCTTTGTCAGTTTAGGCCTAGTGTGTTGAACAATGAAGATTCATTTTATGTTAGATTTATAGCTCTGTTTATGATTAGGTAGAGAGACCTTTGAAGTTAATTCCTGAGCGACCTTTCAATGATTGCCACCACCAGGCACGTCAAGTCCCACGTCCGTTTCCTTAGCAACCCGCATCGCAACGTCATCGACGGGGACTTGCTGATGAAGTACTGTCATTTGAGTGTAGTGGAGAAGAACGAATTTGCCAAGAAAATTGGGACCAGCGTGGATCAGGTATGTCATAAGGAAGAAGGTATCAACCTTCATAGGTAATTCTTTCTAGTGTATTATTATTAAAAATCTAATTTTACATCTGAGCATGTGAAAGTTTCAGAGGAAATATTCATGTCTGTATTGTTTTTTTGATTCATGCACTTTCTGCGTTATGAGATAATTTCATGTACTGTAAAAGCTGTTTGATTTTGCGTATGAGGATGTCACAGGCATTTTCACAGGACATTGCTTTCACAATCATAAATGCACTATATTACCAGTCCGTTCACTCTGCCAGTACATCACGTGGCAATATTTTTTTCTTTTGTTAAATCTGTGGCCAAACAGACTTTAACAAAGTTCACAAAAATTAAAACCTACACCTTTTACAGTAAATATTAATCTGTCATGGAACTGACAAATCACTGCTGTGAAGTGATGTATATTACCTGAACATTACTAAAACAAAGATTACCGGTATGCGTGATGGTCTTTTGAATTTTTGTGTGTGTGCATGTGATATGTAACATTCTCAGAACAGGAGGCTGCTCCCTGCTTTGATGCTTACTGCACTTAAAATCCGACATATTCTTGTAATATTTTATTTTTTTTTTATTTTTTTCTTTCTTCTTGTAACTCTCAGATTATGAGTGACTTGATGCTGGTGGAGACGCTGACCATGCACTTCTGAGGGGGCTTAGAGGCTGACCAAGAGATATCCTCCAATTTCGGCTCTTCTCGGCCAGTGTTGGCCCCTCCTGCCTTTGGATGATGACGTAGCATGTTCCATACCTCAATGCAAAGTCCTTCTCATTTGTGAGACTTCCTGAAATCCAGCAGACTTTAACCCTATTCTAACTGGGCTATTTGAGACCAAGTTTTTACTGGGGGGGGTCAATTTGACCCCCCCTTCAGATCTCGGCCGCCGATCGCGCGATCGCCGCAAAATTTTGCCTGAACATAGAGCCGGATGTCAACTACAAGATTACATGGTCATACAGTAGAAAAATTTTGATTTCATATTTTTTAATAAATTAATTATGCAAATTAACGCATGAAATCATATTTTCACCTATAACTCCATCAAAAAGACTGAAGGATTATTAAATTTTTGTGTCAGAGTTCCTCAAGACACATCAAACAATTTTCTAGTAAAAAAATAGCGCAATCAAAATCATTTTCTTTTGTTTTTTATTGTTTTGTTAATTTCTTATGTATTTTATTGTTTTTTCGATCTTTTGTTTCCTATTGTTTTTTTGCCAAAATTTGTTGGAGGCACTTTTTCAAGCTTATCTACATTAGAATTGATTTATTTCAATGGTTAAAAGTTGAAATAATCTAATTTATATCAATTAAACAAAAAAACACAGTTTGCATTGGATTTGCACACGAAATCATGAATTCGAGCGTTTTTCGGGTTGACATGCATATGCAAAACATTGCATAACTTCAGAACGGTGTACCCGGACGTCGCAAATTTGGTCTCAAAATATGCGGGAGACTCGAATGAAAAAAGTCATGAAACGACGCGGCAAAATCTTTGCGCGTTGCGGAATCATGGCGCGAAACGTCGAGGGGGGGGGGGTCAATTTGACCCCCCCCCCCCCCCCCCAGTTAGAATAGGGTTAAGCTGAAGATGGCGGCAGTTGGCATCAGCGCAAATTATGTTTTCAGCTCAGACCACTTTTGTATTATGAGGAAATAATGCATTCCATTACTCTTCTCTAATTTTTGCAGTATGCCAACAGTATACTGCAGTCAGACTTTTTCAAATTGATGGATACCATGGCTGTGGTATAAACCATTGGCGTATTTACCTATTAGCTTTTGAAATACAGTTCGACCTTGATTATCCGTCCATGTGGGGACCGGCGCTCATCCGGATAAGCGAATTGGCCGGATATGGGAGACAGAATGTTAATGTATATAGCTGCCGTCCAAGCTGCTGTCCCAGTGCACTGGTAGCTAGACAGCTAGTGTACCCCGCAACGGTGGTGTAATCTATGCTAGCCTGCACAAAATTGTAGTCCCTTCTTCACAAAAATAAAGTATATCTTTATGTGAAAATCATACATGTTTTACCTCATTAGATATTGAGAAACCTATCATGCACATCTTATGAAATTAGTAAAATAGATCCATGAAAAGATGTTAAAGTCTCTGTTTTTTCTCAATTTTTGGATGAAAAAAAAAAAGTCCTTCACTGCGTGAACGCGTCTGGATAATAGAGATTTCCGGATAAAAGGAGGCCGGATAATCGAGGTCGAACCCTACTGCTTTGGAATAATCAAAATGATTTTTAACTGATAACTCTGTAAACTTTAGAGGCATTAAATGTTTTGTATGACTGAACGCATACGAAAGAACTTTAAATACTTGTTAGTGTGAGGTGTTGTGGTTCAGTGGACCAGACCAAGAACTTTTAATCACAAGGTCCCGGATTCAAATCCCCTGGTAGCAACAGTTGTGCCCCTAGGCAAGGCATTATCATCTCCTAACCTATTTCTTTACAGCGAACTTTTACCTGTGAGGCTTGTGGTTGGATGCATACAAGGTTTCATCGCTTAGTGGCAGGATGCAAAACAAATCGCAATATACGTAGATCAAGAATTCAATTCAAGAATTCAGTTCAACGCCCTTCATGACGTGTGATTCTTGCTGAACTCTGTATCGAAAATAGTTCATGCAGCTGTGAATGCTTTAATTATATTTCACACTTGTGAAGCCAATTAATTTGCCATTGTGCTGATACAGTGGTGGCTCTAAGGTGAGGAAAAACACCCCAGAACAAAGAAATGAAGCCAGTGTTTGTATGCTTAAAGCCATGCCATTTGATATATTCAAGATGTCATTGACAAGTGTGCCTTGAGATAAATCACAAAATAATTTTCAGTGAATACACCCATAGTAGTAGAACTGATCATGAACTACTACTGCAAATACTGAAGAGCAGATTTAAAAAAAACAAAACAAAAAAAAACAAACAAACTCAGCAAGAACAATAACAGCAACAGAAATTAATATACCTGACGAGATTCAAGTTTTCTCTTAGCTCAGATAGATGCATTCTATTTCTGATTTACCGTGGCGTTGCCAGTACCATCTGGAGTAGAGATCCTCTGTCTGATTGTAAACTCTGGAGGTGCTTTAGTTTGTCCATTAAAAAGAAATGTGGATATTCTGAAAGTTGACTAGCAGGAGGTATTAAGGACTTAAGCTACAAGCTTATGCACTCAGTATACATTTTCGTCACCCAAGATCTCAATGTATACAGGGAAACCTTGTTATAAAGATGTTGGATCCAGCAAAGCCCTCTTACAACAAGGTGATTTTTATGGTCCCAACTCTTTATATGTTTTTCTTGTTTGTTGTATACTGTATACGCCATATATTTCGCGAGTCTAAATTTTCGCGAATTGGGAATTCCTTTCGATTTCGCGAGTGGTTAAATTCGCGATTGTAGAGTCCTGTACTGAACAGGCTTAATGTACACGTGTACGTCACATCCACATTGGGATCAGAGTCAATATTTTCGCGTATCTTTAATTTCGCGAATACGCGAAAAATAAAACCTCGCGAAATATTCGGCGTATACAGTACCCTGGTGTAGCGAGAAACCTGATATAAAAACTAAAGTAATTGTCATGGTTTTTAGGTCCTCGTTATAACGAGGCTCTCTTGTTATATGCCAAATATGCTGTCATCTGAGACACTTACAGAGTACATTGTATCATATTTGTATATAAGCTCTACTAGTCAGACTACATGGACTTGTAATTGTCATCATGATATGACTGAATAAAGTGAAAATGTCTTTTTTAACATATCAAATATATTTTTGTGATTTGTAATTTTTGCTTGCATGTGGAGAGAGTCTCTGTAAAGCATTGATAAACACATACAATGTACATGCAATTTTTGTGCTCATAGCGCAGCTTTGCTTGTTGTAAACTCAATTCCAAGGGAAATTATTATTTGTTTCCAAAATTCTTTTGTGAGGTTCTAATGATACAATCATTCTTCTGACTGACACTTATATGAAATTTGTCCATTTTGCAAAAATGGGCTGTCTTTTTCTCATATTTCAGTGTGAATGTGTGAATGTCTTCCAATCAAACCCAGTAACAATTGTGATACAATGTACAACGTTTTAGTACATGACTGTGTTTATTGAGTGCATGCTTGCAAATGGCATTTAAGATGACAGGTCTGTTATCAGACCAAAATATTTGCATATAGGAGTGATCGAAAACAAAATCAAAAGATGTGTTAGAAAAATAGATAAAATCATTTAGGATTCATGTGAAAGAATCTTTAAAATCAATCTTCACAACCTTTTAATTCAGAAAACTGGTACCATACATGTCCCCAAATGGTTACAAGTGCATTGGCCAGGAGAAAAAAAAAAAATCTTTTTGAGATGGTATTGTGGGGATGTGCTAATTATGCAGAGACATCAGCAACAGAGGGGCGCCCCCATGTGGCAGGCACCTCTCTGCTTGCTGTTCACAGGACTCCTGTAGAGTGTTTGTCTTCATTGACTGCACGACCTCCCACCCGAACCCACGTGCCGAATAACCATCTCCATCATAGACACACATACGCACACACACACCGTCTTCACATCATCTCGCCCTTCTCCATATTTCTCTCTTATCATTCGGCCCCCATTCGGCCCCCCCCCCTACAACTGGCGACGAGGATGGGATGGGAGGATACAGCATAGTTGGATGTCACTACTGAGAGGACTTGAGCTGAGTTAATGCGGCCTGGATGCTCCTAGACGGCTTAGTGAAAGATGCAGCGGGAAGTATAGGACATATAGGGGGAGTTCCAGTGCATCGGGGTCCTTCCTGAAGATTAGGTGGTGATGTGCTCCTGGGCGTCTAGGACAGGTAGACAGGAAGAACTGGTGGTGAAGGGGATCCAGAGATGGACAGGAGATGGTTCCAGGTAGCTGCAGGACTGTTTGCGGATGACGAGGTGGTGATGTAGAGGACTCGAAGTTCAGCTGCAGTGGATGAAGTAGCGGCAGACAGGCAATTTCGAGTAGACGGATGTGAATTTGAACTGGTGCAGTCTGACATTATTAGATACTAGAAGGGATGATATAATTGATATTATCCCTGTTTGGACTGGTAGATAGCCTGTTATAGGTAGTTTTTACCACCTTTCATGGACAGGACATGGTGTGATTTGAGGTTGATATGTGACCTGCTGAGCTAGTAGACGTTTTTGTGTGATTTACATACAATTTTGCCCTATCATGTGTGGATAGAGTTATTACCGGATTTAAGGGCAAGGGTAAATAGGTAATTGGTCGATGGATTCAGTTTTGTAGTGTCAGTCCTGAGATTTAAACTGTTTGGTACGGTATCGATACGGAGTGTACAGAGTATTGCAGACATTGCGAGTATACACAGGGGATTTTTTATGAATGTGGGACTGACTGTAGTGATTATACTGTGAAGGGCTATTGAAGTTAGAACTGTCATGTTTTGGGCAGGTTTGCTGTATTACTGCAGTAGGTCATGAGGTAGTGTTGTACTGCTTTGATGTGGGTATTTGTGCCTGTATTTAAATGCAACCAGCGATATAAGTGTATTGAAACATCTTTTTCAAGGTGTAGTATTAGTGTCCTTTCCATTCAGTGGAGTGTTAATGTTGGACACCACTCATTAGGATTTGGTTATAGAGCTGGTTTCCCTTTATTACTGATCCTTCTCAGGACTGTATCCTCTTTTGGGAACTTAAGTTGTATTTCAGAGATATTTGGCATTTACTTGTATATGCTGACTTCAGTACTGTTTCCGGGGTGTATTCCTTCGTACACACTGATGCCTTAGTAATTTTTTTTTCTTTGCAATGTGAGTGGATATTTGAGACATATTGCTTGCATTGTTTTAACTTGTGAGCATATGGTTTAAGTGAAAGCTGTCTGGCTTGGGATATTTGTGATACATTGATATATATTCAGGATATGGCAAAGATGTTATTTTTACAGATTGAAGACAGCCCAGGGGATGTCACAGAATATCCTTTGGAGAAGGAAGGTCATCTCTTGCTGGAAGTGCTACAAGCGGTACATCCTCGTGCAAATGGCCTTGTCTACCTGGCAGAGGATGGAAGGAAGAGAAGGACAGTTGCCATACAGGGACATATCCAGCCACCACCTGATGGTTGGGACGACAGAGTGGTGTATTCGCCCTCCACTCCAGCGGCAGATCAAAATGACGTGAACCAGGAGCTGTCGGACCTGAAGACGCAGATCAGGGAACTGACGATGAGACCCCCCAAACTGGTGATGGCGCCCGAGAGGAAAATGCCAGTGTTCGATGGGAAGGCAGGAGATGTAGAAGAGTTTATTTCCGGCATGAAGTCAGCCTTTTCCCGCTATGAGGTACCGGAGGAGGAACGGGCTTCCTACTTGCTAGACTACATTCGAGGAGTGCCAAAGATGGAGGTGAGGGCCCTGATCAAAGAGGGGAAGCAAGCAGAGGAAATATTGCAATTTCTGAGAGATTCGTACGCAGGTGTGCAAAATCTGGGTGAGCTGCAGCGGCTTTTTCTGGAGCGAAAGCAGAGGAGAGGGGAACCACTTCGTGATTTTGCGGTAGATCTAGAACGGAGGTTCAACAATTTGTGTGGTCGTGAGGCCAAGCTGTACGCTGACCCCAACGGGATCTTAGTCGAACAGTTCATTGAAGGACTAGAGGACCCTGTCCTGCGAAGTGCTTGCAGGGATCGGTATGAGCGGGATGGTAACACAAACTTCAGGGTCTTACGTGAGTTTGCCATCCGTAGGTCAGGGCAAGAGGAGTGTCGCACGCAAGGCCACGAGGGTGCACGCCAGGCTGCTGTGCGGGCTCGGCAAGGGGAACACCCAGCTCAACCATCAGACGTCCTCTTGACAATTCAGGAGATGGGTGACAAGATAGTACAAGCCGTCCGAGATGCGATGCCTACAGCCCCCTTGGTACCACCAGCCGTGCGAACATGGAACCCTCGTGTGAGTCGGCAGAGAGGTGCCTGCTTTTCATGTGGGAATTTTGGACACTTTGCTAGAGACTGTCCCAGCAGAGACTATGGAACACAGTTTCAGCCTGCTTATCAGAGTTGGCAGCGTGGATTTCCACAGCCTGGTGCGCCTCATTTCAACGAGTTGTACAGGAACAGGAATTACTCTCCCAATCCACATTGGACCGATGGCAGAGACAGTAGAGGCCAGGATTTTCCCCCGAGAACAGGAATGACATACCTCCAGGGAGGACCAGATGGGAATCGGGGTCATCCTGATTTTGCAGAGCAGAGGGGAAGTTCACAAAGGCAAGACATGCCTAGACATCAACCCGATTCCAGTAGACAGGAAGTCCCCCAGGCATCCCATACCCCAAATTCCCAGAAGAATGTGAGTCCACCAGATCGTACAGGTGGTGGAACCACCAGACAAGGGAGTCCCTCTGCAGGACCACATGGATCAGGTGCCTCAGTTGGACGTATGTCAGAGGTAGAGGTGGTCCCTAACGGTACTAGAGGAGATGACGGGTTCGTGTCCAGGGCCATTGGAGAGTGCTATTCGGTTGACGTTGAGTTTGGGGGTGTCACCGTGCCCTGTCTCCTGGATCCCGGCTCCCAAGTAACTACCATAGGAGAGACGTACTTCAGAGAAAAGTTAGAACCGGCGGGTATTCAGATGAAGGATGTCCCAGTGTCCTTCTCCTTGGTCTCAGCAAGTGGGGATGATATCCCATATGTGGGGTGTTTTGAGGTCGATGTCAAGGTCTTGGGACATCCGATCGCAGCCAGGATTGTCTTGGTGTTGAAAGATGACATGGCCATGAGGCGTGGTCAGAGTTCTGTGCAAGGGATACTAGGAATGAACGTACTGCAGGAGGTGTGGAGTCAGTTAGTAGCTGTCGGGCAGGAACACATGAGCAAGATACTCTGGCCCACCCCAGATCCAGTATGGCAAGAGGCACTACAAGCTATTCATACCCGACAGACGGAGGATCAGGATAAGACAAACAACCAAAGAGACCTTCTTGAAAAGCATCATGGTGCCTTTTCTCATGGTGACATGGACTTTGGTTACCCTGACCGTATCACTCATCGCATAGAGACTGGTGGTGCACCACTGATCAGGCAGAGACACAGGCCGGGTAAGCAGAACCAAGCCCCCGATGCCCTATCCCGTCTGGATCCTCCTGAGGAAGAAGGACAGATGATTGTGAGTAGTGACACAATCCGTGCCCAGTTCGACTTAGTTTCTCAAGGAACAGATATACCAGTTGTTTTGAGTACCTGCAGTGAGGAGAGACGTCTAGGTGGAGAAGCGTGCCTGCCTGGGTTCTCAGCTGAGTATCTGCAGGAGGCTCAAGAGAGGGATGATCTTGTCAATCAAGTGCGCTCCTTTGTGTCAAGGGGTACACCACCCTCGCGTGAGGAGAAGGGCAGTTGTTTACCGGGAAGTCTGGCTCTCCTGCGAGACTGGAAGAGGCTGTTCATCCGGAATGGTGTTCTTTTGCGGAGGAGGCGCCGCCCGAACGATGGTACAGAGCACCTGCAGGTCATTGCCCCGCAGAGCATTCAAGAGGAGGCTATCACCCGGTTTCATGACGAGGCAGGGCATTTCGGGTTCAGACGTACCTATCGGCTGGTTGGAGACCGGTTCTTCTGGCATGGGATGGAGGAGTCGGTGAAACAATGGTGTGCCAAGTGTAAGCGCTGTGCTGTTAGCAAGCCTCCTGTTTGGAAGGAATGGACACTTCCCACGTGATCTGAGCTTAAGCGGGGAAGTGAAGCAGGGAGCTCACCGTGGTGCGCAGTCGTATGTTTTAGGAGGAGTTGATCTCCCTAAGAAGTTTTATTCGTTTTTGAAGTTTATCCAGTTTGGATAACGTTACATTGGCTATTGTTTTAATGCGTAGTTATTGCATTTGCTATTCATGAATTTGGTTGTGGCTGCTGAAGTCCAGTGTATGGTTAGGACTTACGAATGCAAATTTGCGTGCATTCAAATTACAGGATCACAGTGGTATACGTGTACATAGAGTAGTTATTGTGAAAGCCCGAGGTTAAAGCATTTAGCTTATTTTCAGTTGGTTTAACAATGTTCCTTTATTGTAGGAAGCAGCATTGTTTCTTGAAGTGGTGAATATGTGAGCTACTTACAAGTGGAGTAACTTCGCATCCATAGTTATCCCATGAAGTACATGTGTGTGTACGTACACGTACATATATACTTACATAAATGGTCATCAGGGACGATGACCTCTAAGCGGGGAAGAGTTGTGGGGATGTGCTAATTATGCAGAGACATCAGCAACAGAGGGGCGCCCCCATGTGGCAGGCACCTCTCTGCTTGCTGTTCACAGGACTCCTGTAGAGTGTTTGTCTTCATTGACTGCACGACCTCCCACCCGAACCCACGTGCCGAATAACCATCTCCATCATAGACACACATACGCACACACACACCGTCTTCACATCATCTCGCCCTTCTCCATATTTCTCTCTTCTCATTCTCCGCCCACTCGGCCCCCCTACAGTATCATATTGAAACTCGAAACGCTAGCCTAGACCTATCATTAGCAAGTGGACTTGAAATGAAAAACGGTTTATGGCACTGTGAATAGTTGATGGTAATTCCTTCTACATCTGGACAGTGACCTCTTAAAGGTAGATATTATGGGTATGACTTGCCAGAGTGGAAAAAAAAATCCACATTGAACAGATGTTAACATTAATATGGCCTGGAGTCAGATGTAAATATGTTATAAATGTGTGAGGTATAAGCTAGCATGTCAAAGAGTGTGGATAAACAACCGGACAAACACACACACACACACACACACACACACACGCACACACACACACACACACACTCACACATACACACACATGTTGATCCATGTTAAGTTTGTACATACATTTATGTATAATTTTGTATTCAATTGGAAAGAGGCAGGTCTGCTAAATATGTAAACCTATGTGCACGTGTATTTTCCCTTCCAAAAAGAAAGAAGGAAAGAAAAAAAAACCAAATTAACAACAGAGTAGTGATGAATCATTTTTTTTTTGTTCTGTGATGGAAAGAACAAAACAAAAATGAGCACTTTAGATACTTAGAATCTGGTATCACTCTTCAGTGTATGAAGGAGCATAATGTTTGTACCTACTACATTTATGGAGTCAAAAGGGGCCTGAGCTTTCGATCCTAGCAGAATCTTCGTCAGAGGCAAAATGACAAACAAGCAGGGAAAGCAATCACATTCATTTTGTTGCCTCCTCCTGGTACACCTTTCAGGGCTCAATGTTTGCTCAGCCCCCACCCCTCTTCCCCTTTCCTTATCCCTCTGCTGTTCCTCACCTTGTTTGATGTTGCCTCCCTATTCATCCTTTTCCTTCAATGGTTGCCCCCTTGATCCTCATGATCATCAGTGACCCTCCTCTGCCTTTTGTCTGTCCACCCTCCTGCTCTAATCCCCCTCCCTTCCCCTGTTGGGCTCCTTGCCCTTGACCTCCCACCCTCTCCTTTGTTTTCGTTGTTCTGTGTACCCAGCCTGTCCCTGACTGTTCTTGTTGTGTGAAGTCCTTATATGTGATTGCTTTCCCTGCTTGTTTGTCATTTTGCCTCTGACGAAGATTCTGCTAGGATCGAAAGCTCAGGCCCCTTTTGACTCCATTTTACTCCATTGGCTCGCCTTCATTGGATAAGCAGTTTTCAGCACAGCTTTTTTTGCTACTACATTTATGATAACTTACTCATAAGATGATTTGTCAGAAAACTATTTGAAGGAAAATGGTGCAGTTAAGTTATATAGAGCATTTTTGCTCTCAGTCAATCAATTATAATTGTATGCTTGTATTTACACAGACGTTCCACCAATGTCTAGAGTGCAAAATTGTGGCTTCAATTCCCTTAACCCTAAAAGGGCCGGGGGGGGGGGGGGGCGGATTCCGCCCCCCTCGACGTTTCGCGCTATAATTCTGTAACACGAGAAGGCCTTGTCGCGAGGCTTCTTGACTTTGTTTGTTCACGTCTCGCGCAACTTATGAGACCAAATTTGCAACGTCCGCGCATACTTTCGTGAAGCCACGCCCATTTTTGTAACGGAATGTCGCCCCCAAACGGGCACAATTTTGTGATTTTGTGTACATTTCCTATGGAAAACAGTGCTCTGTCATGAAAGTCATAAAAACCTGATTATTTTTACAATTAATCACTTTCATTGATTAATTTTGTGCTAATTATGGTAGAAAAGTGGACAGTGACAATTTCCAATGAAAAAACAAAGAAAAACAAAAGTTAAAAAACAACAAAATACATAAGAAATTCTGAAAACAATAAAATACATAAGAATTGAAATGAGTTTTGGAAGTTTTTGTGATGTACAATTGTTGAATATGCTAAAACAGATATACAGATCAAAAATTAGACTCTCAATGCTTTCAATCAGGCTAAAATATGATGTTGAGCTTAATTTGCATAATTAATTAATTAAAATTAGAAATTGATTGTTTCAAAAAATCTTATGACACAATCTTGTAGATTATGACGTGGGTCTCATGCATGCAAAATTTCATCGCGATCGCACCACCGATGGCCGAGATCTCGGGGGGGGGGGGGGCGGAATCCATCCCCCCCCCCCCCGCTCCCGGTCTGAGCATAGCCAAAAAAGCCCGGCCCCTTTAGGGTTAAACCTCGCAAAACGCCATGCAGTGCATATTTTCTTACATATGATGCATTTCATTACTTGAAATCCACATTGCGTGTCGTAGTTGTTTTAATGTTATAAGGCATTTTTTTTTTTAATTTTCAAGTACAATCTTTGTTATGAAGTCTGTGATGATAGAATGAGAATATAATATTACACTGTGTTTATTGATCACCAAAGGTAAAATGCTATACCGACATACACACAGTAAAGGATACTCGTCCAGTCGGCATAAATACTGCAAATAAACAGTCTACCCATAACAATCAAATTTAGCAATACGTTGTATATCATCCTCGACAGTGGCGTACCGTCGGTCAAGACATTGGGGGGGGGGGGGGCACCTCATGGCAGCAACATCAGAATTGCATAACGTAACAATCAAACGCGAGCGAGCGGAGCGAGCGAGCTTGAAAATTTTGACATTTGACAGTCCCCAAACTGCCGTTTGTAGCTATATGATAATATATCTATGTAGATATATATATATATTTGCTTTGGAAATAAAGGGGGTTGCACCGGGCGCAACTGCTGGCAGTTACTGGCAGTAACATCACGAAAATGGCATAACGATTATGCGAGCGAGCGAAGCGAGCGAGCTTGAAAATTTTGACATTTTACAGTCCCCAAACTGCCATTTATAGCTATATTTTTTCGCTTTGGAAATTCAGGGGGGGGGGGGCGCACCGGGTGCAACTGCTGGCAATTACTGGCAGTAATATCAGGAGTATGGCATATAACGGTTAAATGCGAGCGAGCGAAGCGAGCGAGCTTGAAAATTTGGACATTTTATGTTCCCAAAACTGCCGTTTTTAGGTATATTTTTTCGCTTTGGAAATTAAGGGGAGGCGGTGCATCGGGTGCAACTGCTGGCAATTACTGACATCAACATCAGGAGAATTGCATAGCGATTAAATGCGAGCGAGCGAAGCGAGCGAGCTTGAAAATTTTGACATTTTACAGTCTCAAAACTGCCGTTTGTAGCTATATTTTTATCGCTTTGGAAATTCAGGAGAGGGGGCGCACCGGGCGCAACTGCTGGCAATTACTGACAGCAACATCAGGAGAATTGCATAACGATTAAATGCGAGCGAGCGAAGCGAGCGAGCTTGAAAATTTTGACATTTTACAGTCCCCAAACTGCCATTTATAGCTATATTTTTTCGCTTTGGAAATTCAGGGGGGGGGGGGCGGGCGCACAGGGTGCAACTGCTGGCAATTACTGGCAGTAATATCAGGAGTATGGCATATAACGGTTAAATGCGAGCGAGCGAAGCGAGCGAGCTTGAAAATTTGGACATTTTATGTTCCCAAAACTGCCGTTTTTAGGTATATTTTTTCGCTTTGGAAATTAAGGGGAGGGGACGCACCGGGCGCAACTGCTGGCAATTACTGACAGCAGCATCAGGAGAATTGCATAACGATTAAATGCGAGCGAGCGAAGCGAGCGACCTTGAAAATTTTGACATTTTACAGTCCCCAAACTGCCATTTATAGCTATATTTTTTCGCTTTGGAAATTCAGGGGGGGGGGGGGGGGGGCGGGCGCACCGGGTGCAACTGCTGGCAATTACTGGCAGTAATATCAGGAGTATGGCATATAACGGTTAAATGCGAGCGAGCGAAGCGAGCGAGCTTGAAAATTTGGACATTTTATGTACCCAAAACTGCCGTTTTTAGGTATATTTTTTCGCTTTGGATATTAAGGGGAGGCGGCGCATCGGGTGCAACTGCTGGCAATTACTGACAGCAACATCAGGAGAATTGCATAGCGATTATATGCGAGCGAGCGAAGCGAGCGAGCTTGAAAATTTTGACATTTTACAGTCTCAAAACTGCCGTTTGTAGCTATATTTTTATCGCTTTGGAAATTAAGGAGAGGGGGCGCACCGGGCGCAACTGCTGGCAATTCTGACAGCAACATCAGGAGAATTGCATAACGATTAAATGCGAGCGAGCTTGAAAATTTTGACATTTTACACTCCCAAAACTGCCGTTTGTAGCTATATTTTTTTCGCTTTGGAAATTAAGGGGAGGGGGCGCACCGGGCGCAACTGCTGGCAATTACTTACAGCAACATCAGGAGAATAATGCGAGCGAGCGAGCTTGAAAATTTTGACATTTTACAGTCCCCAAACTGCCGTTTGTAGCTTTATTTTTTCGCTTTGGAAATTAAGGGGAGGGGACGCACCGGGCGCAACTGCTGGCAATTACTGACAGCAGCATCAGGAGAATTGCATAACGATTAAATGCGAGCGAGCGAAGCGAGCTAGCTTGAAAATTTTGACATTTTACAGTCCAAAAACTGTCGTTTGTAGCTACATATATATATTTTTTTCGCTTTGGAGGGAGGGGGCGCCCAGTGCGCCCCCTGGATCCGCCACTGGTAGTCAAGGGTGTCGGTTTATGTTCATGATTGGGGGAGGTATGACCAGCGAGGGGGCGTCGAAGTGACCAAGCGGGAGAAGGATGTCCAAAATCTGCACTTTATATAGAGCATCCCCTAATTTGTTTGTGTTTGTGAGTGTGTGTGTTTCATATAGATGGAAAAGTTAGGAAATAGCCAAGGTCAGGTCAAGTCTTATTATTGGCAATGCAAGGCATTTTAATATAGACTAGTATGTAAAGCAACACTGCAAAATCAATGATCAAGCTTTGATAGCAAAATGTGTACAACCTATCAAACATCACATTGCGCAACATCGCAGCGACTCTTTTTGCCATTCCGATGTTCTGAGTACACTGCGCACATCCTGCTTGTATTCAAAATGCCAACCAGGAATCACACTGAATCCGGGCTTTTTGAACAATGTTTCACTATAGTACCTCTTTAATTACATGGTTAAAAGAAATCTTAGAAAAATATCTTTTTTCTTGATCATCCTTTCATGTCGATTTCAAAAGCAGTTTACTAACCCTTGAATTACCATTTTGGTAGGTTTTTTTTTCTTTTTTTTCTTTTGTTTTACCAGCGGATTGGGGGGGGGGGGGGGGCACGTGCCCCCCATGCCCCCCCGTAGTTACGCCACTGATCCTCGAACACGCGATGACCCCTAACTGCCTGCTGAACAACATACACGGTATGCAGATACCATGAACAACACAGAAGCATCTTCATGACCGTATGGTATTGCTATCCGTGTATTTACTGTAGGATTCAGACAGAACCTCGTCAATTTTGATCGTACGGTCCTGCACCCAATTCTAGCGAGCAGAATTCCAAACGGGGTCAAATGATTTATCAGACAGACACTGAATTTGCATTTGATTTCATATCACTTGTCTATTGTAGAATCTTTTTGGTCCTTTGAGCAAGGTAATGATTTTATTATTTTTTGAAAAATGCAAATTGAGCAACTTTAAACCCTACTCACACACGCATGTTGCCTACACATATAAATCACACACACACACACACACACACACACACACACACAAACACACACACATACAAACACACACACATACAAACACACACGCATGCCGTACAGTGTAGGACAAGGACGATTGCCCCCCCCCCCCAACCTCCCTGCGGCTAAATGCCAGTTAGTAATGTAATACAGTTAAACTCGCCTAAGTCGACGTCGCATATGTCGAATAATCGCGTAAGTCGAAGATTTTAAAAAGTCCCGATTTTTCCCCATTGACTTACGTGTATTAATTCACTCACAAGTCGAATTTTTAAGTCGAATACTCGCCTAAGTCGATGAAATTCCAAGAACACTTTCACGGAAAAACCATTGAATTCACCTTGCCTAAGTCGAATAAGATTTTATTGTGTAATAAATCATTGTCAAAATCATGAGACGCCAGTTTTTGTTTACATACAGTACCAAAAGAGACTTTGCGTTAAAAACATTAACGTTTCATTTACGCAAGCCGTTTCACCTGAATCGTTATTAACGCAAACTAACGATCGGGAAAATTAACGTTTGTAGTAACGATGAGTAACGATCCCAAGTGCAAATTAACGATGTTTCGTTGACATTAACGGTAGTAACGCAAGAACTCACGCGAGATTTTGGTTTCCGTTACCCAGACCTGGTGAAAGGACGACGTATCGCCTCTGCCGAGTGTAGCCGCTGCGATGTATATGCCTTATATACTTAGCGGAGTCTTTTCGCGAATCGTATCACGATTTCGCGAATGGTTAATATGCGACCGGGGTCACCAAAAACGCACGCCGTGCCAATAACAGCAACAAAAAAGCCCGATGTTTGCCTTCAGTTTTGGAAATGAACAGCGGTAACAATCGGCTCCATAAGATGCTAGAATAAATGTCAGATGTTTGCTCTTAATTTTGGAAATGAATACGGTAATATTCAATGTGGATAAAGCGTCTTGCTGAAGGGCAAATATCGGGCACACCGCTCCAGCTCTCAGCTCCAAAGTAGACAACATACATGTACATTATACACGTGTATGCGTGGTGTAACTGTAAGTCGATTTTTTTCGACTTACGCACAAGTCGAAACTCGCCTAAGTCGATGTGTTTTGCTCAGTCCCGAGAAGATCGACTTATGCGAGTTTAACTGTATAATTGTTAGGGTTAGGGGTTAGAATTTCGGTTAGGGTTACATTTAGGTTCAGGCTTAGGATTACGATTAAAGTCAGGGCAGGGTATGTGATGGGGTAATCGGGGTAATTGTACTAGAACAACGCACAAACGCACACACACACCATGTACATGCACACACATGTATGCATATAATTTTCTTCTTTCCTGCCAACTTTGCAAATCTCATTGGCAATTTGTCTACTAAAGGTAAAACTGAGAAATTTAAGTTGTTGATGCACATACAGTTTATAGGTCTGATTCTTTTTATGCCTCCGCCACGAAGTGGTGCCGGAGGGCTTTTGTTTTCGGGTTGTCCGTCTTTCCGTCAGTCCGTCCGTCCGTTCTTCCGTCCGTCCGTCCTTCCGTCCGTCCGTAATGAATTTTGTGGACAGCGTAACTAAAAAACCTTTTGAGGTATCCAAATGGAACTTGGCACGTATGTGCATTAAGGGGTGAAGTTGTGCCTATTTCCCCCATATCTATGCAATGCCTGAAGATATTTTCTTGAAACTTAGTGTATTAAATGTGTTACCCAATTAAGATTCTCTGGTGAAAGTTTGGGGTCATGAGGTCAAAGGTTAAAAGGTTAAGTAAATGTTAACATTTCATTTTTTTCCTTCCATATCTTTCATGGTTCAAGGTATCTTCATGGAACATAGTACATATGCATGCACTGACTGGCAGTGATTATTTAGGGAATTTGGGTTCATGGGGTCAAAGCTCAGGGGTGAAAGGTCAAGGGCAACACTTCAAAAATTTTCCCTCATATTTATGCAATGCCTGCAGGATTATTATTTTTTTTTTTTAACTTGGTGTATGCATGTATAACCCAATAGAGATTCTCTGGGAATTCTTTTTTTTTGGCCAAAAAGGTCAAAGGTCAAAAGGTCAATGATCAAGTAAAAGTGCCGAACTTTACTTCTTCCTCCATATCCTGGATGTGGCTCAAGTTTTCATGAAACTTAATATTTATGCATGTTCTGCCTGACAGTGATTTTCCTATGAATTTTAGGGTCAAAGGTCAAGGGTCAAAGGCCAGATGAAAATGATAGCAATATACTTTTCAATACAGAAATTGCACTTTTTCTCAGTACCTTAAAAATTACTCAATGCATAAGCTTATGAAAGGGTCGAAGATAAGTAAAAGTCCTAAAATCCCCAAATACACGCTCTCCCATTCATCCAATTAAACCTAGGTCAAGGAAGGTGAACATTTAGCACATTTGTTGTGACAAACATGTCATTTTAATATTTTACCAATTTTGTGAAAATGTAATCACACATTGTCAAGATGTACTATAGACCTATTAGGAGAATCATGCTTTATGGCGGAGGTATATCAGTCGCCATAGCGACATTTCTATTTCATTTATGTTTTCATTTTGTTTTGCGTATTCCACTTTCGACAATACGTATATCTACACTTGTATGCTCCCTTTTGTGTATTTTGAAATTGTGAAGACATGAGCGATATATCATGTCCCACTGTATACATTACCATGCTGTATTTCTGAAAGGTATCAACAGCATCTGTCTATTCTAGGTTCTCCTTCGTGCCCTAATGTCTATACAGTCGTTTGAATTGTTCAAGGTATTGCTATTTTGTCAGCGAAACATTCTATAACAGTTCCCGTTAACTTATTCCGCATTTGGTATTTAGGGCCGTCACACAATAAGGCGTATGAATGAATGCCGACGACACAGTCCATAAATCACAAACGAATAGACGATCGATATCGACGAGAGTTATCATGCTTGGTTTTTATTATAGATTTATATTGGCTATTTAAAGAAAAATCCCAAATGACTACAGTGACAACGAAAAAAGAAAAAAAAAATGATTATACAGCATTAAGAATGTGGTAACTACATGCATGATTAACAATATCAATGTTGAAATTAAAAAGCAATTCATAATTAAAATAAGAAAAAAATCGAGGAGACTGCCATCATTTTAGCTGACAGCTGAAACTTCCCGCAAGACAAAGAAGATGAAAACCCAGTCAAAACATACGGCAAATAGAGGGTTGTGATAAGCACGTGAGGACCTACTGTTCAGAATGATTATGACACGGAAAAAACAACGCATGGGAAAGAACAAACAAGCTAGAACTCTAGTCCTTTTGATTGTAAATCATATAAGAGCATCAATCAAAGTCACTTCGATTTGACTCGACTGGTCAGTGGGCAAGATTGTGATGCCTATAGGATCCCGATCAATCATTACACGATTCTACAATCCTGAATAACAAATATCATCAACAATATGTCCTTTCTCTCGTATTTAACACTGAATACTAAAAGCAAATTCTCAGTTACAATATCGATCTAGACTGCGTTTAAGTTGATAAACAAAGATTTATTGGTGATTGCGATGGGAGTTGGCAAAATGATAGCGACAATTCCATAGGAAAAAGTGCATTCATTCCTGCACGAAAGATGTTTTGTAGAGATTCCTTTAAATATCAATCATGTCTTTTGGATAAATTTTGCTTTGAAATGGGGTGATCACAAGTCAGCTTTGTGGTTGGAATACACGAGGAAAAAAAAAACCACCCGAGACTACAATCTCTTTCTCTCTTGAATTCGAATTTTGAAAATAATTATTGTACATGTAATCCCCCCTAGAAAATAAATAAATAAGTAAAAAAATAACGTGTAAAATGTACTATTACCACCATGGGTCCTTCAGCATACAAGCTCGTCAAGAAGCTCGTTCCGATACGTTTGAACTATCTTTAATGTGAAAATCTTGACAGCAAACCGACCAACTGAAAGAAAATTGGGATTTCAGAATTATAACTGTTAATGGCCGTTTTGGCCCGATATGTGCTCTATTAGTACCATAAGAACCCAAACAAGCAAACCAAACTAACTAACACTCCAAAATAAACTAATTCTATCGTGCATCTGGGATAAGGTAACTCACTAACCACACAAAATTAACTGGGACACTTTTACAGTATACCATCCCGTTATGCCACAAATGTATCTATTATCGCTGGCAACTCAATTGTATATAGGCCTATGTACTTTACCGCCATTTTAGAGAAGTCATGACGACAGCCTCCCCTTTAACCCCTCCCCACACGTACACACACACAACACACCACACACACACACACACACACACTCGGTGGTCATCTGCATATACCGCATGCGCGTTCCCAATTTTTCAGGAAACAGCTTTTTTTTTTTCTTTTTTTTTTCAGAGGCTCAATATCCGGGGAAAATCTTGTGGTATTGAACAATCCTGAAATCGGGTCCCGAAAAAGGTTACTCTCAATTTATGGATTTGAAGTATGGGAAACCCTTTACACAGTCTTAACGTTCGACTCTAATAATTTTGAAGGGATAATGCTATATTCCATTGACAGCTGTCATTAATCATGAATAGTATATGTACTTAGTGAGTGTGCAAAATTTCAGCTTAATTTCATGATCCCTTCATAGTGGTTGCTACTTCAGGATTTTCTCTTTTTTAAAATCTTGTTCTTTGTCCCATTTATTGCACAGAGAATGCACCCCTGGGTGAGATTTACCACTCGAATAGATCTAAAACTATTCGAACAGTAAACTCTTGAAGAGAGTGTGTTTTTCCCCCATCATTCAAGTGTGTAAGGAAAGTCCATTTGCCATTGGCCTAAAAGCTGTCCTAATCTAAAACTTTATGTCTAGCGACTTTTTGGTAGCTTTGCCAACGCAGGGTCCTATTTAGTCGCTACAACATGGAGTGCCTCCATCCTTCCGATCGGGCCCATCGGAAGTCCTTCGGAAGTTTTCGGCGTCACATCGACCACCCACCTGTGGATGTCGTCGATGCATTCGTCGTTCAGATCGTCCGGGATACATCGAAGGTGCGCGACGACAGTTCTGATCTGATCTGCATGCAGTAAAGAACGCAACACTGAACTCACTATACTGACTTCATAATGTAGGGGGGGGGGGGTGGGGATTCGAACGAACCAGGGTCCGCTTAAACAAAGCAAAACAAAAATAGTTGAAAACTTCTTTCCACACCTGAAATTGAAACAGAAAATTGGTATACGGTAGGACTTAAAGAAAACCAAAAGGAAAAGTAACGTGCAACACAACATTCAGACTCTACCCCCGCTCTGTCACTTTACTCCTTTAGAGAGGTTATTTTGAATTTTGACCTCCTATTGAAATCCTATAGTTACGGGCCTGAAATTCATTATATTCATGGCAATACTTATGAGAAGATAAAGTTACGAATGTTGTCCATTTTCTCCCGCTTTAAGAAACAAGCCTTAAACGAATGGCAACAGCATATAGCATCAAGCTATTCCTCTGGGAAGCAAAAGGCCGACTACAGAGTGATGTAGAACCTTAGAAAGAGGTGCAACTACAGCGAAGCATAGTGATTAATGGTTTCATGTCACACTGAAGACTATCGTAATTGGTCGCAAATGAGCCAGAATATAAAATCGTCACCTCTTTAGGTGGAAGAACGTGTATTGTTGCAGAGTAAAACACAGTCATAATAATTCACATTACATCTACAAAGATGTTAAGGGTCGAGCGGTGTATATAATGCTCGGAGTGGTATGCGTGAATATTATCTAACTAATGAACAAAATTAAGTAAGGTAACAAAGTACAGTATATGTCAGTATATTTAAAGCTAAAGAAAAGACTTGTCCATTCTTGGCAAGCAGACAAGACAAAAGGACATAAAGCCATGATAAATGATAAGAATGATAATGATGTCACTTTCATACTTATCATTCATCATGACTTTGTTTCCTTCATCGTCAAGATGGTGGCGGTGATAATAATTGTACTACATGTGTTAAATACTAATGATTATTATAATCAAACTAATAATTATTATAACAATGATATCATAAATCTTAAATCATCATCGTTGTAACTGATGTACAACGTACCATCAATAACGTATTGCTGAGTTTGGCGAGAAGCGAAGATATAGGGAGTGCAGAGGGGTAATTGACCCCGACAGTGTACAAGAAGCAAAGTGTACAGAAGCGCTCCTATATACTCTTTGATGTGTACTCGGTCTGTTGTCTGTCTCGTTCGGGAGCGGAGCACACAACGAAGAGAAGTAATGGCTTGTTTCTAACTTTTATTTCAAAGACTATTTTTTTTTAAACTTTCAATAGCCACATTTACACGTGCAGAATGGTCGGATAAGGATCGCGATCCATATCTCGAGGTTTTCTTGTTTTTTGTCTCATTTTTTTTTCTTGCAAGCGTTCACACGAACAGGATCCTGCTATTTTTGCATTTCACAAAGCGCACGCTGTTGTTAACATTAAATTTCATGATTATTTGGTCCAGCAAATCACAGGGTCACCGCGGGACAAACTATCGGGATAATTCAGAAATAAGCGTATGAGCGCAAGGTTTCTTGGGATTTGCATCTCGATGCTGATCGTGATCATTGGTGGGATTTTGTGTCTACACTGGCAAAAACTATCGAGATTTGTATTCCGCTTACAATGTAAATCCCACGACAGTGTATGGAACAAAAAACACGCATTAAAAACAAGAATAGCAACAACAACCGAAAGAACGAAAAAAAAAAAAAAATCGGGGAAATGCTTAATAGAGTACCCGGCATTCCAACTTCAGTGCAGTGGAAAAGCCAAATCATTTGCATTGCCAGTTTGACGCGATTTCTGTGAAATCTCCTTCGAATAATCTTAAAATAACAGAACACCCAATCCCCCATTTCAGAGAGACTCTTTCGCATTTGATTTGCCTTTCAGCTTTTTTTGTTTTTGTTTGCCGAGATTTTTATTCTGTGTTCAAAGAGAACGCATTGGTAAAATGACGAAAGAATAATGGTGCAGAGATTCACACGCACCAGCAAACCCTTACCAAATAATGAATATTATTTTACCTTTTATTTTAGCAGCATTCCATTTGAGCCACGTGACGTCATCAGTTCGAGAGGAAACAATTTTGAATCCGACTGACTGAAACATGTTCAAGAAATCGTCTGCGCAAAGCCAGTCAGTTTGTTCCATGCTCATAGTCCTGAAGAAGACAGAATTCAGGGAGAAAATGAAAATGCATGTACAAGATTAAACAATCACGAGTACGTTTACTGAAATTCAATCAAAGACCCTTTGAACGTCTTGTTAAACGTATATTACTTTTGACGAATATTGTACATATTGAATATTTTTCCGGTACGTTTATCTAACCTGTTCCCTTCGGAGTACTCTTGGTATCATCTGAGAGGTTTTTGAGCAATTCACACTTGGAACACACTTTTTGATTAGAGTAGTGGTCTTCTATTTGCTACATCGAATGGAATCTAAAATACCTGTCCTAACAATGGTTGTTGAGATTTGTTTGCTTATGTCGAGAAATATGTTGTAGGATCTGGCCGTTCATTCACTCAAACCATAATGGGTATTAGATAATTAATATATATATATATATATATATATATATATATATGCATGGTTGGCCTTACAAGTCTAAAAAAATGCAGTTATAAACTATATATATATATATATATATATATATATATATATACATACATATATATATATACATACATATATATACATAAGTAACAAAACTGGAACAAAGTTCATGCTGTATCACCAACGGTTTATTTCTGGCACACAAATTTTCAAGCGTCTCGCCGGCCCTTGAGAAGAGCTTTGTTCCAGTTTTGTTACTTATTCTTTTTATCTTGCCAACACGTGGATTACCTAATCAACATGGATATTTTACATATATATACATACATATACACTGCGCAAAAAATAAACGCTTTTCAAGTTCATATTTCTCATAGAATATTGGATAAATATTTATGTTTTTCATACCATGTTGAAGGTAATTTAATTGGTTATCAAACTGATAGGTCAATAAAAATGCAAACGCATGAGTGAACACATTCGTTTTTCTCTTCCAAAGCACAAAAGTACAAATTGATACTAATGGACAAGTTGTCATTCACGTGTACGTGCTTTTCCATATAACAATGAGAACAGAAGAGAATTCAGCACATTAAAAGAATAAAAACTATTTTGCAAAAATCATGCTATGATCTCTATAATGACTTTTTAAGCCCCAAAGATAAAGAAAGGCGATAAAATAGTGGAGAAATACAGATCCAAATCCAAATTCAAATGGCATTAAAGAGGCAATATTAGCAAAAATGGCTTGAATTCGTCATTCTTCAATTCCCATATCAAAAGGATGAAACAAAGAAATTCTGTAGATTTTATCATCTTTGCGGCTTACTCCCTGTGTCATTTGAAGTTTGATTCGACAGGAAAAGCTATTATTTTCCCACTATGCTTTTGTTTGAGGATATAAAGAGATACAAGGGAACGAAAACTTATTTTTGCTGTATCATTCATGTCTCTCTTTGTGTTAAACTAGTCTTTGTTATCACTGCTATCTTGAAGGGCTTCTGCAAATGAGTGACAAAATCTAAATTTTTGCCATTTTTACTTTTGTTTCTTGGAGGACAAAAATTAATGTGTTCACTCATGCATAAAATCTCCCTATGTATTAACATACCAGGTTGATAACAGTTACTAATTGAATAATCTTTGGTATATGACACAATGAGTTTTATCCAACTCTTCTATGAAAAATATATTCCAAAAAGTGTTTAATTCCTTTTTTTTTTTTGCTTAGTGTATCTACATGATTATATATATATATATATATATATATATATATATATATATTTTTTTTGTTAAAACAAAAGAAATAAAAAAGAAAAATGGGGGTAGGGGCGCTTGCCCCCCCCCCCCTTTAATTTTTTATAAAGGCGCCTCCCCTTTACGGAATTCATGGATCCGCCCCTGTTATGGGTGCTTGTCTGTGTCTGTGTGTGAGCATAATATATATATATATATATATATATATATATATATATATATATATATTGTATTTGCTCTGCGTATTGGCAGTACTAGAAATAGCAATAATAATGCCACAATAGAGGAATGCATTAAATGAGAATTGCCTTGGGCTTGATTTTAAATCAAAATCCGAATTTTATATGATAACAATAATAAAATAGTATATGTAGGTTGAAAACATACCTGGAGATAAGGCCCCCATTTCGGGTGAGCTCTCAACCACGTATCGGCCGTTTCTCCGTATTTACAACTCTTGCTGCCCAGCTGAGATTGGAGAGCGAACCAGAGAAGGAATCGCCCTCCTGGTTTCAGGCAGCGGAATATATTCTGCAGAACTCTTTGCTGATCTCCGCACCAGTGCAGCACGCAGAGGCAGATGATCTTGTCGAATTTCTCCTCCCATCCCTGACCGAAGGAATGTGCGACGGCGATGACAAAGTCGACATTCGGGGCGGCGTGTTCCTGGTTGGCCACAGAAATCATACCTGGAGATAGGTCGATTCCTTCGGGATGAGGAAGATATTAAGGAATATAGATGATTATTATCATAATGCGTCAACTACAAAGCCGGCGCCACGTTTTCAAAAGTGAGGTACAACTTGCAATCGGCAAAAGCTTAGCCACATTCTATTTTTTTTTCGGGTGCCACTTCAGAGGTAAAAAAAAAGTGTGTGTGTGTGTGTGTGTGTGTGTGTGTGTGTGTGTGGGGGGGGGGGGTTATGGGCAAGTGGCTGCACCCTATATGTATTCCTGTGTATTGTGCCAAAAATAAAAGTGGGAGGGGGGGGGGGGGGGGTGCGAGCTCGCCCCCCCCCCCCCCCCCCGTTCCGCCGGCCCTGAACCATAGTATTTATACATTGTTATTGTACGTCCCATGTTAATAGGAAATGCTTTAGGCAACCTCCCACAAAGAAAGAACAAAACAAAACAAAAAAGCAAAAACAAAAACCGACAAACAAACTACACACATATTCTTGTACAGTGAGATAAGAGTGCATGAAAGATAGGCGTATCTTATTTTTATCTTGTCAGCATACGAATATTGTTTGAAGTGAATATTTGGATTTTATTGTTGGCAAAGTTGGGCAAGGGTAACCTACAGGGTAGACTAAATTTCAATAATTTTTAACGGCAAATAGATCACAGAACATTGCAAAACGGTGAAATACCGAGATTATCTTCCATGCACACTAAGCTTTATTTAAAATTTTAACTTTATTTATTATTATGATTTATTCCTTTAGTTTTATTTTATTTCTTTTTTAAGTTCGAAACCTAAGAGTGCAATTGACGGGCGAGACAGAGTAATATATAGAGTCAAAACGTTTAGCATGTACGACGTGTACCTGTGACGGATTTGACGCGTGTAGCGATCTCTCTGCACGCCGTCCCCGGTCCGCACCCGACATCGAGCACCTCGCCGCTGGGGCTGAAGTCGAAATCTCTTAGCACGAGCGTCCTAACGTCACTCTGAGGACCGCCATTCTCGCTGGCTTCTAGGTACCTTTGGGCACCGGCGGCATCCCAAGAATTCATTGAGGTTTGTGAAGAGTGGATAACCTTCTCTTTCGAAAGTTACTTCAAACTTAGTTACACGGACACCCACGTGAAGTTGGCTCCTTATTCAGCTCCTTTTTGAACTATATGTACTTATTCAGCTATCATATTCTATTTGGAAAGTTTTTTTGTTCATGCAGATCGTGACGCACCGTCCTCACTCTGACTTTTGTCGATGTCGAAATGTAGGTCAGATTTCGATCAACTTCATATGGAACTCTTCTGATTAATCAGGAGTGCAATGATGGATGGATTGTAGAGCGATGATGACTGAAGTGGTGGTAGGCACGCGGCTGACATACTTACCACGCTGTTCTGGAAATATGATTTAAAGAGACCAGAGTGCAACCTCAATGGTTAATGGACACGCCACGCATCGTGAGCACCGAACCCTATGATGTCATGGAATGGGGTTGGGCAATTTGCCTCGGCATTCCGGTATGCTCGACAAGTCGTCCAAAAGTTTTTGAGAACTCGACCGTTTTTAAGGTTGCCAAATAAAGTGATTTAAAGGGAATTGTCGCATTTAACATCTTTGTGAAATAATGTTTAATATTATATTAGCCATACAATTCCCTTTGACAGTCATCAATCTACGGCCTGTGCCAAAATAAAGTTGTCATACTGAGTTTCTTACGTCCTCTGTTGTCCAGTTGTACCCTACTTAATTTAGCCCAAGCCGTTTAGGGGCCTTAAAAAGAAGGAAATTAAAGGATATGTCCAATTTCACATATCAGGTCAACAAATGACAATTAACAGACACATTATTCTCTTTAACTGCCAGCCCCCTACGCCCTGGGCCAAATATTGAGTGGTCATACCAGGTTTCTGACTTCCGTAACTACTAGTATCTTGTCATACCCGAGTTATTTTAGTGGGGACGCTGTGGCACAGTGGATAAGACTTCCGACTCCCGATCGGAGGACCCGAGTTCGAATCCCGCCCGGTGCTTACGTCCTTAGACAAGATGTTTTTACCCACTATGTCCCACTCCACCCAGGTGTGTAAACGGGTACCTGGCAATGCTAGGGTAATAATGATAGCATGGCCCTCTGGTAGAGCAGTGGCAACACTGAAGAGGCTACCCTTGGTAAATAAGACATTATTATTATTATTATTATTATTATTATTATTATTATTATTATTATTATTATTATTATTTTTGCTCAGGCCATTTAAGCATCTCCATAGAAAGGAAGTGAAAGGGAATGTCACATTGGAATGTCACATTCAACAGAAAATCTTTATAATGCTAAATGTTCTCTTCAATTGATTTCAATAGTTTATTCATTTCCATTAAAGAAGAAAAAAAAACATGATTCAAAGCGATAAAAGTTGTCAATTTGACTTTCATTCATCTGATAAGGACAGTTCGTCAAATACAATGTAAAGTATATGCACAAATGATATGCACAAATGATATATATATATATAACAATGCCCACTTTGTCATGGTAACAAAAAAGTAAGTAATCATAGCGACGGAAATCAGTGTTCCACTTAAAAGCCAAGCTTGTAGGACGTGGAACACTGGTATGAAAACCATGACAGCACCAATATACATATACCAACAAAATATAGTCATATCAAATTCATCTATATACTCATTGTACATTTCGGTCATTGATGTATGAGGATGCTGATAATAGAAGCATATTATAAACAGTAGGCCTACTTGCTATGATTCTAGCATGCATACAAATAAAACATATAATAACATAGGAAAATAATGATGGCACAGACACTATTTGGCCGTGCAAACCAGGAAAATGTGAAGAAAAGAGAAGATAATGCACATGGCGACACAAAATAATAACGAAAACGACAAGAACAAACACATAACACAGAAATAACAGAAATAAAAAATGCCCACACACATTTACTGGACAATGAAGAACGCGGAAAGAGGAGCAGGGACGAATGGAGAAAGAAGAGGAAAGGAATGGGAAAGCTCTGTGGACTGTGGATAAAATTAGCAATTTATCACATAGAATAATTATGATTGTAGACATAAAATGCTAATTATATGATAATGGTAATATTAGAAAAAAAAAATGCCCGAGATTTCCAGGGTGGAAACCAAGCTGAAGTTACTTCAATGCCCGTCTAAAACACGAATCAACACCCCCCCCCCCCAAAAAAAAAAAACCTCAACAAAAGCAAATAAACAAACAAACAAAAACTTGTACTAGACAACTTTTCCGGGTCCGAAATATTATTTCTACCCGACTATTCGGTGCTCACGATGCGGCGCGTGTCCATTAACCATTGAGGTTGGTGCACTCTGATCTCTTTTAACATAATTTCCGGAACAGCGCGGTTAAGTGCGTAAGCCGCTTTCCCACAACCACTTCGGTCATCATCCCTCTACCATCCATCCACCATTGCACCCATAGTCAGGAGAGTTCCCTATATATTCAGAAATTTCGCAAATCTGATCTATTTGTGCGACATCGACCACACTTAGTGTGAGTACGGCGTATCAAGATCTGCATAAATGAAATTTAACAAACAGAACGTAGCTGAGTGAGGAGCTGAAAAAGGAGCTGAACAAGGAGCCAACGTACGTGGGTGTCCATGTCATTAAGTTTGAAGTAACTTTTTATAAAGAGAAAGTTGTCTACTCCTCACAAGTCACAATGAATTCGTGGGATGCCGCCAGTGCCCAAACGTACCTAGAATCCAGCGAGAATGGCGGTCCTCAGAGTGGCGTAAGGAAGCTCGTGCTAAAAGATTTCGACTTCAGCCCAAGCGACGAAGTGCTCGATGTCGGGTGCGGACCGGGGACGGCATGCAGAGAGATCGCTACACGTGTCAAATCTGTCACAGGTATGTTCACGCACCGTCGTACATGCTAAACGTTTTGACTTTGTTATGGTAACTCTGTGTCGCCCATCTATTGCTCTCTTTGGTTTCGAACGTAAAAAAAAATGAATAAATACAGTGGAAAACTGAACTTACGTACGCATGGATGATAATTTCCGTACTACGTGTTGCAATGTTCTGTAATTTAGTCTACCTTATAGGTTACCCTTGCCTCCACTTTGCTAACGATCCATCGAAATATTCAATTCAAACAATGCTCGTTACCTGACAAATAATGTACGTTTATCTTTCATGTAGGCCTACTCTTATCTCACTGTAAACGAATATGGATATTATGTGCAGTTTGTTTTTCGTTTTTTGTTTTCTTTTTGTTCTTTATTGTGGGGGTTGCCTCAAGTCTTTCCTATTAACATGGGACGTACAATAACGATGTATGAATACTATGGTTGACTCATCATTAGGCCTACATCATTTTTATCTGTTGATATCTTCCACATCCAAAAGGAATCGACCTATCTCCAGGTATGATTTCTGTGGCCATCCAAAAACACGCCGCCCCAAATGTCGACTTTGTCGTCGCTGACGCACATTCCTTCGGTCAGGGATGGGAGGAGAAATTCGACAAGATCATTAGCCTCTGCGTGCTGCACTGGTGCGAGGATCAGCAAAAAGTTCTGCAGAATATTTTCCGCTGCCTGAAACCAGGAGGGCGTTTCCTCCTCTGGTTCGCTCTCCAGTCTCAGCTAGTCAGTAAGAAGTGTAAATACGGAGAAACGGCCGATACGTGGTTGCGAGCTCACGCGAAATGGGGGCCTTATCTCAAGGTATGCTTTCAATGTAGTATTTTATTTTAGATGAATTAAAAAAAGTTATGCACACACAAGCTCACACAGAGAAAGCGATACGTAATTCACCTGTAGGTGCAATAATACAGGAAATATATCAGAAACCAAGATCATGCTTTCATTACCAAAAAGGAAATGATATTAACAAACTGTTGGTAATGACAGCATGAACTTGGTTTCTGTTATATATTTTGTCTATGCAATTTTATACATATATATACATGTGTTGGCTCAGTGAGTGGAGCGGCTGCCCTCACAATCGGGAGGTCGTGGGTTCAAACCCCGGCCGCGTCATACCAAAAGAAGTTAAAAGATGGGGAGTTGCTGCTACCTTGTTTGCCGTTCAACAGTTGAAAAGGTTAGAGCAACGTCGATCTGGCGCTGCTCAGTGGCTGCCGGGCCCACGATCAATTGGGCAAAAAGAATTTCCTTTCTTGGACAATAAAATTTGGAGTTTATATCCAAAACAATTATTATTATTATTATTATAATTATATGTTCTGTATGAATAGTTTATAATTGCCTTCTCTAGACCTTAAAGTAAGGCCTCCAACCCTGCAGATATATATATATCTTATCTACCACCGATTGTGATACAACATATTTCTCGGCATAAGCAAACAAGTCTTAATTCGATGTAGCCAATAGAAAACCACTACTTTACTCGAATGTCTGTTCCTTGTGTGAATTATTCAAAAGCCTCTCAGATAGTACCAAGAATACTCAGAACGGAACAGGTTAGATAAATGTACCAGAAACATAGGTAGAAAAGCCGTCAAAAGTACTTGATATACGTTTATCAAGAAGTTCAAAGGGGCTTTCATTGAATTTCCATAAATGTACTCACTAAAGTGCTTGTATACTCTCACACATGCATTTCCATTTTCTCACTGAATTCTTTCTTTCTTCAGGACTATGAATATAAACAAACTCACTGGCTGTGCGCAGACGATTTCTTGAAAATGTTTCAGTCAGTCGGATTCAAAGTTGTTTTCTCTGAAGCTGCTGACGTCACGTGTGTCAAATGGAATGCTGCTAAAATGAAAGGTAAAATAGTATTCAGAACAGATCATTATTTTAAGGTTTGATGGTGCGTTTGAATCTCTGTACCATTATTCTTTCGTCGTTTACCAGCGAGTTGTCATCGAACAGGAAAAAAAAAAAAACTCGACAAACAAAAAAAAAAAAAAAAAAAAAAAAAACTGATAGGCGAATCAAGAAAGCCCCTCTGAAATGGGGGATGGGGGGTTCTGTTATTTTACCATTATTCGTAGTACATTTCAAATGAATCGCGTCGAACTGGCGATGCTAATGATTTGGCTCTTGCATGACACTGAAGTTGGAATGGGTACTTTTTTTTCAAGGAAACCAAAATCCACGTAGAAATGTGGATTGAGTGATTTCAGCAACATTAGTAGCACACATCAGTGAAAGTTTGAGGAGAATCGGATGATCGATGTAAAAGTTACGAATTTTTAAAGTTCTGGTGTTGGACAGCTGTATGAAAAGACTACTTGAGTTTATGACATCATGACTTGTATTGTGTGAACAACAGTTATAAAGAACACAAAGAAAAGTCAACATGCTTTCACTTTTATAGCACAATGAAAGAGCGTTTAACTAACCACTTTCAGAAAGCAGGGGGAATAATTACTACCCTCAACATAATCATGTCAGTATCCAGCTGATGGAATGTGTAATTCATATGAAAAATGAATTTTTGTTGAATTCCCTTTATATTTTCTTTATACTGTTGTCCACACATGACGTCATAACCCCGAGAAGTTTCTTCATCCAGCGGTTCGAACACCAAAACTTTAAAAATTCATAACTTTTGCATCGATTGTCCAATTTCCTCAAACTTTCACTGATGTATTCTACTAATATTGCTGCTTTCACGCAATCCACATTACTCTCTTTGGGTTTTTGTTTCCTTTGAGCATTTTGTTTGTTCTGTCGGTTGTTGTTGCTGTTCTTGCTTTTGATCCCGTGTTTGTTGTTCCATACACTATAATGGGATTAACCTGTAGGCCCTAGCTACGACCATTAGCGGGATACAAATCTCGAGATTCTTGCTCGTGTGGACACAAAAATCCGACCAATAGACGCGACAACATAGTGATGCAAATCCCAAGAAATGCTTATTTCTGAATTATCCCGATAATTCACCCCGCGATGACTGTGTGATTTGCTGTACCAAATAATCCTGAGATTTTATATCAACAACAACAACGACAACAACAGCATATGCACTGTGACACGCCAAAAAAAAAAAAAAAAAAAAAAAAAAAAAACCACAGGATTTTTTTTTGTTCGTGTGAACGCTTGCAAAAACAACATCAACAAGCAAAAACAAGACAAACAAATAAGATTTCGAGATATGGATCGCGATCCTTATCCGACCATTCTGCACGTGTAAAAGTGGCAATTGGAAGTTAAAAAATGTTTTGAAAACAAAAGCTAGAAACAAGCTACCATTTCCTCTCATTGTGTACTCTCTTCCCGAACGAGACGGACAAAAGGCCGAGTATAAGTAGAGGCTACAATGTAACCCAGTGAGATTTTTGTGCAAATATATATAATATATTTTGTCAATATTTTGTCAATATTGGGGTGCTGAATCCAAAAAACTTTGGTTCCATTTTTCCAACCACGTCTTCAGCCGCCATTTTGAATTTCAAAATGGCTGCCATAGCAAACAGTACTTTGACCTAATTTTCATAATGTGAGCATCGTAGAAGGTTCAAATTTGGTGGAAAATCATGTTCATTATGTCAGACATTGCGATAAATCGTTTTCTAATATTGTACATTGTTTTGATACAATTTGTAGGCTGACATCTTGACATTCAAAATGGCCGCCATAGCTAAATGTGTTTCTACCCATATCTCAGGTTGCAATTATTGTAGAAGTTTCAAATTTTCATGAGTACGCATGTTTGCGATGTTCAACATTCCAGTACAGCTGTTTCATAATTGTGATAATTGTGGAACGCACAATTTCTCAAAGCGGGCAAAATGGAAAACATTTGTAATTTTTCTTCTCGGAAGTATTACAATGAATATAATAGATTTAACGGTCGTAACTAGGATTTTGATAGGGGTGAATCAAAATTTAGAATAGTGAACTTCTTTCGAAGCACCCCAACCAACATTATGACGTCAGTGAGTAATTACTATTATTTCAGTGTTGTGTTCTTACCCTATGCAGATCAGATCAGAACTCTTACCGGGCACCTTAGGTGTATTCCGGATGACCTAAAGGACGAATGCGTCGACGACATCTACAACTGGTTGGTTGATGTGACGCCGAAAACTTCCGAAGGACTTCCGATGGGCCCGACCGGAAGGCTGGAGGCACTCCATGTTGTAGCGACTAAATAAGACCCTGCGTCACCAAGGTTCCAAAAAGTTGCTAGACATGAAGTTTAAGGGCAAACGTTATGTATCAAATTACATATTAATTAATTAATTAATTAATTAATTAATTCATTAATTAATTAATTCATTCATTCATTCATTTATTCATTCATATTTTTTCATCTTTCCTCTCTATTTTTCTCTTCCCAATTTGATTTGATGACAGTTGATATTGGTTCGGTTTATTCTGGTTTGTATAGGTTTGTAGCTTCGTTAAAGGGGAATTAACCCCCAAATTTCATGTCGATTGAGTGAATGGAGCAATATTAGTATAATACATCGGTGAAAATTTGAGGAAAATCGGACAATCCGTTCAAAAGTTATGAATTTATAAAGTTTTGGTGATGAGACCGCTGGATCAGAAGACTACTACGGATCATGACATCACATCTAAAGAAAATCTAAAGAAAATTATTTTTTTTCACTTTTCTAGTATTTTGAAAGAGCACTAGACTTACCTCTGTCAGAAAGCAGGGGGAATAAAATTACCGTTGACATAGTCAGTAACAAGTTCAGGGAATATGTACTGTTCATATGAAAATTAATGATATTCCTAGGAATTTTCTTTATACTTTCTTTATATCGTAGTCCATTATGTGCTGTCGTGATCTGTAGTAGTCTTCTGATCCAGTGGTCTCGTCACCAAAATTTCAAAAATTCATAATTTTCAACGGATGTCTAATTTTTGTCAAACTTTCACTGATGTGTTCTACTAATAAATATTGCTGCATTCACTCAATTCACATGCATATTTGGGGTTAATTCCCCGTTTAATCATTATTCGCTGTTCTATGTATTTTTTGAGGGTCCCGCATCATACAAGCTCTGTTTTTTAGAGGGACCCTCCATTTCTATTCCCATCCTTAATTTGCATGTGCTGTATGTATTATGTACATACATCTGAAAAAAAAAATACAATCGTGTTTTCTTAATTGTTGCTCATTTGCCATGTTCTTTGTGAATTTACATTTTTACAGTTATTACAAATATGTTCTGCTTATACATTGTATATATTTGCTCTGTTTATTCATGGAAATGAAAGTTAATTTGAATCTTGAATCTTGAATTCATTCATTTATTTATTCATTTTTTTTTCTGTTTTCTGCAGAGACATAGAGTTATTTTACAAAAGTTGAATGCATAAATTCCATTCATTCATTCATTCCTTCATTTTATTTATTCTTTCTTTTTTCAGCAAAACATAACACAAAATGAATCAAGACTTAAAACATAGGCATGTATTCGACTTTACATGATAGATAATGGCTAACAAATAAAAGATTCTACATGCATCATCACAATGTATAATAAAAGATGTATAAGTTTGCACAGTATTGACAGTATACAGAAATGCTGGAATATATACTGTGGCGAAGATGTCATCTGATATATAACCACCAACGTGGCGAAAAATATATCACATATATATCACGTGTCGATATGACTATCTGTGTGCATGACTGTGTGTACACGTGACTTTCAGGGGTGTGTGTTTATGTCCTTACGTTTGTTCAAAGCGTCCCAATAACTACAGCACCAACATCACCATCACGAACAGCGTCGTACCACATCAGCACATCCAAACGTTCCTACTTCCTAGTAGCGAGCAGTCTAAAGTAGTCAATGGGCAAGCAGTTCACGAATCACAACTTCAGTTCAAGTTAGTACTGGAATCAGTCACTGCGAAACAGTACATTTGGGAGTATTAGCACAGCTAAGACACTTTGTTTTAATAACCGTTAAATCTGTTTTACAAGTATTTTGGTGGCACAAAACACTGTTACATCATGTCATGACATGAAACGCATGGGAAAATGACGATTGGGCCTGGTGGCACGAGGGAATCAGGTGCTGCTCATAATGTTTTTATTATAAGGCTCTGCCAGACCAAAACAGCATAAGCCGAGGTCAAATTCTCACGACATACCGTTATGTTTACCAACCAGAATCAACATATTCATGAAAAGGGGACAGACTTAACGGATTAAACTATAACGGAACTAGATTGACAGGGGAGGGAGGAGAGCTGGACAGCGAGGAAACTAAGGATACTTGCGTTCACGGGCCGCTGCCCATTTTTATTATAAGGCCCCAGTCACATAATGCTCTGCGTCCGGCGTTACGTCCAAAAAAGTCATTTTTTTTTTCCTGCGGACTCCCACGGATCCTTTGTCGTCAGCGGAAAATTTGTACAAAACATAAGGGGGAAAAATGCGGGCGATATACGAACAAATACGACCAGATGCGAAAACTTGCGGATATTCTTACAAATTGGCACATATTAAGTTCTGAACACTTGCGGAGAGTTGCGGATATTTTCGGCTAGTTACGGCTAGTTACAGAGTGTTATAAATTATTATGGACAATATGGTTTTCTTTTACTATCCCTGCTAAGTCAGTGTATTATGACAGCAAGGTTATCACATATTGGACTGTCTTACATTGTACTCTGGGGAAAACTGAAATTGAATTACGTACAAGTTGTGAAAAAATTTCGTAATCCTTTAATTTGCTTTACAGTAATAAAAGATATATATTAAATTTTGAATTTGAAGTTTAAATTTCATTTGTGTAACTCAAATATGAATAAACGTCATAAATGTAAAGAATACATAACATAATACCACAAATAAAATATGATACAGATTTATAAGTTAAACATTAGAGTGAGAAAATATTATTACTTACAATCATGGAATAGCCAAACTATGGTCACGCTGTCGTTGTGCACCGATATTCATGACTATAGAGAATACTAAATTCGTTCTCATTTTATATAGTTATCGCTGTCCCGCATCTTGTACCTTACCCGGCCAGAAAAGTGAATAAAATGCTGTCGCCCCATCCCCTACCCAAAAATTGTCTTCTTTTTTTTTTTCTCGAAAAATATACATTCAAAGAGTGCAAGAAAAAAAGTTGAGCACCAAGGGTCAACCCATATCATGCGTATATGGATGCCACGTAAAATGACCATTTTTGTGGGAGAATTTTTTTTTTTTATAACTTGACCATGCGGTTCTGCCTCTCCACCGCTCCGACTGTGTTGTAGCAGTATTAATTCCTTCAGGTTAATGCGCTGCAACTTGGCAACACGAGTTGCGTGGCTTCCCACGAGTCTCTGTGTTCCCATGCGAGTGCAAAGCGGAAAACGTCGAAGGACGTAATCGTCCGCAGCATCCGAACTATTCGCAAATATCCGTAAGCGGACGAAAGTGTTGTGATACGTTAACTTGCGGTTAATTTCGGATACTTACGGTGGACGTAAACGAACGCAAACGGACGGGAGGTATTTCTTTTTTCTTTGTTGCGGATGGTCTGCGTCGAAGCTACGGGTAGTTACGTTTAGTTACGGATAGTTACGTTTGGTTACGGTTACTTGCGTAAATTTTCATCCGTGGAGTCCCTCTGCAAAATTTTGAACATTTCGAAATTTCGCAGGCTTGCCGCCGTCGTTTAGCGTTCTTTTTACGGATGAGTTACGGACAGTTACGTTTACATACGCCCGTGCGGATGCCTGCGTCCACGCTGCGTCCCCCTGCGTCCACTCATCCATATTTATCCGCGGCGGACGTAACCCATCGTAAAGCACTGTGCGACTGGGGCATTAACCGATGCTCAGTAACCGTCTGTGCTATCTTCCATTCCTCACCGACTCCAGCCCGCCGCCCGACGTAATGCCCCAGTCACACCGTGCTTTACGATGTGTTACGTCCGCCGCTGGCATCCGCATGGACGTATGTAGACGTAACTGTCCGTAACTCATCCGTAAAGAAACGTAAAATGACGGCGCCAAGCCTGCAAAATTTTGAACATTTCAAAATTTCGCAGAGGGCCTCCACGGATGCAGACTTACGCAAGTAAGCGTAACTAAACGTAACTATCTGTAACATTGTAAAATTGTAAAATTGGTAAAATACGTAAATTATTGGATCAGTCTTCCACAGAACGTCTCATTCACGCATTTGTTTCCTCTCATCTTGACTACTGCAATTCCCTTCTTGTTGGTCTCCCTGCTTCAAGTACTGCACCACTTCAAAGAATTCAAAATACAGCTGCTAGGCTTGTGACCCTTACAAAAAGATCTGACCACATTACTCCAGTTCTCCAATCCCTCCACTGGCTCCCCATCCATCAACGTATCACTTTTAAAATCCTCCTTATTGTTTACAAGATATGTAATAATCTTGCCCCATCTTATCTTAAAGATCTAATTTCCTTCCGCTCCTCCACTTCAACCCGTTCTCTTCGTTCTTCCTCCGCTCTCCAATTATCACGTGGTCCCCGCACCTGTACACGTTATGGTGATAGGGCCTTTTCAGTTATTTCCCCACTTATAACTTTGGAATGAACTCCCTTTTTATATTCGTAACGCTGAAAATGTTGATAGGTTTAAGTCATTGTTGAAAACTCATCTGTTTACACAACCTTAATCTTGCTGTTGTTGTTGCTGTCGTTATCATAATATGTACATAATGCTGTATTTTGTTTTTACGTTACATATATTATTTTTCCCCGATTTGATGCGCTTAGAAACATCAGTATTAAGCGCTATATAAATGTTATTCATTATCATTATCATTAACTGAACGTAACTATCCGTAGCTTGGACGCAGACTATCCGAAAAAAAATTACCTCCCGTCCGTTTGCGTTCGCTTACGTCCACTGTAAGTATCCGAAATTAACCGCAAGTTAACGTATCACAACACTTTCGTCCGTTTACGGATGCTGCGGACGATTACATCCTTCGATGTTTTCCGTTTTCCACTCACATCTGAACACAGAGACTCGTGGGAAGCCACATAACTCGTGTTGCCAAGCTGCAGCGCATTTACCGGAAGGAATGCCTCAACACAGTCGGAGCGGTGGAGAGGCAGAACCGCATGGTCAAGTTATAAAAAAATTCTCCCACAAAATATGGTCATTTTGCGTGGCACCCATATATGCATGACATCGGTTGACCCTTGGTGCTCAGCTTTTTTTCTTGCACTCTTTGAATGTATATTTTTCGGAAAAAAGACAATTTTTGTGTAGGGGATGGGGTGACAGCATTTTATTCACTTTTCTGGCCGGGTAAGGTACAAGGTGTGGGACAGCGATAACTACATATGTATAAAATGAGAACAAATTTAGTATTTCTCTATAGTCTTACCCACTTTACGCTCCATGGAATATGTATTACATTTTTTAATATTGTATTTGGGTGTGGGAGAAGTGTTCAAAAGTCCTAATGTCTGTTTTTTCTGGAAATGTATTAAGCATTGCTTTATTATAACAGTCTCCTTAACACAACCCAGTAAGTCATAAATATCGTCGCACAATGACAGCGTAACCACGGTTTGTCTATTCCATGACTGTAAGTAATATTTTCTTACTCTAATATTTAACTTATCGATCTATATTGTGTTCTATTTGTGGTATATAAATGTTATGTATTCTTTCAATCTTTGATATTTATATTTGAGTTGCACAAATAAAATTGAAACTTCAAGTTCAAAATTTCATATATCTTTTATTACTGCAAAGCAAATAAACGAAAACTTTTCACAACTTGTACGTAATTCAATTTCAGTTTCCCCCAGTGTACAATATAAGACAGTCCAATATGTGATAAACTTACTGTCATAATACGCTGACTTGGCAGGGACTGTCAGATAAAGCCATATTGTACATAATTATTTATAACAATCTGTAACTATCCGTAACTATCCGAAAATATCCGCAACTCTCAATAAATAGTCGCAACTCTCCGCAAGTGTTCAGAACTATTCGGAAGTTTACGCAAGTTGAAAGAACAAATCACGTGCGAATTCGTAAGAATATCTGCAAGTGGACGCAAGTATTCGCATCTGGTCGTATCTGTCCGTATCGCCCGCATTTTTTCCCGTGCATATATATATATATATATATATATATATATATATATAAATCGATTGACGGCAAGGGATCCGCGGGAGTCCGCAGGAAAAAAAAATGACTTTTTGGACGTAGCGCTGGACGCAGAGCATTATGTGACTGGGGCCTAAGCCGCTTTGCAAACAATCTCGTAGCTTAGAGACCAAAGTTGCTTTTTGCTCTATGCTGAGACGTGGATGCAGCACCCAATGCCCCCTACCTGACCAGGCCCGTACCTTGTTTCGAACTTGTCTGCTCTCTGAGATCCTCGCCGGATTCGAATTTTTAGGTCAAAACCCGGACATATTTATACACTTCCCGACCACTCAAATGGAAGGGCAAATAAAAGAACCATTACATTACATTTGGTCATTACATTTTAATTACTTCTTAATTGAAACTACTCTCGTTTCTTCCATTTTACACAAAGTAACACATAACAAGCGATTACCAAAATATCTCCACTCAATTTTATGTTTAGATTTGGCATCTGGTCTAACCGCCATATCTGTTACACTGTCTGTAATACCACACTCGCTGGTATCGTTCTTTCCGGGGCTTCATATAAAACAAAAGTTAATTAACTCCTTATATCACGGAACATATCCCTAAATGCTTTTGTAACTTCTACATACACATTCTACAACAGGGAGTGACTTAATGCAGTTTTGGACAAGGACCACCTGTTTGGGGAGGTTTCTTTAAACATATAACAAAATTAACACTTACATTAATTAAACTCTTACTGAAATGTGCTAAGGGTAAACTGGCCATAAATCGAAGTTTTGCGGCAGACCTCTTTTGTTTTAGATAAAGTCTTGCAAAGCACAAGGAAATTGACTTTGCCAATAACTGAATCTCTTGTAAACACCTACAATTTTATTTTGTATTTTATGCGTACAAATGAAATATCGGCAGTGAATGAATTAATGTAGGCTTCCCACAGGGTTCTATTGTTTTTGGCTGTATGTTGTAATATAAAAAGGTAATTAACTCTTTACTCTCTGGAGTCTTTAATTAATTTCATGGAATAGTGTAATAAAAGACACAGCAGTAAGCGATGTCTTAAACGTATACTTAACAAGCTTCCATTGTCCACGCTGGCACCTGGAAAAATATTAATTCTGTAAATCTCTATCTTTTACTATGTAAAATAGCTCTGAGATTGAATGTCTTGTGCTGAGCGACAAGAAGCATTCTCTTTTCTGGCCGCAGAGGGCCTGTCCTGGGTGTATTTCTGTTACAATATTGGATAACATGGATGCTGGGATATACATTGTATATAGCTCAATATCAATGGACTATCCTAACCCGTTCGAATAACAGAAAGAATGAGAAAAACTGTCTCTAAAATAGTTTACAAGGAAAAAGAGGCTTTGAAGTTCAGGATCTATTCGAGTGCCAAATCTCACCCAGGGGTGCGTGCTCAGTGCAGTAAATGGGGGAAAAACAGGATGTAAAATTGATGATGTAGCAACCACTATGAAAGGATTATGAAATTAAGCAGAAATTTTGCACACTAATTAAATAAATTCTATTCATAATTAATGATGGTTGGTAAAGCAATATGGGAAAATCCCTTCAAAATCATTAGAGGTGAAAGCGAAGAGTGTGACAAGAGTCTCTCATGCTTCAAATCCGTAAATCTAAGAAAGCCAACGTCAGCCTGAAGAAAAAAAACTGCATAAAAGACAATTTTCCAATTTTTGTGATGCCAAACTGTGAAATTATGTAGAAATATTGAAATAATTGACTCGACTGGGTCATTTCACGTACTTTGAGTCCTCGCTTTAAATCGAGTCGTGTGACTTGTTGGTTTTGTGATACATGGTCAGGAAATAATTGCACCTTCGACCTTGGCGAAAGTCGACATTTGTTATTACAGTTGTTGTTGTTTCAATCAATTATCTACGCATTTTATCTTTTGCCCATGACATTTCTTCCGCTTCAGTATGGTGAACTTGCGGGTTTGTGGATATAGAGCATATCCTCTCTGTCCTCCACCTGCCCCCCCCCCCCCAGCCCACTCAGGTGGTCAACCATACATATATGCTTGTTCCAGATTCTTAGAAACACCCCATTTAGGATTTAAATGGGTTGGGATTTTCAGCCCTTATTGCGGACTTTTGGAAAAGAAGGCTAGCTTGGCATACTTCGCAGCGAAAAATGTACAGTAAGCTCGTTCGGGAAAATCGGGACGGAGATTACAAAGAAGCCGCACTACCCGTTTTTGGATTTTGTTTTTCGGGGGTTTGAAACTAATGCTCTTTCAATTCTATTTCAATTCAATTTTATTCAACCATTCAGTTAAAAAACCCAACAACATCCATATATACATGTAGGCAAAAATATGCATGTAACTACATCGGAAAGTATACATAATTATATAAAACACATCGAAAGGTCATGAACCCATATGAAGCAGGGCTTGTGTCGATGGGGCTCAGTAACAAAATCATTTTCTGACACAAATCAAACTTCATATTATACAAACATTCTAAAAGTTTTAAACAAACATACCCATCCACTCACACACAAGCGCTTTTCGACAGTTTACAATTACCCGAAAATCATAAATAAACAGGTTATATTTAAAGATATAGTAAACAGTTGTATAAACATCAGCGCCATGATTACAAAAACAATGAAAATTTAACTTCTCAGATACACATCTTGTTAAATATTTCTCTTTTACAAGATACTTCAAAACTTGAGAAAGTTGAGCATGCTTTCATATTCTCATTCAAATCATTCCATTTGTTTATTCCTGCGTAACGTATTGATTTCAACATTGTTCAATGCTTGAGTCGTATGTACTATGGGTATATGGAACAATATTTTCTGCCTTGTAAAGATGACTTGCACTCAAACATATTCTCAAATATACTAGGAACATTACCAATATGAAAATTAATCATAAAAATTGAAGTATTTGATATAATCAATTCCTGGAGAGGAAGAATTTTATTTTCTATAAATAATGGGAGTGTGGGAGCATCACGCATAGAGTGTGTTATAATTCGATTGGCTCTTTTCTGAAGCATTGCAAGTTCAGATAAATGAGACGAGAATGAATTACCCCGAACAACAGTACAGTATGAAAAGTGCGGTTATATTATAGAATAGTAAAGGAATGTTAAAATATTTTGAGGTAGTGTATATTTCATTCTGGACAATGCCCTGACACTAAATTCTTGAAATCTTCAGTGATATATGTTTGACCTGGGCCTTCCAGTCAATGAATTCATCTTTTGTAACACCAAGAAATTGAATTGTGTTCACACACTAGAGAATTTTATTATCTAAGAAAAAAATAAATAAATAAGATCAGTTTTCATAGGAACTTTTCTGTTCCTTGTCTGAAGTATTATAATACTTTGTCTTTTCTTGAATGAAAAATGATTTATTACTTTGAAACCATGCCAACTTTTTTCTGAATCCCAATTGTGCATTAATCAATAATTCATATTTTACAAGAAAACTGTACAATCTTTCATACATATTAAAAAAAAATGATTTAGAAAAAATAGATAAAATACCAACAAGTCTGCAGTTGTCAATATTTGCTATTTTTCTTGTAACGGCACTACCCTAGCAATCATAAGTGCATCTAGGAAACCCCACTTTTAAAATGACGTGTTAAATACATCACATGGGTTCCACACAACAAACAACTGATGATTTTACCACTCTTGAAGATGTTATATCACTTGCTTTTGATGGGTCCAATGAGGAACATATTTTCAATCGTTTTTCATTAAAAGAAATTTGTTTTAAAATGTAGAATCATTTTTTTTTGAGATCTTAAACATTTTTCATACGACTTAGGTATAGAGTGAATTGAATTTGAAATTTTCTGGCCAATGCCTGCAAAATAAGAATTAAACTCATCAACGATTCGCTCACGTGTAGAATTCTTGTTTTTACCAAAATACGTCTCACCTGGAATATTATGTATTTTCTTATTATCTAACATGTAATTAATTTTACTCCATATTCTTTTCATATATCCCTTATATTCTGAAAAATGTTTAAAAAATACCTTTTCTTTGAACACCGTATAATGCTTGTAAGTCTGTTCTTAAATGCAGTGTACTTGCGAAAAAATGACACATTAGGGTTATGGAGACATGCCTTGTAGAGACGAGTCTTCTTTCTTATAGAAGTGAGTATCATATATGGCTTTTGAAATCCAAGTTTTTTGGTTTTTTTATCTTTCGGTTTAGTTTCTCTAACAAGAGGAAACGATCTTCATTCAAGGCTGTATCAGAAACCTCCATGAAATAATTCTAACTTTTATTCACATCGTCACTCTTCGTAAAGAGATGACCAATCAAATCATCAACGGTTTTTTTTTTTTTTAATTCTTCAATCCTTAAATCAGTAATTTATCTTCTTTGTGGTCTAATATCATTTCTGAAATATTTTGTATCGACTTCCGTGGTATCTGCAAATATAAAAACAAAAACAGGAAAATGGTCTGATTAATCAGTGTATAATAAACCAGATTTTACTCTGTCATAAAAGGTGTTATGAAAAATGTTCTACCAACGTACATGTACAAGATTTCGATCTAATTCGTGATGGTTTTGAAAAAGGCGAATAAAAGTTATAAGTAAACATATTTTGTATAAAATCACTTGTATCTTTATGAGAGTGATGATTAAGCAAATTCATATGGGAATAATCGATAAAATAATCTTTTTTTTTTCTCTATTTCAAACATATGTGAGGATAATTTCAATTTCTCATTAAAACATAGTACGTTGGAGTTTGGAGGTCTGTCAACACAACTGTTGACTTTAACTTTATTCGATGACTATTCAATTTCTATGAAAATAGACTTCATTTCTGTTGAACAAAATATATATCATTACGTAATACGTATTGAATATCATTTGTTATATAGAAAGCAACCTTCCCGTTCTATCAGACATGTCAGATCTACACAATTGAACCAGGGAGTAACGTTCTTATTGTCCATGTTTACAGGGGAATTTGTATTCAGCCAAGTATCAGTTATTCTAGTGATTTCAAAACTGTAAATCATAGATGACAAGAGTATTTGTAAACTATCAACATTTTTACATAAACTCCTCGCATTTATATGAATAACTGAAAAAAAAATCTTGATCCTGTTTACACTTAATATTAAAATCTTCAGGAAAAATATAATTACTGTCACCAAGTAACATTTGAGTATTATCATCGGTCATGCTGAAATCTCTTACCAATGTCATTGATATCAAATGGGTTCATTCTCAAATTATATAATCTCTGCTCATTGATATTTTCATTCAGACGAAAGAAATTATACATATGAAATAAAATTCAAAGTCATCATTGTAATGATTGAAGAGGAAAATGTGCACTGAGCATTAAACGAATATAAAGTGAGTATTTGTTGAAGATTGAAATTGAGATTACTGCAGTGCTTACAACTTCCACTCATTTGACGTACCCTGGGACACAATGCAACACATTTAATGAAATTAGCTGTAAAAATGCACAAATCTGGGCAAGGATTTGTATGAAACATCAGAAACATGTTGATAAGCAATGGTGAATACTTTACATGGATATTATTATCATCAACTTTTAAGATCTATTACTGAAACATTGTAAAATGTGGACAAGCATTTTTCAAACAGAGGTCTGGTCAGAGAGCCCTGAAATGTATTTTTCCCCTTCAGTGACCGTTAGTGGATCAGACCAGAACAAAAACATTTCAGATAGAGGTCCGGTCAGATCAGAGAGACCTGCAATGTATTTTTTTTTCTTTTCTGACCATTACTGAATTTGACCAGAACAAACACATTTCAAATAGAGGTCAGCCCACCTCCCGGATCAGACAGACCTGCAATGAGTTTTTCCTTTCCTGACCACTAGTGGATTTGACCAGAACAAACAGATTTCAAACAGAGGTCAGGTAAGAGAGACCTTCATTAAGTTTTTTTTTTCCTTTCCTGACCATTAGTGGTCGAGGACTCTATTTTCGGGACTCTATTTCAGGATTGTTCAGCAAAGAGTTGAAAAGTACCCCTTAACAAAAATATTTCCGGAAAAATACTGCAAGATTTTTGAAACATACCCTGTTTCATGAAAATTCGGGAACGGGCATGCGGTATATGCAATTGACCACCTGTATGTTGTGTGTGTGTGTGTGTGTGGGAGGGGGGGGGGGGGGCACCACTACTCAAAAATGGCTGTGAATTTGAAAGTACATGTATGTATGAGTTGCCAGCGATAACAGAAGCATAAATCGTGAGAATGAATGTCGTTGTATGACGGAATTGTAAATGACCTCTCCCGTATGCAGTTTTTGTTTGGTGGGAGTTGCATTGACAAATGCACTATAGTTGGTTTATTTTGGGGCGTTTGTCCGTTTGTTTGTTTGTTTGTTTGCTTGTTTTTTTTATGTGTGATAATGTAACATAAATCTGACTAATAAGGCCATCAACAGTAATTCTCATATCTACGTTTCCTCTTGTAATACGGCCGGTTTGGTGTCAATATTTTCACATTCACGGTAGTTTACAACGTATTGGAACTAGTTTTTGACGAGTTTATGTGCTGTAGGATTGATTGTCGTAATAGGACACGGGACTTCTTTAGATATACGTAACTACAAATAGTAGTCTCGGACGATTTTTTTTTCTCGTGTGTTTCATTTACAAAGCTAAATTTGTGATCGTCCTATTTCCAAGCAAAGTCTATCCAGAAGACATGATTAATGTTGAAAAGAATCTCAACAACAACAAAATCTTCCTGAAGGCAGGACTGGAATAATGTGTTTTGCTCTGGGAATTGCCGATATCATTTTGCCAACTCCCGTAGGAATCATTAACATCTTTTTTAACACCGCCAATGCAGTCTGTATCGATATATTAACTGGGAATTTGCCTTATGGTATTCTGTGTTAAATAAGAGAAAGGAAATAACATGATGTTCGTGGAATGTGTTATTCATTTCTAAATTGTGTAATGATTGATCAGGATCCTACACACATCACATACTGCCCACTACCAGTCCTGTCAAATCAAAACGACTTTGATTGTTGCTCTTGTTTAATTTACAGTCGAAAAGACTAAAGTTCTCTATATCCCCATACGCTCATGGCGTCACCCTAATTGTTTGTTTGTTCTTTCTCCTATACGCGGTTTGTTTGTTTGTTTGTTTGTTTGTTTGTTTGTTCTTTCTCCTGATACGGTTCTGTTTTATAGTGGAAATGATGCCCAGGAGATTGAAACCGTGCTGAATATTGAATTGCACATCGTAAACCGGTGGTTGGGATAAAATTGTCTGATGTTGAATGTTAAGAAAACTCAGTTTATGGTAATAGGATCACCAAGAAAACTGTTATACGCAGATAGGTTGAAACTTGAAAGTGATGGTGATGAACTAGATAGAGTGACGGGATTTAAGTATTTAGGAGTTTGGATGGATGAATCTATGAGATGGCAAAAACAAGTTGAAGAATGTTGCAAAAAAAAATTGCCACACGACTGGCATTGCTGAGAAGTACTTAACCGAAAGCAGTGCTAAAATTTTGGCAAACTCATTAATCCTACCGTATTTTGATTATTGTTCTTGTGCATAGTCAAATTGCTCACAAAGCCTTAAAGATATGCTTATTAAACAACACAAGAAAATGGCTAGATTGGTAAGGAGAGTGGATCACACAGTGCTAACCAGCCGGGTGCTTGGAAGGCTATACGTTGGACGACGCTTGAAGGGAGGTGGCGTTTGAACACTTGTAAAACCGTGTTTAAGACACTTCATGGCAACATGCCTAAATATGTGCGAGAACTCATTACACCGCTAGATAACACACACTGATATAGTACACGAAGCGCAAGTGATTATGGTGTCATAATTCCACAAGTTAGAATTCAAGCAGGAACAAATAAATCGTTCTCACACTGTGCATCATGTCTTTGGAATCAGCTCCCTGCTGAAGTCCGAAACGCCACTTCCCTTCAAACGTTGGTAAGAACATATAAATCTCACTTAGGGTAGAATTCGGTTATTTTGATATTTTTGTACTATGTAAAGGTATCATCTTATTTCAAATGATGTGGATTTGTTATTATTATCAATAAAGATTAATTTTGCATTTATACGTATAGTATTGATATTGTTTTGTTGTTACGATGTAAAAGAGGGATGTCCTTGATTTGTTACTTTGTGTATGCTGAATTAACTGTTATACTGTGTTATGGATATCCACAGTATCAGTCAGGGCCGGCGCAGTGTTTTCAAAAGTGTGGGGGCCCACTTCCGGGTTTCATGAGCTAACAAGCAAAAAACAACAACAACAAAAAAAAAAAGGTCCTCAGCTCTTCCGGGTTTCTTCAGCTAACAAGCAAAAAACAAAACAAAAACAAAAACAAAAACAGGTCCTCAGCTCATTCTCTCCCCTCCCATTTCCGGGTGTTATAAAAAAAAGGTCTTCAGAGAAAACACTTAACCTTACCGCCACCATACTTCAAGATCTCTATCTATTTCTATTTTAGTGCCACTTCCGGGTTGAAAAAAGTGTGGGGGCCCAAAGTGATGAGAGCTTATGTATTCCTTTGTATGGTGCACAAAAAGTGTGGGGGCCCGAGCCCCCACGGCCCCCACGGCTGCGCCGCCCCTGTCAGTTATGGTGATATGGGATTAATAAATTGTCATTGTCCCCAAGACAGCTACCCATCACAGATCCTCCCCCTTACCTTAACCCTAATCCTAACCCTGAACCTAATCCTAACCATAACCGAAATTCTAACCCTAACCCTTACAATAATCTTTATTCTAACCCCATCACTACATGCACTATGAGTGTGTGTGCGTAGGTCGTATAGGGTAAAGATATTCCATTTGCATTTTCAAAAAATGACAAAATCATTGATCTTGCGCAAAAGACCAAAAGATTCTACCAATAGACAAGTGACATGAAATCAAATCCATTGTCTGTCTGACAAATCATACAACCCCGTTTGCAATTATGCTCGCTGGAGTTGAGTACAGGACCTTATGACCAAAATTAACGAGGTTCTGATTCTTACTGTAAATACACGGATAGCAATACAGTACCAGAAGTTGTTTCTGTGTTTTTTTTATGGTTTCTGCATACCGTGTGCGTTGTCAATAGAGGTTATCGTCTGTTCGAGGATGTGGTAACGTATTGCTAAAATAATATTATTATTGATGGAAATTGGTAGTCTCTTTCTTTGCAGTATTTATGCCGACTGGACGAGTATCTCTTATTGTCTGCGTTGGCGGTTTAACATTTGATCTTTGATGATCAATAAACAAATTTTATCAAGACCTTTACAACAAAGGTTGTTCCTAAAATTAAAGAAAAAAAAAATGCTTGACCAACATTGCAGCAACTACTACACGCAATGTTCATTTCATGTACTGATATGCATTGCATAAGAAAAGATGCATTGCATGGCCTTTTTCGAGGTTTTTCAAGGGAAATCCAGAATTTTGCAGTCTAGACTTATATTGTTGGAACGTCTGTGTAAACGCAAGCATACAATAATACATGACTGATTGACAGAGAGCATTTTCGTTAGACCAATCATCTAATCTGAGTAAACTCGGTGCTAACATCACATCCCTTCATACACTGAAGGCTGAGACCAGATTGAATATCTAATGCACCCGTTTTTGTTTGTTTCTTATTTTATTTTATCAAAGGAACATAATGATTCATCACTACTCGGTAATTTTTTGAAGGGAAAATATGTACACATGCACCAACGTTTATTACCAGACCTGCCTCCTTTCAATCTTGAATAGAAAATTACACACACTTAACATGGTTAAACGCCGGGCGTTTATTTGTTTGTTTGTTTGTATGGTTTTGTACATATCCATGTCCTCTGATATGCTAGCTTGTACCTCACACATTTATGAAATATTTACATCTGACATCTGCACCAGTTTTCTGAATTGAAAGCTTGTGAAGATTGATTTTAAACATCTGTCAGATGAATCCGTAAGTTATTGTATCTATTTTTCTAGCACATCTCTTGATATTGATTTAAATCACTTTTATATGGAACTCTTTTGGTCCGATAACAGATCTGTTATCTTAAACGTCATTTGCAAGTATGCGCTCAATAATTACAAAGTTACGTACATATCCTGATATAGTGTATCACGATTGTCAACTGGTTTTGATTGAGAGACATTCAAATATGGACACATTCACATTGTATTATAAGAAAATGAAGACCGCCCACTTTCGCAAAACGGACAAATTTCATATAAGTTTCAGGCAGAAGAAGGATGGTGTCATAAGAATCTCACAAAAGAATTTTGGGAATAAATAATCAGTTCCCTTGGAATTGAGTTTACAACAAATAAAACCGCGCAATGAGCACAAAAATCATACATGTGTTTATCAATGCTTCACAGAGAATCTCTTCACAGACGAGCAAAAATGACAAATCACATTATACATTCTTGATATGTTAAAAAAGTTTTCTCTTTATTTAGTCATATCATATATCATAATAACAATTACAAGAAAATGTAGTCTGGCCGAGAAATGTTATACAGGAGTCGCATTTACGAGTGCTGTTCGTTATTCCGAAGGTTCGTTATTCCGAAGGTTCGTTAATCCGAAACACACAAAGTCCCTACACCTAGAGGTTCGTTAATCCGGAAATGAAAACGGGTTCGTTAATCCGACATTTGTGGCGTTATTCCGAAGGTACGTTAATCCGAAAATGAGAAAGGGTTCGCTATTTCGAAGGCTTGTTTATCCGAAAATGAAAACGGGTTCGTTATTCCGAAGGTTCATTAAATCCGAAAATGAAATAGGGTTCGTTGTTCCGAAGGTTCGTTGATCCGACAATGAAATAGGGTCCGTAACGAACCTTCGGAATAACGAACTTTGTTTCATTTTCGGATTAACGAACCTTCGGAATAACGAACCTTATTTCATTTTCGGATTAATGAACCTTCGGAATAACAAACCTTATCACATTTTTGGATTAACGAACCTTCGGAATAACGAATCTTCGGAATAACGAACTGTAACAGCATTTACACGTACACACGCTCCAAAACTCGAGCTTTTTTTTCTTTTTTTTTTCAACCGTTCAGACGTTCAGACAGTGAACGGGTTAGCGATCGTGCTCGGAAACTCGAGTTTTTTTGTTTGTTTGTTTGTTTGTTTGTTTGTTTTTTTGCAACCGTTCGGAACCGACCGTTCACACGTTCACACCGCCGGGGCAAATTGGCGCGCTAATTCAGATATAAGAGCAAGATTTCTTGCATTTAGCATCGCGCTTCTGATCGCGCTATAGTTTTCGTCTGTTTTTTTTTTTTTTTTTTTTTTTGTCCACACGTGCAAAAACTAGAGTTTGCTAGCGGGTTACAAAACTAGAGTACGTGTACGTGTGAACTCCCCTCGTGTACTCTGAAATGTTCAGATGACAGCATATTTGGCGTAGTACAGGGGAGCCTCGTTATAAATAGGACCTACAGACCATGACAATAACCTTTTCATATCAAGGGTACAAAATTAAAAAAAAAAGTAAAAAGAGTTGCGACCAGCGAAATCACCTTGTTATCTTAAGTTACAGAGTTTTGTTGCATCCAACATCTTTATTTCAATTTCAATTTCACTTTCAAGTTTATTTAATTTTTTGACAAAACATATACATTTTACTTTTTTTTTTCACGAGAAGAAGAGATGACCAGTACAGTTTGTAACACACATTAATTTCTATTATTTTTAATATTACGTAATCAGTTTACATTAAGTTTTCCACGAGAACACGCAATGTAGTAAACATTGATCCGGCCTACGACAACACGTAACTTTGTTGTTAGAACACCATTCTCCAGGTGTTCATTGACCTCAGTTAAAAAGATTATATTCGCCCTTTGGATGGAATGTATGCGTTTGTTATATCAAAAATATAAAGTAGGTGCATTGCTGTTCATTAATAGGGATATTTTACCACTAAAATCTTTGAATTTTTGTTGATGACCCGGAAAAGAAATGTAGTCGCCCCCCCCCCCCCCCCCCACAAAAAAAAAAGAATATAAGATTTCATTTTGAATTCTAGCTGACCGATAAGGTCACCACAATATCAAATTTGTGGGAATTTGGTCCGAGGGCAATAATTTGTAGTGGCCTTGGGCCACCGTTAATGTCTAATCTGATGTCCTTGAATATATATATATATATATATATATATATATATATATATGTATATACCCTTCAAAAAAAGTTTGGAAATATGACTTCAGTTGTAAATTTCTCCAGTCTGTAAGCACTATACAATACATGCTTGATATCAATGGAAAGAGTATTGAATTTTCTTTAAAATAATATCCTACTCATTATGATTATGTTATCAAGTAAAGAACTGTACTCAAAAGTGTCTGATAAGGTCTGCATTGAAAAGTTGCAAAACGAACAAGAACTGTCCTTATGAATGAGAATGGTCGTGACGAGTACATAAAGAACATGTTCTTTTGTGTTATGTCTTTTGTTCTCAACTGGTCAGCCATGAAGGCAAATTTCAATAGATATCTTAACTTCACATTCAAGTTTTCAGTGGTGGCATGCCAGGCAATTTTGATAGATCATCAAGTTTTATGGTTGTACATCATGCCACTTGTAAGCAATGTTCAAAAACCCCGCGCCATGGGGCAAATTGAAGCTGAGATGCTTCAAAAAGATGACAACGCAAAACCACATAGAACGAGACATGTGCACAACTTTCGATCGATCGATCGATCGATCGATCGATCGATCGAGAGAGAGGGGGGGGGGGGGGCATCATTTGAAATGGACTGGCCTTCATGCAGCCCCGACCTCAACCCCATAGAACATTTTTTTGGGATCAACTTGGTCGAGCTGTAGGGAAGAGGGTCACAAATGCAACGACATAGGCAGGACTCCGTCAGATACTGGTTGACGCTAGTCAACAGCATGAGGACACGGCCGTGCCAGGCGGTGGTGCAAGCACTTGGCTCGTTCACCAGTTGAGCCCCGATCATGTTCATTGACAATATAAAGACAAAGTAAACATAAAGTAAACACAAAATAATGACAAAATGAAGACGAAATAAAGATGAAATTCCAATAAAATCAAGACCATGCCATTTTCACCTCTTTATGTCTTTGTTGCGGTTAATGTGGCGAGGTTCTGTGAGATGAAATAGTTTGAGTCATGACTGATCGTTTGGTGTGTGTGTGTGTGTGTGTGTGTGTGTGTGTAATGCTGTGTATGTGTGTGTGTGCACTGGCGTAGCCAGGGGGGGGGGGGGGGAGGGGCGATGGGGGCGGTCGCCCCCCCCCCCCCCCTAAGATTTGGACCGGGGATTTGGGAGGCGGAAAAAAAATGCGTACTGTATGCATGCACATGAAGCGGGTCTCCTTTGCAACCTTTCATCAAATAAGATCATATTTGTTTTTTGAAACTTTCACTCAAAGTGTGCACCAGATCGTTGAATTTCAATTCAAAATATGCAAAATCTCTCTTGCTTGGGAGGGGGTATCCCCCTCCCAAACCCTCCCCCTCTCTGCTTCTTTCCCTAGCTTAGTACACTTTTTAGATTTACCAAAAAATATGAATAATTCTGAGTGCACAAGACTTATCACTTATATTCCGAAAACTCAAAGTTCCCTCATGTACAAGGGGAATTTCCCCTTTTAATCGACCCTTTCCTCCCTCAGTCTCCCCCCATCAGTTTTTTTTTTTTTTGTGGTGATTTCCCAAATATTCCATCAAATATGCGTATACGAGATATCTCAATTTCAACCTTAAAAAAGGCAAATAAAAGCTCCATAGTAAGGGAAGGATGGAGATAACACTCGCCCTCGCCTTCTCCCTACTCGCCCCCCCCCCCCGCCATGCATAGAAGTTGACTGTGGCTACACTTTGAACATAAACAGTTTTCCAAATATGGCACAAAATGTGCGCACCAAAACGTTAAACTGCAATCAGAAAATTATACAGAATCTCCTTCCACAGACTTGCTACACTTCTCTTCTGATTGACAAATTTCCAGATATTCCAACAAAAGTGTGTGCCAGATTGTTGAATTTCAGTTCTAAAAGTTTAAAATTGAAAAAAAAAAGGCTCCCTTGAATATGGGAGAGGTATCTTGCCACCCATTCATTGTTTGTTACCCACTATAGACTTGGTACATTTTTGGGAATGACAATTTCCGAATTTTCCACAAAAAGGGTGCCCCAGATCGCTTTATTTCAATTCTAAAAACGCAAAAGCTCCGCGAGCGGAAGGGGGAATCCCCCTTCCCCTAAGCTCTACCTCACTAGACTTGTCACTCGTAGCTGAAAATGGATCGGTTTCAAAGCTCGCACGCAGGTCACACGGAATACACGCAAGTAACAGGTAAATAGCACGCGTCTAGCAGTAAGATGCAAGTACGGGACTCGCCAACATCCTTGTCCGCCCGCAGAAACTTCTCCTGCGTGCTGGAAAATCCCTACTCGCAACAAACCCGCGTAGCTTACCCGGAAAGGTGTGACAGGGTCTTAAGATCTCGAAGTTTTGCCAGTGTCACCGCAAACTTCCCGCAAAACTTCTTGCGAAACTTCCCACCCCAATTTGGGATATTTCCCTCACCCCCGTCAAACTTCTCCATCTTGTAACAGTGTGGCTGCCAACAACTGAAACTTCGCGATATTTTTCAAGTGACCAATGCGCCATGGTGTTATTTAGTTGCCACAACATGGAGTGCCTCCATCCTTCCGATCGGGCCAATCGGAAGTCCTTCGGAAGTCTTCGGCGTCACATCGACCAACCACCTGTGGATGTCGTCGATACATTCGTCCTGCAGATCGTCGGGAATACGTCGAAGGTGCCCAAAGGCAATTCTGATGTGATCTGCATGCAAAAGAAAAGGTCGCTTGTTTCTAGCTCTTATTTCTAAGATAATCTATATTTCTGTTGTGTATTTGCTATTAGAAACCAACACGCAACTAAAACAACAAAACAGCGACAATAGAAAACCAAATCGAAGTTGTAATGAAATATCCAAACTATTTGCATTGCCTATCATTTCAATGCGATTCCTTTGAAACCTATACTGCGGCAATCTGCCACGTCACTTTCTTTTATTCTTTCTTTGCTAAGATAGAAACAACAACAACAACAACAACAGAAACAACAAACTCTCGTAATGACAAAACATTTTGTTCGGTATTCGAAGGCAAATCTTTTGGTAGCAAAACGAAGAAAGAATAATGGTACATAGTTTCACATTCACCAGTATATCTCAACCAACTCACGAACTCCTTTGAATTGTACCTTTAATTTCAATAGCATTCCATTTGACCCACGTGACGTCAGCAGCTTGAGAGGAAACAGCTTTGAAGCCGACTGACTGAAACATGTTCAAAAAATCGTCGGCGCATGGCCAGTCGGTTTGTTCATATTCATAGTCCTGAAGAAAGAAAATGGAAATGCATGCACAAAGTATATAAACAATCACTTTGTATGTTTCTGAGATTCAATAAAGACGCTTTAAACTTCTTGTTAAACATCCTTAAAATGTGATGTTGACGAAATCTAGATTACTAGCATACATTTTCCTTTCTAACGCTCAGTATCATCTGCGTGTATAGAAAGGCTTTCAAACAATTTTGAAGACGGCTGTCTCCTGCATTTCTTTGCAAAAATTGATATAATATTTTTTTTCACATGTTATAGCATTGTATAACATACGATAAACGTACTTTTCAGAATCAAGAACACTTGAGAATGAGCAAAAAAAAAAACAAAAAAAAAACAGTGTACAGAAATAAACTGTTGGTGATTACAGGATGGACTTGGTTTCTGTTTTATTTGTTATGATATTTTTACACCAAAACATTCGTTTCTCTTCCAAGGCACAAAAATAAAAATTGCAAAAATGGACAAGTTGTTCAAGCGTGTATGCTCTTCCTATAGCAATGAGAATAAAAAGACAAATTCAATAAAATAGAAATTGCAAATTAATTTGCAAAAATCAACCTATGATCTCTATTATGTCTCTGCAACCCTCCAAAGATAAAGAAAGGCAAAATAGATGGAATTGAAGAATATTCTGTCAAATCCATAGTGAAAAGACATGAGAGAAAAAGTAATGATAACAAAGAAGGATATATTTGACACGTTATTCCAAATTAAGAAAATTTGAAATAGTATTTAGTTCATGAATTTGTCTCATGCATTCTTAAATTCCTAAATCAAAAGATGAAATGAATAAATTCCGTCGATTTTATCACCTTTGCAGCTTACTCCCTATGTCATTAAAAGTTTGAATTGATAGAAAATTCTTATATTCCACCTTCAGTTTTCCCGCTGTGTTTTTGTTTTACAATGTAAAGAGAAATAAAGGAACGGTCACTCAATTCTGTTATTCACTCATATCTCTCATTGCGTTGAATTGGTCTTTTGTTGTCATTTCTATCTTGGAGGCCATTTGCAAATGAATTTCATGTCAATTTCTGCAATTTTTACTTTTGTGCCTCGGAGGACAAAAGGAATGTTTTCACTCATGCATAAAGTTTCCCTTTGTATAAACCTACTGGGTTGATAACCAATAAAAAAATCTTTATGCATGGTATGTGATGCAATGATTTTTATCGATTTCTTCAATGAAATACTTTAACTGAAAAAAGTGTTTACTTTCTTTTTCTGTCGAGTGTATTATTATTAATAGTAGTATTATATACAAGTATATATATCTATATATATATATATATATATATATATATATATATATATATATACATATATATATACACATCATACCGTGAGATACGGCCCCCATTTTGGGTGAGCTCTTAACCACGTATCGCCCGTCTCTCCGTATTTACACCTCTTGCTGAGCAGCTGAGATTGGAGGTTAAACCGAAGGAGGAAGTGCCCTCCTGGTTTTAGGCAGCGGAAAACATTCTGCAGAACTCTTTTCTGATCTCCGCACCAGTGAAGCACGCAGAGGCAGATGATCTTGTCGAGTTTCTCCTCCCATCCCTGACCGAAGGAATGGGCGTCGGCGACGACAAAGTCGACATTTGAGGCTGCGTATTTCTGGTTGGCCACAGAAATCATACCTGGAGATTGGTCGATTCCTTGGGGATGGGGATGGTGAAATTATTAAGGACTATAGATGACATTATAATGCGTCAAGTGTATCACTACATTGTAGTTATCTTATGCTAATAGGAAAGTTATAAGGGGAAAAAAAAAAGTAAGCGTGACGAAAAACAAAACCATACTCAATGCGTGCATAAAGAGACGAACCTACACTGAAGTTAAGCTATAATGATTATCATTGTCATCCTGAGTGTCAGTATATAACAACTTCTTATTTGTTGTCAAGTAAATTGATAATGCATTGCAGGTAAAGTACAAAGACAAGGGTATCTTAAAAGCGTAAATGACAATGATTTCTGATGTCAAAATAGACCGTCGTTTTTCGCAACGCAAGGACCAACAATGTTATCAATCCGCGTACTTGTCAATTATATTTTGAACATTTTTAAACTGTGACAAGATAAAAAAGATAACGTAAATACTATGGATTCCATTTATTCCCCACTCTTCTTTTAACTGCACCATCAACCATAACGTAACGACCAGGGAATAATCAGAAGTGCAAGAGCTCCGTAAGACAGAGTTAGACTAAATTTCTCCAAACAGAAACGTTCATACCTGTAACGGATTTGACACGTGGTGCGATCTCCCCGCACGCCGTCCCCGGCCAGCATCCGACATCGAGCACCTCGTCAATGGGGCTGAAGTCGAAATCTTTGCACACGATTTTCCTTACATTACTCTGAATACCACCATCTTCGCTTATATGCAGGTAAGCTTGCGCACCGATGACATCCCAAGCGTTCATTTCGATTTGTAAAGGTGTGGAGAATCTTCTCTTTTAAAAGTTTATACAAGTTTGAATGCACAGACAAGGTTTGCTGATCAATTTTATTGACAGAAGCAAAATGGCGTTCAACGGTACGCAAAGCGGTGGGGCTTCCTTCAACGGTATAATACCTTAAATGCTGACCCACCAACCTCACTACGAGTGATTCATAAAGTGGCGGGGTTGATTTCCACAGTATAGCATCTTTCGTCCTCCTTTCCTTTTCCCTCTTTGTTCTTTCTGCTCTTTCTCCATCTTATTCTCAAAAAGACTTCCTATATGTCCCTCGACTAATTTAAACATAGATTCAATCCCTTACCTAACCCAACCTCAGGGCTGCCAACTCTCACTCATTGAGGGTGAGACTTACTCATTTTGGTCCTTTCTCACTCTAAAACTTTATTTCATTTGCATGCATTTCTATTGATCACACTCATTTTGACTCCTAAATTATAGCATTGGCCTATGGGAGTCTCACTCTCAACTAGTTTTCAATGTTGACAGCCCTGCAACCTATCCTAACCTTGCTCGCTAGCACACGGATGGACGCGCACTGCCGTGGGCACATTTCACGGTTTTGCATGCCCTTGCCCTTTAGAACTGACCGAAGTCAGGGATGCGGAAGAATTATTCGGCGATTTTTCGTTTCGCATCTTTCGAACAATTTGTTTCACGCTATATTTAATATCCCTTTCACATTAGAGGCTGAACAGTGGTTGACGTCCGGAGGTCGTCCACTGTTCATCCTATCAGGCCACTTTTGGTATGAAAGGTCAAGAAAGATCCCGAAAAAGACACCCCTACCAGGCATCGGGGTGAACAGTGGATGAACAGTGGACGAACAGTGGATGCGTGGCGTTCTAAACCGATTGTCGTTCCAGTATAAAAGGTCTCTGCACCACTGAACTCTACTATCATATTTTGGAACAGACGCTATGATGCGCGCAGTATAACGACAGTACATGATGAAAGGCTACTGAACTTGGCGCAAGATGGCGCAACTTTGAAGTCACTGTTGGGCTCACACGGGTAAATAATTCCCCATAGATACGTGTGTTAAAATTCAAATTTCAAAAATTCTGTAAAGTAGCTGGAAGAAATGAAGTGTTTCATCTTCACTAACCTGGATAAGTGAGCTATACCCTGTCATCCATCAAATTTCCAAGGCAGGTTCTTCGGCTCAAACTCTGTCCAAGGGTCTGCAAAGCCAGACTATGAGTTCTTTTCACTAAAAAAATCACCTATTTTCCGTAAACGCACCCAATGAAATACAGTCCCCTCAAATTCCATGAGAAAAGCTTTCACCTTCCAACTAAAATGCCGTTTGTAGAGGAATTCATACTCAATATCTACAGCTATTCATTTTTTTTCTTTGCCAAACTGCATCAATGATTTTTGATTAATTTTTTCTTCATTTTTTTGTTTTTTTTTTTTGGTATCTTTGGTACGAATTTGTGATGGGGTCTGGGACATTCCATTTTATTTACAGATGTGAGCCCTGAAAAGGCAAAGGGTACGTTCGAGCCACTGAACTAGAAATAGTCTTTCTAGTTCAGTGATTCGAGCCAAAGAAATTTCATCGCAAGAGGGCATAGGCCAGAGTGGAGGCGGCCGAGCAATGGACCTGCCATTAAGGATTTTTCGATTGTCCTAGGTTTGGTACTATTTCCAGTACTGTTTCCAGTGAGGCGTTTGAGAGTCTTCCAGGCAACTCTACTGGAATGAGTGAAGTCTATCCCTTACACAGTTTCTTCCCAATGTTCCAGACGTTTCCTGTCCAGACAGTTACTCAGTCCTGAGGCTTTGGTGGAAACAATATCTCCAGGTTCAGATCACAAGAACTGGGTGTAGACAGCATCACATTCTTTGTCTCAGGTGGGGATGTAGCGTCGGTGAAAGCCGCGTGGGATGGAGTTCGTTGCTGCCTTAATGGGTAGATTGCAGAAGTCTGAGTCTACCAGGTTTGACATTTTATCCCAGTCGGCCTTGCGGAAATGCCAACGCTTGACACTCTTGGTTGTGACTGGTCTGCCTGGGTTTACTTGTACGAGCAGCGATGACCTGTGTTGTGACTTGGGAAAGGGGTCTAAGATTATCCGGTGAGGTGATGGGTTGACTCGTGGCTGTTTCTCAAAAAGAAGCTTGTTCATGCACTAGATAGATACACACCAAAGAAAGATCTCAGGAGAGGTGCGAAGAAGAAGCCATGAATGAATGAAAGAAGCCGATATTCGTAACGTTCGAGGCAAGCAGTGTGCCGATGAACGAGTCAAAGTTCGTGACATACATGCTGCAGTAACTGAGCTGGACTTCGATTCAACACTGGTGTAGCCGGGGGGGGGGGGGGGGGGGGGCGATGGGGGCGGTCGCCCCCCGTAAGATTTGGACCGGGGATTTGGGAGGCGGAAAAAAAAAATGCGTGTATACTGTATGCATGCACATGAAGCGGGTCTCCTTTGCAACCTTTCATCAAATAAGATATTTTTTTTGAATATTTCACTCAAAGTGTGCACCAGATCGTTGAATTTCAATTCAAAATATGCAAAATCTCTCGTGGTTGGGAGAGGGTATCCCCCTCCCAAACCCTCCCCCTCTGTGCCTCTTTCCCTATAATAGCTTAGTACACTTTTTAGATTTACAAAAAATTATGAATAATTCTGAGTGCACAAGACTTATCACTTATATTCCGAAAACTCAAGGTTCCCTCGTGTATAAGGGGAATTTCCCCTTTTAATCGACCCTTTCCTCCCTCAGTTCCCCCCCCCCATCATTTTTTTTTTTTTGGTGATTTCCCAAATGTTGATTCCATCAAATATGCGAATACGAGATATCTCAATTTCAACCTGAAAAAGGCAAAAGCTCCATCGGAAGGGAAGGGTGGAGATAACACTCGCCCACGCCTTCTCCCTGCTCGCCCGCCCCTCCCCCTTCCGCCATGCATAAAAGTAGACTGTGCCTATACCCAGATCGCTTTATTTCAATTCTAAAAACGCAAAAGCTCCGCGAGCGGGAGGGGGAATCCCCTTCCCCTAAGCTCTACCTCACTAGACTTTATGCATACACAAAGATGGTGCACATTCCGAATAAGAGCTAAATTCCGTGATTTTAACATTTCGATGAAAAAGTACTGCACCAAAAATTTGCACCAGATCGCTGAATTTCAGGTCTGAAAACGCAAAATCACCTTCGTGTGGGAGGGGATATGCCCCTATCTACACCCTCGTGTGCATGCTTTTTCTGTTTGATTGCTGAACAGACAGCGTTCATGATATTCAATGTAAGAATCAATACAAGAAGATTATTTGAATGATACCATTTTATAGGTAAATTGTTCAATAATAATCTACACTAAAATATACTGCAACCTTAAACAAGTTGGACTGTTTCACGTCGATAAAACGCGCAAAAACATGCATCAAATTGCACCTTTTGCAACACCAAAATGCAAAAAGTTCTCACTGTGGGAGGGGGGACACCCCCCTCCCACATCCTCCCCTTCCCCTTCTCTCGCTCCGCTCGCTCGGGTTCAGTTGCGTTCATGATATTCAGTGAAAAGAATCAATACAAGAAGTGTTTTTTAATTATACCATATTATAGGCAAATTGTTCAATGATAATCTACATCAAAATAAACTGCAACCTTAAACAAGTGGGACTGTTTCAACTCGTTAAAACACGCAAAAACATGCATCAAATTGCACCATTTGCAACATCAAAATGCAAAAAGTTCTCACCGTGGGATGGGGACACGCCCGTCCCACACCCTCCCCTTCCCCTTCGCTCACTCCGCTCGCTCGGGTTCAGTCGCGTTCATGATATTCAGTGAAAAGAATTAATACAAGAAGTGTATTTGAATTATACATTTTATAGGCAAATCGTTCAATAATAATCTACGTCAAAATATACAGCTACCTTAAACAAGTGGGACTGTTTCACGTCGATAAAACGCGCAAAAACATGCATCAAATTGCACCATTTGCAACACCAAAATGCAAAAAGTTCTCACTATGGGAGGGGGGACACCCCCTCCCACACCCTCCCCTCCCCCCTCGCTCGCTCCGCTCGCTCGGGTTCAGTCGCGTTCATGATTAATTCAGTGAAAAGAATTAATACAAGAAGTGCATTTGAATTATACCATATTATAGGGCAAATTGTTCAATGATAATCTACATCAAAAATAAACTGCAACCTTAAACAAGTGGGACTGTTTCAACTCGTTAAAACACGCAAAAACATGCATCAAATTGCACCATTTGCAACATCAAAATGCAAAAAGTTCTCACCGTGGGAGGGGGACACGCCCCTAACACACCCTCCCCTCCCCCTTCTCTCGCTCCGCTCGCTCGGGTTCAGTCGCGTTCATGATATTCAGTGAAAACAATTAATACAAGAAGCGTATTTAAATGATAGCATTTTATAGGCAAATTGTTCAATAATAATCTACCTCAAAATATACTGCAACCTTAAACAAGTGGGACTGTTTCAACTTGTTAAAACACGTAAAAACATGCATCAAATTGCACCATTTGCAACATCAAAATGCAAAAAGTTCTCACCGTGGGAGGGGGGACACCCCCCTCCCACATCCTCCTCTTCCCCTTCTCTCGCTCCGCTCGCTCGGGTTCAGCCGCGTTCATGATATTCAGTGAAAAGAATCAATGAATGTTTTTTAATTATACCATATTATAGGCAAATTGTTCAATGATAATCTACATCAAAATAAACTGCAACCTTAAACAAGTGGGACTGTTTCAACTCGTTAAAACACGCAAAAACATGCATCAAATTGCACCATTTGCAACATCAAAATGCAAAAAGTTCTCACCGTGGGAGGGGGACACGCCCCTCCCACACCCTCCCCTTCCCCTTCGCTCACTCCGCTCGCTCGGGTTCAGTCGCGTTCATGATATTCAGTTGAAAGAATTAATACAAGAAGTGTATTTAAATTATATCATTTTGTAGGCAAATTGTTCAATAATAATCTACATCAAAATATACAGCTACCTTAAAGGTATTAGCCCACATTTGTAAACCTGCAGCAATTGGTCTCATAGTTAGCATGGAGTTTGGGTATGATTGCAGTAACACCTGTGCGAAATTTCGTTCCAATTAGTCCATTACTTTCATAAAAATAAATGAAAATGCACCGTATGCATGCGTATAACGCTAATACCTTTAAACAAGTGGGACTGTTTCACGTCGATAAAACGCGCAAAAACATGCATCAAATTGCACCATTTTGCAACACCAAAATGCAAAAAGTTCTCACTGTGGGAGGGGGGACACCCCCTCCTACACACACCCTCCCCTCCCCCTCCCTCGCTCCGCTCGCTCGGGTTCAGTCGCGTTCATGATATTCAGTGAAAAGAATTAATACAAGAAGTGCATTGGAATTATACCATATTATAGGCAAATTGTTCAATGATAATCTACATCAAAATAAACTGCAACCTTAAACAAGTGGGACTGTTTCAACTCGTTAAAACACGCAAAAACATGCATCAAATTGCACCATTTGCAACATCAAAATGCAAAAAGTTCTCACCGTGGGATGGGGACACGCCCGTCCCACACCCTCCCCTTCCCCTTCGCTCACTCCGCTCGCTCGGGTTCAGTCGCGTTCATGATATTCAGTGAAAAGAATTAATACAAGAAGTGTATTTGAATTATACATTTTATAGGCAAATCGTTCAATAATAATCTACGTCAAAATATACAGCTACCTTAAACAAGTGGGACTGTTTCACGTCGATAAAACGCGCAAAAACATGCATCAAATTGCACCATTTGCAACACCAAAATGCAAAAAGTTCTCACTATGGGAGGGGGGACACCCCCTCCCACACCCTCCCCTCCCCCCTCGCTCGCTCCGCTCGCTCGGGTTCAGTCGCGTTCATGATTAATTCAGTGAAAAGAATTAATACAAGAAGTGCATTTGAATTATACCATATTATAGGCAAATTGTTCAATGATAATCTACATCAAAATAAACTGCAACCTTAAACAAGTGGGACTGTTTCAACTCGTTAAAACACGCAAAAACATGCATCAAATTGCACCATTTGCAACATCAAAATGCAAAAAGTTCTCACCGTGGGAGGGGGACACGCCCCTAACACACCCTCCCCTTCCCCTTCGCTCACTCCGCTCGCTCGGGTTCAGTCGCGTTCATGATATTCAGTTGAAAGAATTAATACAAGAAGTGTATTTAAATTATATCATTTTGTAGGCAAATTGTTCAATAATAATCTACATCAAAATATACAGCTACCTTAAAGGTATTAGCCCACATTTGTAAACCTGCAGCAATTGGTCTCATAGTTAGCATGGAGTTTGGGTATGATTGCAGTAACACCTGTGCGAAATTTCGTTCCAATTAGTCCATTACTTTCATAAAAATAAATGAAAATGCACCGTATGCGTGCATGTTTCAACTCGTTAAAACACGCAAAAACATGCATCAAATTGCACCATTTGCAACATCAAAATGCAAAAAGTTCTCACCGTGGGAGGGGGACACGCCCCTAACACACCCTCCCCTCCCCCTTCTCTCGCTCCGCTCGCTCGGGTTCAGTCGCGTTCATGATATTCAGTGAAAACAATTAATACAAGAAGCGTATTTAAATGATAGCATTTTATAGGCAAATTGTTCAATAATAATCTACCTCAAAATATACTGCAACCTTAAACAAGTGGGACTGTTTCAACTTGTTAAAACACGTAAAAACATGCATCAAATTGCACCATTTGCAACATCAAAATGCAAAAAGTTCTCACCGTGGGAGGGGGGACACCCCCCTCCCACATCCTCCTCTTCCCCTTCTCTCGCTCCGCTCGCTCGGGTTCAGCCGCGTTCATGATATTCAGTGAAAAGAATCAATGAATGTTTTTTAATTATACCATATTATAGGCAAATTGTTCAATGATAATCTACATCAAAATAAACTGCAACCTTAAACAAGTGGGACTGTTTCAACTCGTTAAAACACGCAAAAACATGCATCAAATTGCACCATTTGCAACATCAAAATGCAAAAAGTTCTCACCGTGGGAGGGGGACACGCCCCTCCCACACCCTCCCCTTCCCCTTCGCTCACTCCGCTCGCTCGGGTTCAGTCGCGTTCATGATATTCAGTGAAAAGAATTAATACAAGAAGTGTATTATTATACCATTTTATAGGCAAATCGTTCAATAATAATCTACGTCAAAATATACACCTACCTTAAACAAGTGGGACTGTTTCACGTCGATAAAAGGCGCAAAAACATGCATCAAATTGCACCATTTGCAACACCAAAATGCAAAAAGTTCTCACTGTGGGAGGGGGGACACTCCCCTCCCACACCCTCCCCTCCCCCTCGCTCGCTCCTCTCGCTCGGGTTCAGTCGCGTTCATGATATTCAGTGAAAAGAATTAATACAAGAAGTGCATTGGAATTATACCATATAATAGGCAAATTGTTCAATGATAATCTACATCAAAATAAACTGCAACCTTAAACAAGTGGGACTGTTTCAACTCGTTAAAACACGCAAAAAAACATGCATCAAATTGCACCATTGCAACATCAAAATGCAAAAAGTTCTCACCGTGGGAGGGGGACACTCCCCTCCTACACCCTCCCCTTCCCTTCGCTCACTCCGCTCGCTCGGGTTCAGTCGTGTTCATGATATTCAGTGAAAAGAATTAATACAAGAAGTGTATTTAAATTATACCATTTTATAGGCAAATTGTTCAATAATAATCTACATCAAAATATACAGCTACCTTAAAGGTATTAGCCCACATTTGTAAACCTGCAGCAATTGGTCTCATAGTTAGCATGGAGTTTGGGTATGATTGCAGTAACACCTGTGCGAAATTTCGTTCCAATTAGTCCATTACTTTCATAAAAATAAATGAAAATGCACCGTATGCATGCGTATAACGCTCCGGTCCACGTACGTATTTATACTACATGCATGCGATACATTGTGTAAGTTACATGTACGTAGCTAGCCCGCGCTCGTAATTCGATTTTGGGTCGGGTTGACCCGGTTTGAAAATTGATTTTAAAGCGATGATTTTCTCTCTTTTATCGAATGGTATAGACAAAGAGCAACAGGTGAGGTATGTTTTTTTTTTTTTTTTTTTTTCTTTTTTTTCATGAGTGAGGAGCGCCCATCCTGCAGGCAGCTCCCCTGACTGCTCTCCTTTGTTTCACCTAATTTGTTGGGTCTCGTGTGTTTTGCTGTGCGAAAACTGTACCAGTGTTTTTGTAATCATCTCAGGGTTCTTCTGGACTTGTAAGAGTGATATTTCAACTCAATTTTGAGAGGATTCAGCCTGCACCTTGTCATACTGCTTCATGTGTACACTGGTCAAGTGCAGCCATGTTACAGCTCCTCCATGCAACACAGTGGCTTTGATATTCACTCAAGCCTGACTACAATGTGAAGGACAAGGAGAACCCTTGGTAACAATGGAGGCCGCTAAGTGTTATTCTATTGTGCTGCTAGTAGGGATGAGTCTGTTGAATAGCTCCAATTTCAATGGACAGCAAGCTGTGTTATCTGAGTACAAGCCTGTTTGCACTGCATATGTTTGTGCTGCATGTGGATTGAACTCTCAAATTTCCAGACCTGTTCGGAGTTTCTGTGGCAACCGAATCAACTATTACCCCAACTCTGATGCGTCTCACCATATTTTGCTTTTAAAGGATGGCGACGTCAGTCCCAATCCTGGTCCTGAAGTCAGATCTGAACAAACACAAACTGTCAGAGAAAGCATATCCTATACACGTGAGCAACTGTTTGATGTCAGCCCTCATGACACTTGCCATCAGAGGCTGTCTCCGATTTTATGGAAGAAGCTCACCTCCTTGGGGATCTCCCACCGCAAGTCAACACGGCGTGGTAGAAGAGCAGGTGTGGGAAGGAGGAACCAGCTATCTCTTACTACACCTGGAGCTCTAGCCCCTACACGTTTGGATGGAAAAGGGAAGGATCAGCCAGAAAGAAGCACATTAAGCAACCAGGTCAATATGTTGGGAGTGTCAAAATGGAGAGATAAAAAACAAATTAACCATCAACAAGTGTCAAATAACACCCAAGCTCAAATTGGTCTGTGGAACGCCCGTTCTATCAGCAACAAATCAACGTGTATCAGTGATTTGATACAGGAATGCAATCTCGACGCTCTAGTTATCACAGAGTCTTGGCTTACTGGTGATCACAGGGATGACCATGTTTTAGCCGATCTTAAGCTTTCACTTCCAAATTGTAGCATCTCACATTGTCCTCGCAAGGGTTCCAAAGGAGGGGGAATCTGTGTCATCCACCGTTCTTCTGCTTGCATCTCTCTGAATGATGCAAAGACCTTCTCATCGTTTGAGCTCATGGACTTTAACATCAGATTCTCACCCGCATCTGTTCTGAGGGTCTATGCCATCTACAGGCCACCACCATCTTCTCAAAATAAGCTGACCTATAGCATGTTTGCTTCTGAATTCTTCACTCTTCTGGAGTCAGCGGCCATTGCTGAAACCTGCCCAGTCATAATCGGTGACTTCAACATCCATGTTGATAATAGCTGTGACAGTCATGCAAAATCTTTCTTAAGCTCGTTGGAATCGCCCGGGTTTCAACAACATGTGAAGGAAGCTACTCATCGAGCGGGTCACACTTTGGATTTGATAATTTCTAGGAAAGTTGATGATACAGTTTCCTGTCTCAACCTTATTTCTGGTTTACCATCTGATCATTCTATGATCATCACAACCATAAACACTACGGGTTCAAAAAATCCTAGGAAGCGCATTACCTTTAGGAAGCTGCGAAGCATTGACATCAGCTCCTTTCGGCAGGACATTATCACTTCTTCAATTGGGTCTTCACTTTCATCTCACCTTTCCACGGCTGTCGACGTGTATAATGAGACCTTGATTCAACTACTTGACAAGCATGCTCCCGCTGAAAGCAAGGTCATTACCATTAAGCCGTATGCACCATGGTATAATGAAGAGGTTAGGGAGGCTAAGAGGTGCAGGCGGCGGGCAGAGCGTCGAATGGTTAAATCTGGACTTTGCATCCATAAACAATTGTACAAGAAGGAATGTGAAGCTTACTACAATATACTGTTCGAAGCCAAATCAAAGTACCTCAAGTGCGAGATCAAGGAATCAAATACCAAGCAGTTGTTTGAGGTAGTGAAAAGGTTGTCGACCCCTAATCGTTCCACAGCGCTTCCTGATCACTCTTCTGATGAAGACCTAGCCAATAACTTTGGGGAGTTCTTTGAGAACAAGATCAGCTCGATTGTTTCTTCTTTTGATGATTCTTCTCATGAATTCTCCTGTGTGCCTGCACAACCTGGGATTTCACCTGACTGCAATCTGTCAGATTTTGATCCTGTTCCCGAAAGCCGAGTGAAATCCCTCATTAAATCGCTATCCTCAAAGTCTTCCAGCTTGGATCCAATCCCCACATGGCTGGTAAAGGCATGTCTCGATGAACTTCTGCCTCTTATGACACAAATCATCAACCTCTCTCTTTCCTCAGGAGTGGTTCCTGAGCAGTTCAAGACAGCACATGTGGTACCTTTATTAAAGAAACCTGGTCTTGAACGGAATGATTTAAAGAACTACAGGCCTATCGCTAACTTACCATTTCTTAGCAAGGTCCTTGAGAAACTTGTTGCAGCTCAACTCAGGACTTATCTGGATGAAAACAGCTTGTTTCCACCACATCAATCGGCTTATCGTCATTTTCATTCTACTGAAACTGCTCTGGTAAGAGTCCTGAATGATCTTCTGCTTGCTCTGGATAAGGGTCAGGAAGCTGTCCTCATTATTTTAGACTACTCCGCTGCGTTTGATACACTAGATCATCACAGTCTCCTTCATCGTCTAGAGTCTGATTATGGTATCAAAGGAACTGTTCTCCATTGGATAGAATCTTATCTGGAGGGACGCAATCAGGAGATTCTTGTTAATGGCACTCGCTCCAGACCCTTTTCCCTTCCTTATGGGGTCCCTCAAGGATCAGTTGTAGGACCCCTGATGTATATCCTGTACACCGGTCCTTTGGGAAGACTTATCAACTCTCATCATGGAATGCAACATGCAACCTACGCTGATGACACTCAAATATACCTCATCATGAGCTCATCAGATCATGAGGGGGCGATGCTCAGACTCTCCGCCTGCATCAATGATGTGAAGAGATGGTCATTTGAGCATAAGCTGAAGCTTAATGAGCTCAAAACTGAAATGCTTCATCTGTCATCCAAGTTCCGTAATACAGACCGCCTGCCATCTCTTAATTTTGAATCTGGAAGCATTTCTTCGTCAGAGCGTATTCGAGACCTCGGGGTTATTCTTGACAAGAACCTGACTCTTAATCACCAAATTAAAAGTATATGTCGATCCGCCTCATGGGGTGTATGCAAAATCGGAAAGATAAGGCGATATCTCGATAAGTCATCCACGGAACGATTAGTCCATGCCTTCATCTCATCACATTTGGATTACTGCAATGGTCTCCTTGCTGGTCTCCCGTACTCCAACATTGCACCCCTTCAACGAATACAAAACACTGCAGCCAGACTTGTCACTCGAACTAAAAAATCAGATCATATCAGCCCAATCTTACAGTCCCTTCACTGGCTACAGATCCAAGACAGAATCATCTTCAAAGTTCTCCTTCTCATTTTCAAAATCAACCACAACCTCGCACCACCCTACCTTCAAGATCTTGTTTCTCTTCGCTCTGCATCCACATCCTCCACAACCAGACGTCTTCGTTCCGCCACCACTGCCAATCTTCAGTTATCCTCTGGACCTCGTACCAACACACGTTATGGTGATCGTGCCTTTTCCTCTCTTGCTCCTAAACTATGGAACAATCTTCCCGTCAGCATCCGACAAGCCAGTACACTAGATTCATTTAAGTCAAACCTCAAAACATATCTCTTTAGGAAGTGTTATCTGTGTCGGTAGTGTACTAGTATTTGTAATTGTTGTCATATACACGTATATGATTGTTGCTGTACTTATATGTGGATTGCTTATTGTTTTCTTCTTCACTCGTTCTCTATCTTTGTTTTTCCCCAGCGCTTAGAAATATGATATTAAGCGCTTTATAAATGTTATGTATTATTATTATTATTATTATTATTATTATAACTTGTAATTGAAGTCATATTGGACCTGTTTATGCAGTTTTGATTTTCGTGGGTTTGCAAATGTGTGCTAATACCTTTAAACAAGTGGGACTGTTTCACGTCGATAAAACGCGCAAAAACATGCATCAAATTGCACCATTTTGCAACACCAAAATGCAAAAAGTTCTCACTGTGGGAGGGGGGACACCCCCCTCCTACACACACCCTCCCCTCCCCCTCCCTCGCTCCGCTCGCTCGGGTTCAGTCGCGTTCATGATATTCAGTGAAAAGAATTAATACAAGAAGTGCATTGGAATTATACCATATTATAGGCAAATTGTTCAATGATAATCTACATCAAAATAAACTGCAACCTTAAACAAGTGGGACTGTTTCAACTCGTTAAAACACGCAAAAACATGCATCAAATTGCACCATTTGCAACATCAAAATGCAAAAAGTTCTCACCGTGGGAGGGGAACACGCCCCTCCTATACACCCTCCCCTTCCCCTTCGCTCACTTCGCTCGCTCGGGTTCAGTCGCGTTCATGATATTCAGTTGAAAGAATTAATACAAGAAGTGTATTTAAATTATATCATTTTGTAGGCAAATTGTTCAATAATAATCTACATCAAAATATACAGCTACCTTAAAGGTATTAGCCCACATTTGTAAACCTGCAGCAATTGGTCTCATAGTTAGCATGGAGTTTGGGTATGATTGCAGTAACACCTGTGCGAAATTTCGTTCCAATTAGTCCATTACTTTCATAAAAATAAATGAAAATGCACCGTATGCATGCGTATAACGCTCCGGTCCACGTACGTATTTATACTACATGCATGCGATACATTGTGTAAGTTACATGTACGTAGCTAGCCCGCGCTCGTAATTCGATTTTGGGTCGGCTTGACCCGGTTTGAAAATTGATTTTAAAGCGATGATTTTCTCTCTTTTATCGAATGGTATAGACAAAGAGCAACAGGTGAGGTATGTTACTGTTATAACTTGTAATTGAAGTCATATTGGACCTGTTTATGCAGTTTTGATTTTCGTGGGTTTGCAAATGTGGGCTAATACCTTTAAACAAGTGGGACTGTTTCACGTCGATAAAACGCGCAAAAACATGCATCAAATTGCACCATTTTGCAACACCAAAATGCAAAAAGTTCTCACTGTGGGAGGGGGGACACCCCCTCCTACACACACCCTCCCCTCCCCCTCCCTCGCTCCGCTCGCTCGGGTTCAGTCGCGTTCATGATATTCAGTGAAAAGAATTAATACAAGAAGTGCATTGGAATTATACCATATTATAGGCAAATTGTTCAATGATAATCTACATCAAAATAAACGGCAACCTTAAACAAGTGGGACTGTTTCAACTCGTTAAAACACGCAAAAACATGCATCAAATTGCACCATTTGCAACATCAAAATGCAAAAAGTTCTCACGTGGGAGGGGAACACGCCCCTCCTATACACCCTCCCCTTCCCCTTCGCTCACTTCGCTCGCTCGGGTTCAGTCGCGTTCACGATATTCAGTTGAAAGAATTAATACAAGAAGTGTATTTAAATTATATCATTTTGTAGGCAAATTGTTCAATAATAATCTACATAAAAAAAAACCTGCTACCTTAAACAAGTGGGACTGTTTCAAGTCGATAAAACGCGCAAAAACATGCATCAAATTGCACCATTTACAACATCAAAATGCAAAAAGTTCTTACCCTGGGAGGGGGGACAACCCCTCCCACACCCTCCCCCCCCCCTCGCTCGCTCCACTCGCTCGGGCTCGGTCGCTTCGCTCCCTCGCAGACTAACCGCCGCCCCCCCCAAGATGAAAGGCATTGTAAGACCTGTCGTGGGAGAATAGTCAGGCTGTATGGTCACCATCAAACAAGGGGAGCAAAGGAGACTCGCAAGTGTTCGAAGAAGGGCCACTAAAATGATTCCATGCAGGAATTAGACATTAACTTGTGTACTCTAGTCGTCTGCGTCACCTGTCCCTACCATCTCTCATCAGCTACAGGCAAGAAAGAGGAAAAATGATTGACGTATACAAATTATTGCATGGTGATCATCACAACAAGACTTAGTTTGACATGTTGAGTCGTGGGAGTGGTGGGAGAACTCGTGGTCACTCAATGAGGCTTGGAAAACGGTATGATATATTGGATGCGAAGAGTACTTGTTTTTGTTTTGTTTGTTTTTGATTTGTTTTGATTTTGTGTTTTGCAAACGTATTGGTCGATATGTGGACTTTTCTTCCAGGAGATGTGGTCTCGGTGTGCTCTGGTAATGCTTTTAAGAATAAGCTGGACAAACATGGGAAGAATCATGCATTTGACTACAAGTAACTACAGGTCTAGGTACTTGGCCTCAAGCAGTTTTCCCCTCTCTCTGCCACGTGTAGGCCCTATATCTTTAGAAAGATACATTTTTGAATGAGATTAGCGTAGGATTCATAAATTGGAAGGATCAAGAGCAGCCCAGGATACAATCACGATCGGTGAACAGGCTCTGACAACACCGTTCCGGAAAAGTAAAGTAAGGAAAGTGGTGGCGGCCGGGTGATCAAGCTGCCAGTTTGGGTCACGCGGACGAGGTGACGGGCTCTTGTCTAAATTGTGCTATTGTAAATCTGTGTATCTTAAAGGGTGAATAGCAGTAAGCGCAACGACAATGCATAGATTCTGCAGGATTGAGGACCTCTTCAATATTCATCATACGTCCTGTACTCAAAGTTTAGAGAGCACATTTCCAAACGGAGTAGAATGATTTATCAGACGGAAAATGGCTTTCAGTTGGTCTCATGTCACTTGTCTATCAATGGAATCTTTAGGCCATTTGCCCGAGATTTATGATTTCTTCTTTTTTTTTTTTTTTTGTGGCGATAGGCAAATAAAGCATCTTCAATACATACGGACCACGCACACACACGCGAAAGCATGTTTCTCATGTGCCCCGTTGGAATTTAAAAAGTTAATGACCCAAAAAGAAATGTAGTCACTAAAAATAAAAGGAAATATCAAGATTTTTTTTTTTGGAATTTCAGCTGACCGATCAGGTCACCAAAACGTCAAAATTGTTGAAATTTGATCCAACAGCTATTTTTTTTTTAGTGGCCCTAGGACATCTCTAATGTCTAACCCTGAATATCCCAGGGGCGTATCCAGGGATTGTGTAAACTAATATTTCTAGTGCTACTTCCGGGTTTCATTTCATTTTTTTTAATTTCTTTTGTGTTAAAATAAGGGGGGGGGGGGAGGTTGCGCCGAATCTCGATCCGCGACTTTATATTATGTCCCTTATAATGTTTTGAAATTGTGAATTCTTGCGTGTCCAGTCATTTTGAAAGGTATCACCAATATTTTCTGTCAATTCTGTCCGGAATCTTCATATATAAAACATTCATTATGTAGGTTGAAATGGTCTTAACTATATCATCATGTTTTCACCAATGTTAAACAACAGTAAGTTAATTCCACATCGGTTATTACCACAATACATGTACACGAATGAATTCAGACGACACAGTCAAAAATAACAAAAGTATACACGATCAACTCGCTGTTTACAACGACAGCAAGAGCTATGATGCTTAGTTTTATTAGACTAACATTAATAGTTTATTTTCATGAAAATGAATAGAATGACAAGTGACAATGGTAAAGACAATTTTGTGTGAAAATGGAATATCTGATTTAGATAATATGGAAAAAAAAAAACTACACACATAACCAACAGCTGATGTTCGTAGTTGCGTTAATCTAACATGGAATAAGGTTCGTCATTTCGAAGGTTAGTTATTCCGAAAACACAAACATTTTCCTACACCTCGACGTTTGTTAATCCGAAAATGAATGGGTTCGGTAATCCGAACATTTGTAGCGTTGCTCTGATTGCTCGTTATTCCAAAGGTTAATTATTCCGAAGGCACGTTTACGTACCTTCGGAATTATCGGAAAATGAAATAATATTCCGAAGGTTCAAGAATCGGAAAAATGAAATAAGGTTTGTTAGTCAGAAAACCTAAAGAAATCATATAAAATCCTTCATTTACGGGCTGACAAACATTCGAAATATACAACTCTTATATGTTACGTATTTTATAGGCACTTCCCATAATCCGTTATGACTCGCGCCACAACGCACAGGTCTCACAGTGGGCATTCGGTTCCTTTTGAAAGTTGACCTAATTGTCGTGAGTTAAAACCTGATATCTTGCGCAAAGACTCTTCTGAATCTGTAATGAAACAAACATAACACCAGCATGGTTCTTTCATGCCTTCATGTAAAACAGCATTGGTGAAATTTACAAATCAGTGATGAATGCACTTGTGTGCGAGTTATTAGAGCAGTATACCTACACAATTTTTCAAGCTCGGATCCAGCAGTGTTTTTCTCTGCATAGCACCTACCCATGCCAGCAACATGCTTCCTGCTTGATTGGTGATTTTATGTGCATATTATACTCTTTGTCGTGTTTAGACATTCAGATTTTGTCTACACATCCAGAAGGTACCATATTCACAGTCTGGTTGCTCTATTATCATGTTTTCCACAGTATACATATATTGATATCAGCATGTTCCCTTTGTATACATCTATCAGCCACAGGGTATTCATTCCTAAACAATGTGCATTCCTGCCCTATTCAGATGTATACATGATATGAAACATGTTGCTTGACAAAGGAGTCTGCATTTGACACTGAGCAACCGCACGTTTTGCCGCTCCTCCGTTATTTTTGTCAGTCACTGAAGGCTTACTTTTCAAGCAACTTATTTCAACCCTATTCGAGTGCGTTTGTCTGGTGACTGACGAAGATACAGCCGATGGCCGTTATCAAAATTTTCCTACTTTTGTAGATTAATGTAGGCCTATATTGTTATCTGCCCCTATAATGACGTTCAAAGCATCAGACGAGGACAGAAGAGAGAATTTGGAGTGAAGTGCAATAATATTGATGGATGTTGGTTTAGTACATAATAGACCACCATTAGCTAGTCTACTTCAAATTGTCATGGAGAGCGCGCGTGTGCGTGGCGGGTGTATATGGTTGATAAATACCTTTTTCGAGGTCATCATCGCATTGGAGGTTCAAAACGACGTGTTACCAATGTGTAACAGTAATGTTACCGCTGGTTCTCGTATTTTATAGTTCCCACATTATGACGATCTCCTTCCTTTATATAATCTAACCATCAAGCATAGGGAAACTGACCAGAAACATTGTATTAAAGGGATTCCTACTACTGAAAATGGAAAATTATTTATAGAAAACAGTAATGAATCAAAGAAATCAATATTTTATCCGTACTTCTGGCATTTAAATGAAGCAGACTAAAGTGGAACAGACTCAATAGACTGAAGCAGACTAAATTTTGAAATAGACGTGTCAAGAGTGTTAAAGACAAATTGTCTTTATTTCAATCACACCGCCTGAAAGGGCTATGCAAGCTTTCTTTAGAATCAAAGTCATGGGTAAAATACAATATCGCAATACATGTAATCAATAGCAAAGAGCAGTAACAACAACAGTGCTGTTAGTAAGCTTCCACTTTGGGCCACAGTGCTATTTAGTTGCTACAACATGGAGTCCCTCCATTCTTCCGATCGGGCCCATCGGAAGTCCTTCGGAAGTTTTCGGCGTCACATCGACCAACCAGCTGTGGATGTCGTCGATACATTCGTCCCTCAGATTGTCGGGAATACGCCGAAGGTGTCCAACGGCCATTCCGATGTGATCTGCATGCAATAGAAATGGTAGTTTGTTTCTGGCTTTTATTGTTTTCTACTTCTATCGTGTATTTGCTGTTGTAGAAACAAATACGCACCTAAGACTGTGCGTTTATCACCTTTCCCATGTTTGAATCGCGTTGTAATACCCGCTATCCCCACCACTATCATACGGCAAGCCAACATTACAAAAAGTCTACACGCGAACGGTGACAAACAGATAATGAGCTATGACGTAGATTCGTCATTTGCTTACCACCTATCACAGTGCGTTGAGCGTTAAAGAATAATACATATTCATGACGCAATCACGCGCCGCAAATGCTACGTTGAGCTAATGTATTAATGAAATCTACATAGTAATAAAGACGCGCGCACCTATTGTCACGTCACGAATTTGCATACGCGCTACATCACGATCACGCGTTGACCCGATGCGACCTCGTAAGGCCAATGACATTAATAGCCAATCAGCGTAGCGTATTCAAGTAAGGGGTTTGAGGGTATCGCCAATACGTACGATGCCGTGCGCAGAGCAGCGTTTTAGATGCATTATGGGATAGCTCACGTGGCAAACTACCCCCAGTTTTGGCTGCACATGCACTTACAACACGCTCTGTCTTTATAAAGAGGTATTTTTTGTTGTTGTTGTTGAAGATTTCTTCGCTTTCCATCATGTGACCAGCACATTGAAGCCTTGCAGTAGTGAACCATGACTCTAGTGACCGCAAATCAGTAAAGATTAGACACTTTCAACTCTTTTAAGCTGAATTAGGCCTATTGCCAAGAAAAAAAAAAAAAAAAAGGGCTGACAACGGAAAAGCAGACAAAGAACTCCATTGAATCGTATGGGAACTGCGACTCGCGTTAGACAACCGGAAGCGAACAATGGACCGAGGAATCCCACAGTGCACCTGTGACAGAGCTCTTTAGCGTGCGCAGGAGTTTTTTACGTCATTGGTGATAGCGAGAAGTGCTTTAGTGTATGAACATATTGCTGGGTTATTCACTTGGGGCTAAACTGACCTGGTTTATGTATATTGAAAAGGTACCGATGGCGAAGTTTCACGAAATTCCTTCAAACTCAGTATGAATACATCACATTCTAAGTATTTGCTGTAACTTACTAGGCAGGTGCATTGTACAAATACAACAGGTATGGCAGTGAAATAACCCTCCCAAAATGGCCTTCAGGCTCACAGTTGGCACACCGCGCCATCAATGTAAAATTGCGTGTTGTCGTAGAGCTGATTGCGTTTGAGTGAGAAATGTTTGAGTGAGAAACACCTAATTTTCAACTCGAAAGGAACCGATGTAAAATTTTCACAAAACTCTACAAATGAGGTATGTAGAGCAAGCTTGAAATCTAGATTTTCATAAAAACCAGGTGCATTTAAGCAAAAAGACATATTCTGGGAGGTATGAGTTCGTAAAGCCTAGAGTCCGCGTAAATGTCCTATACCTGATTGCGCGCTCTGCGCGGCGCATTTAAAAACGCTTGTTTCCTATGGAGGATGAATGGTTCACAGCGTCTGGACACTGCGTAGTCCACAACACCTAAGCTAGCCTGACGTGGCGTAATGCCAACCCTCACGTCACGTTATTTGTGGTCCCCCCTCCCACACCCTCCCCTCCCCCTCGCTCGCTCCTCTCGCTCGGGTTCAGTCGCGTTCATGATATTCAGTGAAAAGAATTAATACAAGAAGTGCATTGGAATTATACCATATTATAGGCAAATTGTTCAATGATAATCTACATCAAAATAAACTGCAACCTTAAACAAGTGGGACTGTTTCAACTCGTTAAAACACGCAAAAAACATGCATCAAATTGCACCATTTGCAACATCAAAATGCAAAAAGTTCTCACCGTGGGAGGGGAACACGCCCCTCCTACACCCTCCCCTTCCCCTTCGCTCACTTCGCTCGCTCGGGTTCAGTCGCGTTCATGATATTCAGTGAAAAGAATTAATACAAGAAGTGTATTTAAATTATATCATTTTGTAGGCAAATTGTTCAATAATAATCTACATTAAAAAAAAACTGCTACCTTAAACAAGTGGGACTGTTTCAAGTCGATAAAACGCGCAAAAACATGCATCAAATTGCACCATTTACAACATCAAAATGCAAAAAGTTCTTACCCTGGGAGGGGGGACAACCCCCTCCCACACCCTCCCCCCCCCCCCTCGCTCGCTCCACTCGCTCGGGCTCGGTCGCTTCGCTCCCTCGCAGACTAACCGCCGCCCCCCCCCAAGATGAAAGGCATTGTAAGACCTGTCGTGGGAGAATAGTCAGGCTGTATGGTCACCATCAAACAAGGGGAGCAAAGGAGACTCGCAAGTGTTCGAAGAAGGGCCACTAAAATGATTCCATGCAGGAATTAGACATTTGTGTACTCTAGTCGTCTGCGTCACCTGTCCCTACCATCTCTCATCAGCTACAGGCAAGAAAGAGGAAAAATGATTGACGTATACAAATTATTGCATGGTGATCATCACAACAAGACTTAGTTTGACATGTTGAGTCGTGGGAGTGGTGGGAGAACTCGTGGTCACTCAATGAGGCTTGGAAAACGGTATGATATATTGGATGCGAAGAGTACTTGTTTTTGTTTTGTTTGTTTTTGATTTGTTTTGATTTTGTGTTTTGCAAACGTATTGGTCGATATGTGGACTTTTCTTCCAGGAGATGTGGTCTCGGTGTGCTCTGGTAATGCTTTTAAGAATAAGCTGGACAAACATGGGAAGAATCATGCATTTGACTACAAGTAACTACAGGTCTAGGTACTTGGCCTCAAGCAGTTTTCCCCTCTCTCTGCCACGTGTAGGCCCTATATCTTTAGAAAGATACATTTTTGAATGAGATTAGCGTAGGATTCATAAATTGGAAGGATCAAGAGCAGCCCAGGATACAATCACGATCGGTGAACAGGCTCTGACAACACCGTTCCGGAAAAGTAAAGTAAGGAAAGTGGTGGCGGCCGGGTGATCAAGCTGCCAGTTTGGGTCACGCGGACGAGGTGACGGGCTCTTGTCTAAATTGTGCTATTGTAAATCTGTGTATCTTAAAGGGTGAATAGCAGTAAGCGCAACGACAATGCATAGATTCTGCAGGATTGAGGACCTCTTCAATATTCATCATACGTCCTGTACTCAAAGTTTAGAGAGCACATTTCCAAACGGAGTAGAATGATTTATCAGACGGAAAATGGCTTTCAGTTGGTCTCATGTCACTTGTCTATCAATGGAATCTTTAGGCCATTTGCCCGAGATTTATGATTTCTTCTTTTTTTTTTGTGGCGATAGGCAAATAAAGCATCTTCAATACATACGGACCACGCACACACACGCGAAAGCATGTTTCTCATGTGCCCCGTTGGAATTTAAAAAGTGAATGACCCAAAAAGAAATGTAGTCACTAAAAATAAAAGGAAATATCAAGATTTTTTTTTTTTTGGAATTTCAGCTGACCGATCAGGTCACCAAAACATCAAAATTGTTGAAATTTGATCCAACAGCTATTTTTTTTTAGTGGCCCTAGGACATCTCTAATGTCTAACCCTGAATATCCCAGGGGCGTATCCAGGGATTGTGTAAACTAATATTTCTAGTGCTACTTCCGGGTTTCATTTCATTTTTTTTAATTTCTTTTGTGTTAAAATAAGGGGGGGGGGGGAGGTTGCGCCGAATCTCGATCCGCGACTTTATATTATGTCCCTTATAATGTTTTGAAATTGTGAATTCTTGCGTGTCCAGTCATTTTGAAAGGTATCACCAATATTTTCTGTCAATTCTGTCCGGAATCTTCATATATAAAACATTCATTATGTAGGTTGAAATGGTCTTAACTATATCATCATGTTTTCACCAATGTTAAACAACAGTAAGTTAATTCCACATCGGTTATTACCACAATACATGTACACGAATGAATTCAGACGACACAGTCAAAAATAACAAAAGTATACACGATCAACTCGCTGTTTACAACGACAGCAAGAGCTATGATGCTTAGTTTTATTAGACTAACATTAATAGTTTATTTTCATGAAAATGAATAGAATGACAAGTGACAATGGTAAAGACAATTTTGTGTGAAAATGGAATATCTGATTTAGATAATATGGAAAAAAAACTACACACATAACCAACAGCTGATGTTCGTAGTTGCGTTAATCTAACATGGAATAAGGTTCGTCATTTCGAAGGTTAGTTATTCCGAAAACACAAACATTTTCCTACACCTCGACGTTTGTTAATCCGAAAATGAATGGGTTCGGTAATCCGAACATTTGTAGCTTTGCTCTGATTGCTCGTTATTCCAAAGGTTGCTTATTCCGAAGGCACGTTTACGTACCTTCGGAATTATCGGAAAATGAAATAATATTCCGAAGGTTCAAGAATCGGAAAAATGAAATAAGGTTTGTTAGTCAGAAAACCTAAAGAAATCATATAAAATCCTTCATTTACGGGCTGACAAACATTCGAAATATACAACTCTTATATGTTACGTATTTTATAGGCACTTCCCATACATAATCCGTTATGACTCGCGCCACAACGCACAGGTCTCACAGTGGGCATTCGGTTCCTTTTGAAAGTTGACCTAATTGTCGTGAGTTAAAACCTGATATCTTGCGCAAAGACTCTTCTGAATCTGTAATGAAACAAACATAACACCAGCATGGTTCTTTCATGCCTTCATGTAAAACAGCAGTGGTGAAATTTGCAAATCAGTGATGAATGCACTTGTGTGCGAGTTATTAGAGCAGTATACCTACACAATTTTTCAAGCTCGGATCCAGCAGTGTTTTTCTCTGCATAGCACCTACCCATGCCAGCAACATGCTTCCTGCTTGATTGGTGATTTTATGTGCATATTATACTCTTTGTCGTGTTTAGACATTCAGATTTTGTCTACACATCCAGAAGGTACCATATTCACAGTCTGGTTGCTCTATTATCATGTTTTCCACAGTATACATATATTGATATCAGCATGTTCCCTTTGTATACATCTATCAGCCACAGGGTATTCATTCCTAAACAATGTGCATTCCTGCCCTATTCAGATGTATACAATGAAACATGTTGCTTGACAAAGGAGTCTGCATTTGACACTGAGCAACCGCACGTTTTGCCGCTCCTCCGTTATTTTTGTCAGTCACTGAAGGCTTACTTTTCAAGCAACTCATTTCAACCCTATTCGAGTGCGTTTGTCTGGTGACTGACGAAGATACAGCCGATGGCCGTTATCAAAATTTTCCTACTTTTGTAGATTAATGTAGGCCTATATTGTTATCTGCCCCTATAATGACGTTCAAAGCATCAGACGAGGACAGAAGAGAGAATTTGGAGTGAAGTGCAATAATATTGATGGATGTTGGTTAAGTACATAATAGACCACCATTAGCTAGTCTACTTCAAATTGTCATGGAGAGCGTGCGTGTGCGTGGCGGGTGTATATGGTTGATAAATACCTTTTTCGAGGTCATCATCGCATTGGAGGTTCAAAACGACGTGTTACCAATGTGTAACAGTAATGTTACCGCTGGTTCTCGTATTTTATAGTTCCCACATTATGACGATCTCCTTCCTTTATATAATCTAACCATCAAGCATAGGGAAACTGACCAGAAACACTGTATTAAAGGGATTCCTACTACTGAAAATGGAAAATTATTTATAGAAAACAGTAATGAATCAAAGAAATCAATATTTTATCCGTACTTCTGGCATTTAAATGAAGCAGACTAAAGTGGAACAGACTCAATAGACTGAAGCAGACTAAATTTTGAAATAGACGTGTCAAGAGTGTTAAAGACAAATTGTCTTTATTTCAATCACACCGCCTGAAAGGGCTATGCAAGCTTTCTTTAGAATCAAAGTCATGGATAAAATACAATATCGCAATACATGTAATCAATAGCAAAGAGCAGTAACAACAACAGTGCTGTTAGTAAGCTTCCACTTTGGGCCACAGTGCTATTTAGTTGCTACAACATGGAGTCCCTCCATTCTTCCGATCGGGCCCATCGGAAGTCCTTCGGAAGTTTTCGGCGTCACATCGACCAACCAGCTGTGGATGTCGTCGATACATTCGTCCCTCAGATTGTCGGGAATACGCCGAAGGTGTCCAACGGCCATTCCGATGTGATCTGCATGCAGTAGAAATGGTAGTTTGTTTCTGGCTTTTATTGTTTTCTACTTCTATCGTGTATTTGCTGTTGTAGAAACAAATACGCACCTAAGACTGCGTTTATCACCTTTCCCATGTTTGAATCGCGTTGTAATACCCGCTATCCCCACCACTATCATATGGCAAGCCAACATTACAAAAAGTCTACACGCGAACGGTGACAAACAGATAATGAGCTATGACGTAGATTCGTCATTTGCTTACCACCTATCACAGTGCGTTGAGCGTTAAAGAATAATACATATTCATGACGCAATCACGCGCCGCAAATGCTACGTAAACGGTTGAGCTAATAAATGTATTAATGAAATCTAAATAGTAATAAAGACGCGCGCACCTATTGTCACGTCACGAATTTGCATACGCGCTACATCACGATCACGCGTTGACCCGATGCGACCTCGTAAGGCCAATGACATTTAGCCAATCAGCGTAGCGTATTCAAGTAAGGGGTTTGAGGGTATCGCCAATACGTACGATGCCGTGCGCAGAGCAGCGTTTTAGATGCATTATGGGATATATAGCTCACGTGGCAAAATAGCCCCAGTTTTGGCTGCACATGCACTTACAACACGCTCTGTCTTTATAAAGAGGTATTTTTTTTTTGTTGTTGAAGATTTCTTCGCTTTCCATCATGTGACCAGCACATTGAAGCCTTGCAGTAGTGAACCATGACTCTAGTGACCGCAAATCAGTAAAGATTATACACTTTCAACTCTTTTAAGCTGAATTAGGCCTATTGCCAAGAAAAAAAAAAAAGGCTGACAACGGAAAAGCAGACAAAGAACTCCATTGAATCGTATGGGAACTGCGACTCGCGTTAGACAACCGGAAGCGAACAATGGACCGAGGAATCCCACAGTGCACCTGTGACAGAGCTCTTTAGCGTGCGCAGGAGTTTTGTACGTCATTGGTGATAGCAAGAAGTGCTTTAGTGTATGAACATATTGCTGGGTTATTCACTTGGGGCTAAACTGACCTTGCTTATGTATATTGAAAAGGTACCGATGGCGAAGTTTCACGAAATTCCTTCAAACTCAGTATGAATACATCACATGAGTATTTGCTGCAACTTACTAGGCAGGTGCATTGTACAAATACAACAGGTATGGCAGTGAAATAACCCTCCCAAAATGGCCTTCAGGCTCACAGTTGGCACACCGCGCCATCAATGTAAAATTGCGTGTTGTCGTAGAGCTGATTGCGTTTGAGTGAGAAATGTTTGAGTGAGAAACACCTAATTTTCAACTCGAAAGGAACCGATGTAAAATTTTCACAAAACTCTACAAATGAGGTATGTAGAGCAAGCTTGAAATCTAGATTTTCATAAAAACCAGGTGCATTTAAGCAAAAAGACATATTCTGGGAGGTATGAGTTCGTAAAGCCTAGAGTCCGCGTAAATGTCCTATACCTGATTGCGCGCTCTGCGCGGCGCATTTAAAAACGCTTGTTTCCTATGGAGGATGAATGGTTCACAGCGTCTGGACACTGCGTAGTCCACAACACCTAAGCTAGCCTGACGTGGCGTAATGCCAACCCTCACGTCACGTTATTTGTGGTCGGTCAGGCACGCGACTTGAGGGTTCGCGTTACGCGTGGTTGTACCCCGCGCTTTACGTAGCTGAGATCCATCACCACGCGTTACGAGAAGGGTTAGCCCAAGTTAGCCTCACGTTTAACGAAACGCAGGTCAGCTTCACGTACTCGAGTGTGCACTACGCCACTCCAGGCTACTGAAAAAGCTTGCCATCTTTCATTGTTTGTCATTTTTTTTTTTAATCTGCAATAGTTTCAGTCGCTACAATATTTTGATGAGCTGAGATATCCTGTATAGGAGATTTGATGGGTGGGATTTGTGTTTACAAATGAAATATTTTTCGATTATCTTAAAGTGAAAAAAAGAATAATTGTAGGGACTACTATAGTTTCGCATGGACCAGTTTAAAGACCCTAACCAAAGGATGAAATGTTTCGAATTGTACCTTTCATTTTATCGGCATTCCATTTGATCCACGTGACCTCAGCAGCTCTAGAGAAAACAGCTTTGAATCCAACTGACTGAAACATTTTCAAAAAATCTTCTGCGCATGCCCAGTCAGTTTGTACATGTTCATAGTCCTAAAGAAGGAAAGAAAGAATTCGGTGAGAAAAGTGAACTGCATGTACGAGATTATACAATCACCTAGTATATCTTACGAGATTGAATAAAAGACTTCTTGAACTTCTTGTTAAAGTACATTAATCGTTAGTTTGACGAAATTGTACATACTATAATACTTTTTCTGTTACCCTTATATGACATTTTCCTTTTTCCGTTGATAGAGTCATCTGCGTGCATGGAAATGTTTTCGAACAATTCGTAAGAGGGCGGTCTTCTGCATGTCTTTGTAATAACTAGATTTCCGAGTGAATAACGTGTGTGTGTGTGTGTGTGTGTGTGTGCGTTATTTTTTTTTCAGCAGTTGGTGTTTTATACTTTATGGTGAGGATACGTACTTTTTTTCTCAATGTATAATAATAATAATGAAACAATTATTGAAAATATGTTTTTATTTGTGATGTTACGTGTATTTTTTGATAAAAGCAGAATTAAAAAAAAAATCAAATCAAGATGAAATCAAGTTCACATCACATATGGTACACTAGTTTTGATTAGAGAAGTGATATTGGTCATAAATACTGAAAGCTGATGTACCTGTGAAAACCATCATTGTTGAAACTTGCTTATTTTTGGTAAGAACTGCTGTTTATTTATTAAGATCACATTGGAGTCGATACTAGATGACTTGCGGGTCGAACTATAGAATGCAATAAACCATCTAAACAGATAAGAAATGAACACACACACACACACACACACACACACACACACACACACACACACACACACAGACACATCATACTACTCTTCTCGATACAAAGTTTTGCTTTGGTGGCCCGACATAAATTTTTAGTGGTCCCGGGCCACGGCTATATATTATGAGGCATTGTGAGCTTGAAAACACTACATCATTACCGTGAGATACGGTCCCCATTTCGGGTGAGCTCTCATCCACGTATCGCCCGTCACTCCGTATTTGCACCTCTTGCTGAGGAGCTGGGACTGAAGTAGGAACCAGAGGAGGACACGCCCTCCTGGTTTCAGGCAGCGGAAAACATTCTGCAGAACTCTTTTCTGATCTTTGCACCAGTGAAGCACGCAGAGGCTGATGATTTTGTCGAACTTCTCTTCCCATCCCTGACCGAAGGAATGTGCGTCAGCGACGACAAAGTCGACATTTGGGGCTGTGTGTTTCTGCTTGGCCACAGAGATCATACCTGGCGATAGATCGATTCCTTCGGGATGAGGGTGATATCAGGGAATACAATTGGCATTATTATGCGTCAACCATAGTAGGTCCAATATATACGTTGTAACTGTCCTGTGCTAATAGAAAAGGTTTTATAGGCAACCACCAATAGTATTTATACATTGTAATTGTCCGAAATAACAGAAAGGTCTTGCCCGTAGGTAGCACCCAAAGAAATAAAACAAAACAAAACGAAAAACACACCGCACGCATATTCATGAATAGTGAGATAAGCCTACGTTGGAGATAGGCGAAAAATTATTCTTATCTTTTAAATCAAAGTGGGGGCAAGGACAGAATAGAGTGCAGGCTATAAATTTTAAGCATTTAAGGATCGATATTTTTGATATCATTGATGTGAATGTCTGTTAATATTTATTTTTTAACATATAAAGAGGTATGAAGATCAAATAAAGTTTTTTTTTTTTTTTTTGGGGGGGGGGGTAATCATACATCTCCGCTCCTTCAAAGGTTCAAAATGAAAAAGTGCAACAGCTGTTGGAGTTAGCATTCTTTCTCCCTTTAAAGGCGTCAGCATAAACGACGTGTACGCTTTACCTGTTACGGATTTGGCACGTGGTGCGATCTCCCTGCACGCCGTGCCCGGTCCACACCCGACATCGAGAACCTCGTCGCTGGAGCTAAAGTCGAAATCTTTGAGCACGAGATTCCTTACATCACTCTGAGGACCGCCATTTTCGCTGATATCCAGATACGCGCGGGCACCGGCGGCATCCCATGAGTTCATCGCAACTTGTGAGGTGCTGAGTTCAGGCAACCTTTTCTCTCGAAAGCTAGTTCAAGTTTGAGTTGCACCGACACGTTTGCTGATCAGAAGCAAAATGACTGCGACGACTGTTTTTATGCAGGCAGAATTAGCCCTATCAATCTCTCCACCGTATGATCTTCGAACTGACAAAGTCGTCGATGCGGAAGAATGATTCGGCGATGTCTCGTTTCGCAGCTTTCGAACAACTTTTAAAGGACAAGTTCACCTTCATATACATGTGGATTGAGTGAAGGCAACAATGTTAGTAGAACACATCAGTGAAAGTTTGGGGAAAATCCTACCATCCGTTCGAAAGTTATGAATTTTTAAAATATCTGTGCAATTACTGCTGGAGGAGAAGACTACTACAGTGTATGATGTCACATGCGTACAACGATATAAGGGAAATAAAAAGAGAATTTCACAAAACATGACGTTTTGAATAAAGTGCACATTTCCTCGACTTGTTACTGACTTATGTTAGGGGTAATATTATTCCCCCTGACTTCTGAAAGAGAGAAGTCGATTGTTCTTTTATTATGTGAGAAAAGTGAGAATATCTTGAAGTTTCTTTATACTTTCTTTATATAGTTGTACTCATATGACATCACAAGCTATAGTAGTCTTCTCATCCAGCCGTGACTGAGCAGAAACTTCAAAAATGCACAACTTTTGAACGGATTGTCCGATTTTCCTCAAACTCTCACTGATGTGTTCCACTAATATTGCTGCATTCACTCAGCCTACATGTCTATGAAGGTGAACTTGTCCTTTAAGCTGTATTTGAGACAGCTTCATGGCGGAACATTACTCTATGTAAGATAGAGTTGCAAAAACCAAGGTGTACTAAATACATACATGCTGGTAAATTACAGCTTGATGTGAATCGTGATATGTTGACTACAGACTACCATCATAAAAAATCGTCCCCTGAGGTCGCGATAAACTCCGCCCACTGAACTATCATAAGAAGGCCATTTTTATTGATAATCTGTTACACCATATATGAGTAGTGATGAATGATAACGGGCTATTTTTTTTTACTGGTAATCTGTTATACCCTTATACCAGTCTCCGAGTATATAGTGATAAATGATAACTTTCCATCGATAAACAAAGGAGAAAATCAACTCTGGGCACAGTGCTATCTCACTTTTAATTGTGTTTAGGGACGATAATTATGTTTATGGAACCAGCATTGAAACTCATATAAGGGACTCTATATGACTAAAAAGTATTTGAATTATGATGATGCGTTCAGAACACCTTTGCTCCTGTTCAACCTATCATAATAATAGCACTTGCCCAGACGTCATACGCGAATAACTTCCACAACCAATAAACCAGTTCAAAAGAGATGATTTCAGCCTAAAGACCTCTCAAAATGTCATGAAATGCACCTTTTCCTTTGTCAATGTTTACAATGCATTTCAGTTCTAGAAATCTAGATTGCGTGTTAAAGTATATTTGTTGTAATGTTAGTAATACAATTTTTTTTTTCATCTTAGGAACAATCTTTGATGTCATAATAGAATATGAATTTTATAGTAAACCGTGTCTATTGATCGTCAAAGAAAAAAGTTATACTAAAACTACCATCGCAAACCTTTTGTCCGGTAGAAATAGTTGCTGCAAATAAACAAGCTACCTATGACAATCAATCTTTGCAATACGTTGTATCAAACGTTGACAACCGTACGGGCACGATAAAATGCAAAAACCGTTAATCACGCCGATTTTATACCTTTCTGACATGGTGATACATGTATATTGTTATATCTTAAGAGGGCGTGAACGATTGAGGCTTCTGCTTTGTACGTTGGCCGTCTCCTGAATTGTTCTTTCCTCATCCCTCTGCAAATATGCAAACATTATTTAGTTTCTCCTGATACATGTCGTTGAAATATTTGTGACCAGGTCGGTTTTAACGATATTGTTATTTGTTTCACGTATTTCATTTACGTTAATTTTTGGATTGTATTTATTTGAAAAAAAATGTAGAAATAAAATCGAATAAATCGAAAAAAAAAAGTATTTTGATACATTGAAAGGGTGCATCTAAACGACAGGAAAGAGCATAAATTCTACAGGATATTGAGGACCACTTGAAAAATTCGTCATATGACGATCCTGTACTCAAAAGCTAGAGAGCATATTTCCAAACGGGATCGAATGATTTATCAGACAGATGATTGCTTTGGTTTCATGCCACTTGCCTGCCGGCAAAACATAGGTCTTTTGCGCAAATTCAAGGATTTGATTTTTGTAAAGAAAAATGAAAATGATATAACATACGACTTCGCGCACACACGCGTAGACAGTCATTACAGTCACACACACACACACCAACACACACGCAGTCAATATGGCCATCTGTAAATGGGGTCAGATATAAAAAAAATTGGGATACTCCACTCTCGACCTAAGCGTGTGAGCCCTTTTGCGTATTTTGAAACGGTAAAGTACGTATAATGCATCAAATTCCTTCGTAAATCACCTCCCTCTATTTCTCTTGCATGTTCCTGTATACATTTCTATAACAACACAAATGATTTTCAAATTCATGAAATTCTTTCGTGGAACTGATTGAAAAATTGCCCTACATCGACGTAAATAAGCACTGATCTTGATCAGTGTTTTAATATCAGGCATGTCCACAATTATTCAAATTCATGAAACTCTTCCGCTGACTTGTGTTCATTGCAACTGATATTTATTGTCATTTATGACGACGTAAATACGACGTAAATTCATGAATTTGAATAATCACGTACGTAGTACCCACTGCACGCTGTAATGACTAAAACCAGCACTAAGTACAGGGACGGAAGCTCGGTGGTCTAGTGGATAAGACGCCTGCCCGGAGATCAGGAGGTCATAGGTTCGAATCCTGCTCGAGTATGCTTGCCCGTGATTTCTTTTGTGATGACTACTACTGAAACACTGATCAATTCAATGATAATTTACCTCGATGTAGGGCAATTTGTCGATCTAGTGCAACACGTATGGTGTTCTGAGTGAAATATGTATTATTCTCTTCTCACTGTCACTCTACTCTAACCAGGGGCGGATCCAGGAATTCTGTAAAGGGGGGGGGGGGCGTGACTAATATTTCTGGTGTCACTTCCGGGTTTCATTTTTTTTCTTTTTATTTCTTTTGTTTTTAACGAAAAATAAAGGGGGGGGGCGTGAGCCGGTTGCGCCCCCCTCTGGATCCGCCACTGCTAACTGTACTAAAACATTGGATAATTTCAAGTTCGGCGCTTGTGCTAGTGCTTGTGCTATCTCAGCACTAGCACATGCGATAAAATCGAACTTGAAATAAGTCGGTGTTGGCAGATTGACCTTAAATTATGTCGTGATTCCGATAGATGGTGCTGGGTCCAGTGTTGATCGGCGTCTGCTGAACAGAGCTGCGCCGTTTGTATTGGCGAATGGCATTCGATTCTCTGTGGCCGCCCCTCTGTTCTGACCGTCTATTATGTCCCATCTCTCTCTTTTTATTGTAATGTAATACCCATGGTCACGTCCCAGTCGATGGTAGTCTGGTTTCCAACATGGACTCCACGGCGACGAAGTCGCCGCCTTTGAAGGGACAAAAACCACCTTAAACTATATCAGTTTTCGACGTTGAGGGCGTTAATATCCTGAATAGCGAAATAAGACGACCAGAGGGTCCCGAATAAGTCAATGGTGATGTCCTATAGGTATGTCTCTGCTTTTATTCTCTGTCCTTAGTCTCTTTCTCAGTCCTTGCCCCCATATTTCTGTTTTGTATGTTGTTCATGGTTTCATTTGTAAGTACATAAGTATATCAATTTAATTAGGGGCACACTCGCTACACTTTTTCTTTTCCACTTCTAGAGATGTGTTTATCATGATCGTAACGATTGCACGGTTATTTTTACGTATTACTATTTTTTTTTTGCAGAAAAGAGTTCAAGTTGAACTCAAGAGAGAGAGAGAGAGAGAGAGAGAGAGAGAGAGGAGAAAACCCCTATTCATATGTCTCACTGTTGGATAAGTATGCATTAAAAAATAGAATCGATAAGATCTGCAGACGACACTTTGTCAACTATCGCAAAATGATAAATGAGTCACTGCATTTGTCGATGATAATGCTTAGGCCAGATTTATTAAACTTGTATGATGTAATAACATGTGATAATGGTAAAGAAATATGTATATATGAAATATGTTACTTAAAAGACATGGAAGTCATTGAAGATCCTTCACAGAACATACAAATGCCTTTCTCATATGATTTGGACTATCGTGAATGAGAATATATACGGCATTCGTTAAATTCCCTTACAGTGCGTGTTAAACCTGTTCTCTACAAAATCTGCAAAAATTCCTATATAATTATTTCCGCAGGACTAAGAGGTCGGGGATGAGTTAGCATACCGGTCGAACGAAGTGAAATATGCATTTCAGAATTATCATTACAATATTCTTAAAGCAAAGTGTATGCTCGAACAACAACAAGAACAAGAACACCAACACCAACACCACCATCACAACTACCAAAAACAACAACAAAGAATAGTACGGAAAATGTTCATCGTGGTAGAATCTGTAAGAATAAAGTTAATCGTTTGTCACACGAAGCGAGGTAAACACATTAAGTTAATCGTTTGTCACACGAAGCGAGGTAAACACATTTGTGTGTACCTCGCTTCGTGTGACAAACGATTAACTTTATTCTTACAACAACAAAGAATACCTCAAACCAAGCCATGCCGTTGTAGTACATAATAAGGCGATGTATCATCTACAAAAGAACTGGAATTGTCCATCTATTATCCAGTAATGCCACGAACACATGCACACGATCTGTACGCTTCTGCTATTGAATCCTGACCGCTGACAACTCTTTTGTATATCAAAATTATTAATCACCGTCATTTTAGAGTAGTCATTACGTACGGATAAACCAGCATCGGTACAAGTTCACTAACTACTGAAGTGAAAGCAGCGTCATGGGCAAAATATAAGGTCTTAGTAACCAACAGGTGCAGAAAAAAAAAAAACAACAAACCAACAACAACAAGAAGAGTATATATCTAGCGTCATGTTTAATGTTGTTATTTAGTCGCTACAACATGGAGTTCCTCAAGCCTTCCGGTCGGACCCATCGGCAGTCCTTCGGGAGTCTTCGGCGTCACATCGACCAACCACCTGTGGATGTCGTCGAGGCATTCGTCCTGCAGATCGCCAGGTATACGCTGGAGGTGCCCGAGAAGACTTCTAATCTGATCTGCATACAGCAAAGACACAATCATGATAATCTTATTGTCGTCTACATTCAGGGCCGTCAAAGGTTAAAGGTCAAAATAGGGGTCATCCTAAGCTTCATCTCCCAATAACTCAAGAACAGGTGATCAGATTTCCATCAAAATTGGTGACTGTGTTCATAGTGAAGTAAAGAAAAAAAAAATAAGTCAGGGGGTCAAAAGGTCAAATTCAAAGGGCATAGGTTCATAAAGGACATAAAATAAGCTTAATTTCCCAATAGCTCAACAATGGATGATAAGATTTTCACTAAATGTGTTAATGTATAGATGTCCCTATATCTCTATGTTTGTGTTGAAGATACTGCCTACGAAATGGCGATGTTTTAATCGGCTCCGGCGAATGTGTACCCATGAAATATATCTGCACCCAAAGTCCACCATAAATTCTAGTCATATACATAACCCTAACCCTCACATTAAACTAAACCTAAAACTCTTCACCACCCTTACACTTAATACCCCAAGTCCTTGGAGAAAATATTTGAAGACTGGAGCAGTTGTGGCAAGAGCAAATGTCGTGTCACCAATCATGGCTGCTTGGCGGAGGTCTCGGAGTGCTCTTCTAGATTTTTATTGTTTTCCACGAAAATAATCCGAACATACAATTTATTGTAAGATGACACAGCATCCCCCGTCCGCTATTTCAAAATGGGTCTCAATTTGACTGACATTCTTGCTGTGTTAGGGTGCGTTTATGCTTCCATTTTGGGTGCCAAAATCAGGCTTTTGAAACGGGATTAGTGCAAAACGCTGTTGCGTTCATGCTCATTTCGATAGAAACGCTGATTCAAAACGCCGATCCAAAACGCACAAAGGGTGTGTTTATGCTCAATTTGCGAAGGCAGAATCAGCGTTTTGAAACGCCGAGTCAAAACGCCATTCACGGGAGCACTGTCTATGCTCACTTTCTTCGAGCCTTGGAAAGAGAGTTCGCGATTGCTTCGCTGACCTCAGCAGAGGCAGGTCATTTGGGGCGCGCGCTTTTTTTGGAAGTTCTGGCCTGAGTGTGTGCATTGTTCATGTTCCGTAGCATGTCTAATATAATTTAGATTGCGTTACTAATACACACGTACATGAACTGTAGACAATGATGTAAAATATGAGTATTTATTTCATCGACGGGTTGTTGACAAAATCGGAATGTGTAGTTAACAGTCTCGCGTATTAACTATCATTAATTCCATTTATCTCCTACGTTTTAATATTGCGGTAAAAATATATTTTCTATAATAAAACTCACACATAACGGACCTTAATTCTGTTGATTTTATCCTGGCAGGCTTGTCCGGTCCTCCATACAAAGCCTGCCTTCACCAGCTGCTCTGGGAGAGCAGCTGGGAAAGACATGCGTCATGCACAGTACATGGGAAAATTGCACAGGCCAGGGTAGCTGGCTGGCCGGGCGCGCGCTTTTTCACGTGAACTGGAAAGGCGTTTAGATGACGCCACTCTATAAACGCGTATAGAAACGCTGTTGCGTTTTTACTTCCCCGTCACACGTGATTAGTCAGAAACGCCGATCGTGAACGCACCTTTTTGTGCGTTTTGGATCGGCGTTTTGAATTAGCGTTTCTATCGAATTGAGCATGAACGCAACAGCGTTTTGCACTAATCACGTTTCAAAAGCCTGATTTTGACCCCCAAAATGGAAGCATAAACGCACCCAAAAAGGTGCGTTTAAGATCGGCATTTCTGACTAATCACGTTTGACGGGGAAGCATGAACGCAACAGCGTTTCTAAACGCGTTTAGAGTGACGTCATCTAAACGCCTTTCCTTTTCATCTAAAGGCGCGCGCCCGGCCAGCCAGCTACCCTGGCCTGTGCAGTTTTCCCATGCATACGCATGTCTTTCCCAGCTGTTCTCCGCGGCCAGGCCACCGATCGCAGCGCGCGCCCCAATTTGACCTGCCTCGGCTGAGGTCAGAGAAGCAATCGCAAACGCTCTTTCCAAGGCTCGAAGAAAGTGAGCATAAACAGTGCTCCCGTGAATCAGCATTTCAAAACGCTGACTCTGCCTTCGCAAATTAAGCATAAACACGAGCGTTCACTTCTGCGTTCGATCGAAGACAACACTCTGGTGATGTTATGGAGTAATGATGGTGCAGAGTGCTCGAAGCAGACCCTAACCAACTGATGAAATACTAGTACTTCTAATTGTACCTTTCATTGTGGCAGCATTCCATTTGATCCACGTGACCTCAGCAGCTCGAGAGGAAACAACTTTGAATCCAACTGACTGAAACATGTTCAAGAAATCGTCTGCGCACAGCCAGTCAGTTTGCTCATGCACATAGTCCTGAAGAAAGAAATCGTTGCATGAGAAAATAGAAATGCATTTAACTCTGAATGATTGTGCGAACGCATACAATCACTTAGTGAGCATGGTTATTGAGATTTAAATGATTCATTTGAACTTGTTGCTAAAATGAAGTTCTCTCATACCGTTATCTAAGTATAACATGTTCCTTTCTGACGCAGAGTATATCATGTGAAAGTAATGGAAGGTTTTCAAACAATTCACACATTGAATACACGCTGTGATAGAAGAAGGGATTTTGACCATCCAATGTAACCTAACGTGCCTGTGAAATCATTCATTGTTTAGACTGGGTGCACGTCACGAGCTCGACACCTATGAGTCATACAGCCCACGAGCTAGACACTAAGTGAACAAGGCCCATGAGTTCGACATCAAGTAATGTAGGCCATACGAGCTGTACGGTCCGCCACTTCGACAACTGTGATAGATAGATTGAAAGGCCCAAGAGCTCGACACTTTAGGCAAATGAGGGCCCAACGAGCTCGACAGGTCGAACAGCGGCATCTAGGGAGACCAACGCTAAGGGCGTGTGTTTTTTTCTGTTTTTTTTTTTTGTGCGGGGTGTCCCAATATTGGCATAAGAAAGAAATTAACAATGCAAGAATTATAATTATGAAATGGTGCATAAACTAAGATCAACCTGCTGAAAAAAGGTCCAATTTTGTGTTGTGAAACAAAGTTACAAGGAAGTGTTTACAAATGGTCTATGTCGATGTGTACAACCGCTTAATATTATCTGGACAGCTGGAGGGGTTCACAGTAGTACGAGTGGTAGTCGTCAACGAAGATTTAGATTTACTATGAATTCACAGCAACTAGCATAAAGTTCTATCGAGATATTTTAATGATTCAGGAAAAAGATACATCATTGCTAATAGATATCTATTAATCATTATAAATACCGTTTTGAGGAGAATTGTTCAAAACAAAAGCACACAAAAAAGGACGATGCATCGCTGCAATATCATAGATTTCCTCAATTGACATCATTTCATGCAGTACAGTTCCAGAGAAGATTGCAAGTTCTGTGCGTAAGAACTTAGTTCCGTAATAATTCTTGACAGTCGGTAGGGGAATTCGCGTAATTTACCATCGGTAACAAGTGAAGCGATAAGAAAAGGGAAACATTTGACGTCCAGCCCATTTATCGTTTAGCTGGAAAGGTGGCAGCCTAGACATGAGTGATGTCATTTTCAAAGACCCAAACTTGAAGCCCTAAATAGTTTTCGTTCTTGTCGTTGTTGTTGTTGTTCTTATTGTGTTGAAAATGTGGGCCTTATTTGCATAGTGTCGAGCTCCTGGGCTGTATGACTCATGGCCCTTTTTCAGTATCGAGTTCATGGGTGTTGAGCTGGTGGGATGACCCCGTTGAGACTTGCCTATCATACCGAGAAATGAGGAGCTGGTCGTTGTGGTTTATTCAGTCAGATTATTATGGATGGCAGACAGTCATGTCTGCAGGAATAGAGGACGTGCAGTTCTTCAAAAAGACAAGAAACTGACCTTATGAGACACACACAGACACACACAAACACACAAGCACACATATACACATGTACACATTATATATAATACAGTAAACCTCGCATGAGTCGAAGCTCTCGGGACTGACAAAAATGCGTCGACTTAAGTGAACTTCGACTCTCGCGAGAGTCGATTTTTTTTTCGACTCACAGTTATGTACATGTATTATAGTACATTTGCATGCATGTGTGTGTGTGTGTGTGCGTGTACGTGCGTGTGTGTGTTTGCATTCAAATTTGTCTGTTCTTGAAGATAATGTTCTTATTTTGTTCTAAATTGAACATGGAATTTGTATCAATACTGGTAGTTAAACGTAGTTTTGAGAATGTCTGCGCTAATGTGGCAATGTGCATGTGCTACATCTATGGTGCAACATAGGTAGCCATCTCTGTCAACCTACCCTGAGACAAACTCTCCCAGGCCCATCCCACCTCCATTGAACAAAACTGTACAGCCAGCCGGGCACGCACAAACAAGCTCCGCCCACTTGGCCTTAAAGCAGCGATTGGTTGACCAAGGAGTTCTGGCTTGACATGGATAAAGTATGGATGTTCTGTGTGTATGGATAAAGTATGGATCGATGTGCTGTGTGTATACATGTATACATGTGTATGTATTCGACATGCGTGCGGAGCGGTACGGTGTAAGATATTGAGTGTGCATGCTTACCTGCAGCAGGTCAGGGACGGGGATCTGCGACATGCCGATTTTTTTTGTTCTCCTTTCATAATGAGAATGCCAGACAAATCTTCTTCGACTCAAGCGATGTAAACTATGTGTATTTTGTACAAAAGGGACTGAATGTTTTGCTTCGACACAGCCGAAATTCGACTCTCGTACTTCGGCTTATCCAAATATTTCTTAGAGAAAATACATAGGGAAAAATCGGGACTTTTTATTTTGCTTCGACTTAAGTGATTTTCGACTCACTCGACGTCGACTTATCCGAGGTTTACTGTATAATACAATATATCTTTACATTTTTGCGCGTGTCTGTATTAAACAAGACTTTGTATTTGCTTGGAAACATACCTTGAGATAAGGCCCCCATTTCGGGTGAGCTCTCAACCACGTATCGGCTGTTTCTCCATATTTACACCTCTTGCTGACTAGCTGAGATTGGAGAGCGAAGCAGAGGAGGACACGCCCTCCTGGTTTCAGGCAGCGGAAAATATTCTGCAGAACTCTTTGCTGATCTTTGCACCAGTGCAGCATGCAGAGGCTAATGATCTTGTCGAATTTCTCCTCCCATCCCTGACCGAAGGAATGTGCGTCAGCGACGACAAAGTCGACATTTGGGGCGGCGTGTTTTTGGGTGGCCACAGAAATCATGCCTGGAGATAGGTCGATTCCTGTGGAAATTGAGACAGATATCAGAAAATATAGATAATATCAAAATGCGTCAACACTGGTCCTCATACGTTGTAATTATCATATGTTGAATGTATTTTATACGGAAAGAAATTATGTATAATAATTATGTATAATATGTATAATTGAGTAATAATATCTAGGCATAATGATAAATGAAACACTCAATCGGAACTTTTTTTACATTGTCCTTCACATGTTTTAATCAGCTTGTACAATTCACTTTCATATATGTCCATGCTTAGAATATTGTGCTGCTGCATGGGATCCATACAGGTTATCTTACATTAATGTACTTAAGCGTGTTCAGAAGAGGTTTGTAAGACTGGGAAACAAGTTACGACACGTTGTTGCAAAAGATTAATTTTTCGAAATTAGTAACAAGACGTAAGTATTTCAGACTTGTAATGTTTTACAAAATGATAAATGATATGGTGAACATAGAATTCCACAAGCGAACAGATGTGGTAGAAATGATCATAATATGAATATATATATATATATATATATATATATATCCCATTTGCAAGAACAGATTATTTCAAATTTTCTTTTTATCTCAAGACTGCACGAGAATGGAATTCATTACCAAGTAACATTCCAGCATATCTCCCTTCTCGTTTTAAGTATGTGAATATTTTACAATGTTTTGTTATGTCATATATGAATGTGTCATTTAATGAACATTTTTGATCCTATATACTGATATGATATTAATGTGTATGTAGCTTTTCTAATGTATTCATCCTCTGTTTTTTTGTTGTTGTTTAAATAATAACCAAAAGTAACACAAGTGCATGTTGAGAATGGTTGTTCAATCATTCCCCACATAGGAAAAAAAAATGAAAACATACATGTAGTACAAAAACTGTCAATTAGTACATAATTAACTTATACTTTAGCATCAATCCTTGTTAACAGAACAATGAAGTCTTAAAACATTGTTTTTGCCTTTCAAATACTTTGCGGGAAACGATTCCAAAACTTCGCTCCTTCAAAGAAAATAGACTACGTACCATGGGCTGCTTTACGTTCAGGGAGTCTTAGCATTGAGTGCTCATGTGCCTCTGGTGCTATTGGTGTAATTCATCATATCGTAATACAATGTATTACATTCAAGAATGTGGTAAATACCCAATCGTTTACAAACAATATGGCAAGTGTTCATACTGCATGCAAGTGCATGAAGATTGTAAACATCATGCAGTCCAATATTTCTAGACTGGTGAAAAGTGGCCTATTATTATAGTACTTGTTGGAGAGATTAATGTATGGCCATTTCTGTGCCAGAAATATACAATTTAGGTGGCTTTTGTAACCTCTTCACCAAACTTCAATTCCATAGCATAATGTGTGATAGTATAAAGAATTGATACAAAAGCATGCATAAGAACATCTGGACACATAACATCATTGTAACTCAAAAAGCAACCAATTTTGCGCCTAATGCATCTAGCAATATGTTGAATTTGGTCCTTCCACATCAGGATGCGGTCAGTTTTAATTCCTAAAAAAAGATGAGACACGAACTCTATCTATAACTGTTTCAGAAACTCTTAACACATCTTCAATTACAACGGGGTGCCTTGGTCCTTTTCTCACCATAAATAATTATTCATTTCATTCATTCATTCATTCATTCATTTTTCCATTTCCAACAGAAACATAAAAATATTTTACAGAAGTTGAATACATAAGTTTCACCATGATACGAAATAAAGGATAAGTTCACAAAATATTGTAAGTATATACGGAAATGCTGGAAATGGGAAGAAATGCTAAAAAAGCAGTGTTTAAAGGGTGCATGCATTACCCCCACACGTAATAAAGCATTAAATTATGATTATTCTTCTTCAAATTTATAGCTAATTTATTGACAGTACACCATGTGTGTAGGCCCTACATCCTTTGAGACATACGGTGGTAATTTCAATCATTCAAGCCAATTTCTGTTCGACTTTTGAAGAAAGTATAGAAAATGTTAGAATCATCAGCAAATATAGTCTGTATAGGCTGAATTAAAAAAAAAGATAGTCAGCTGAGCTTGGCAAATCATTACAGTGTTGGTCCTATAGGATTGACTTTGGCAGAACACAACACGTGATCCTTCTACTACTGGATATTTTGATCTTTGTAACAACTGCAAACTGTATGAGAGGTGATTCCGAAACTACTGCAACACAATGCCTCTTACACCAAAATGTTCTAATTTTTCTGAGAGGATGCCATGGTTGATCGTGTCCAATGTTTTTTGTTTGTTTGTTTGTTTTGTGAGGTTTTACTTTTTTTTTTAATCTACAAGTACAATGTATAAGAGAGAGACAGAGTTAGGACGGCAGTTTTTCTCCCTTCAAAGACGTTGGCATTTACGACGTGTAGGGGACCTATACGTACCTTTGACGGATTTGACATAAGGTGCGATCTCCCCGCACGCCGTCCCCGGCCCGCACCCGACATCGAGCACCTCGTCGCTAAGGCTGAAGTCGAAATCTTTGAGCACGAGCTTCCTTACGTCACTCTGAGGACCGCCATTCTCGCTGGCATCCAGGTACGTTCGGGCACCGGCGGCATCCCAAGAATTCATTGTGACTTGTGAGGAGTGGAAAATAGTTTTTTCTTTCGAAAAGTTGATACAAAAGTTGATACCTCCTTGGTTGATAGTAATGGTACAAGCTGGGCTATACCAAGGAGTTACCAGCAACTTGAGATTCAGCCAGCAGTTTTACGAGCAGTATTACGCAACGCATCACATAATGACCGACATCTATTTGACCCGAGGCAAGAAGTTACCAGTTGCTGGTAACTCCTTGGCTATACGAACAGCGCTTGGTGATCAGAAGCAAAGACAAGAAATTGTTACAACTACCCTTATGCAGGTCGAGTTATCCCTATTAATCTCTTCCGTAGTCTTAGAACTCTAACAAGTCACGGATCTGAAGAATGCGATATCTTGCCTTGTGGCTTTCAAAGGGCTGTTACTCAATTCAAGGCGATTTCACGACCGAGCGTATGGCAAGCCGTTTTAACATTTAATCCTATTTCTTGATATCAAGAATTTGACTTCTTGATATCAAGAAGTCATTTCTTGATATCAAGAAGTCATTTCTTGATATCAAGGATTCGACTTCTTGATATCAAGAATTCGATTTCTTGATATCAAGAATTGCCTTTGGTTAACAACACAAAATCATTTCTTGATATCAAAAATTCGACTTCTTGATATCAATAAATGAATTCTTGATATCAAGAATTCATTTCTTGATATCAATAAATGAATTCTTGATATCAAGAATTCATTTCTTGATATCAATGAATGAATTCTTGATATCGAGAATGTAATTCTAGAATTTGATTCTTGATATCAAGAAGTCGAATTCTTGATATCAAGAATTTATTTTTTGATATCAAGAATTGAATTCGTGATATCAAGAAATGAATTCTTGATATCAAGAAATCGACTTCTTGATATCAAGAATTCACTCAAGAAATGAATTCTTGATATCAAGAAATAGGATTAAATGTTAAAGCGGCTTGCCATACGAGCGCTACGTACGCACGTCAATGACAGATTACTAGCGAACTACCATGAATGGCTACTCCTATACAATAGGAAGATAGCCTTAATGCGAGGTCAGCCCTCAAGAGCTCGTTTTAAGAAACAATGCACATCTCCCAGAAGACACTATTTCTAAGAAACGGCCTGGCAAGAGATGTAGCAATACACGTATTCTCATGGTGTGTTTCATTGAGATACGACAAAAATGGAGACAGAACTCTTTGGTTAGTATATTTGAGAGGTGATTATGTTACCATGTGTTCACACAATACCAGCTGCAGTGGCATGGTAAAGAAATTATATTATTTTTTTTTTCTAATCATGTGTCCTGATATCTTCGTTGCCAAGCATGTTCACTATGGACAGGAAAAAATCTCTCAAAATTACCGCACTCTCTTTCACTTGTGTTGCTCTAAATCACATGTTTTAACTGATTTATGAATGTTCTAATTATATCTTAAGTATAGTAGAATGAAGTGTAATGTTCCTTTAATATATCATGCACACCTGTTATAGTCCATTCGCTTGTTCGTTCAGGTGACTTTCCAATTATCAAATTGGTTCGTTGCTGCCCAGATAAATACACCATAGAGATATGTGAATTAAAGGCTTTCCGAATATTTTCTTAGTATAATTAGAATTATTTCTCTTCGCTTTCGTGTGTCTTTTCTTCAATAAGAGAATGTTTTGAGATACAATACCATATAGTAACAGGTGTAGTTAATAGAATAAGACGTTTGCTTCATCAAGGATTTTGTTGAATATTATAATGCCACTATATATATTGCCGCATCAATGATCTGGACGCAATGTGCCAAATCTCTTTGTATCGTGTATACTCCTTTCAGAAAATGTCATACAGTGTGAAAATGAATTCTTTCCTTGAGACACCCTTGATAAGTGGATGGGTGGGGTGATATGGCACAATTTTTTTCCTTCTTTGCGCAAATGGAACTTTATCAATTTTTGTTGTTGTTGTGAGGTCCTAAATCTTTAGGAGTCACGGCCATTAAGGCCTGCTTGGTGGGCTGATTTTTGTTTTTGTTCCACTGATAGGTGAGTGGCCTCGTGTTCTTGCCTTGATGCGTTTATTTATTTATTTATTTATTTATTTATTTATTATTTATTAGCCTTGCAATGGAATCTGAATTGTCTAAACAGAGAGCGTTTTTTTTTTTTTGTTAGGTAATAAACCTCAAGGAGAAATACTATGTATTTGCTGCTCATTTTTTTCTACCTGAAGTTGCTTGTCGAACCGTTGAACTGTAAATTGAAAGTAATATGAAGTGGAAAATGATTGTCGAATGCATAACACACGGGACATGGGTGTGGTTGTGAGATGCTACCTTTATACTAATCGCAAACAATTTGTACTTACAAGGGTTATATATCTATCATGCAAAACTTTGATATTGTGGGCTCCTCAAGAAAGTCTACTTGCCATGGAGCATTTGAATCATTTTTTTTTATCATATCAACGATATGTCGCATAAATCAAGTATTCCTCCATTTCTTTTTGTTATTCGCGCATAACACTAATGTGTTTTAATCTAACTCCGATCCTGATATATTGATCTATATGAAGTGTTTATTTGTTTGTTCATTTTCATCTGAGAAGATGACTGGATAGCCCATATTCAGCTTCGTTTAGCTGGTCTTCCATGGGGTCCAGTTGGATGTGAGTTGCGGGACCACTTCACCGGGTTAAACACCCTGCTCTTTGCGATGAATGAATGAAGCGGGATCTTTTACGTGCATAAGTTGTTACTCTCTCACACACAGGACCTCCATTTTATGTCCTATCCGAGGGACAGAGTGTTTTGCCTCTTGCTAGTGGGGACGGTATATACTTACACATAACATTGCTCAGTCCAGACTCGGGTTCGAACCCGGGCCGCGTGATCGTGAGGCAGACGCGCGCTACCGACTGAGCCAACTCACCGCCCACCGCCCAGTATTGAACTGATAAAATCACTTCAGTGGATAAGATCAAATAAACTGTCAACGAATTTACCACACACACACACACACACACACACACACACACACACAAGTTCCGTGGAAGATTTAGCACGGAATATTTTCCTGGAAGACACAGATATACCCCTTAAATTGAAATGCTTGAACTGACTTTTGACAACAAACTCACCCACAATCTACACATTGACTTCGTATGTCACGGGTACATTATCCCAAAGATATAGTTAGATAAACTTAAATTCTGTCCACAACCGATCTCTTCAAAAGTCCTACTCTACTTTGCTATTTAACCTTATTCAAACTATAATATATAATCGCCTGGGGAAACTTATATTCTTCATAATGATCATATAAAAATATTGTTACAACAGAAAAAAAAGCTGTTCATATTATTTACAACGAATCATGGAGATGCCATAATTATAAAATGATGTTTTATTTCGTGAGTGTAGCGGCAGAACAGTATAATCTTTGATGATAGAATAAATTTCAAATAAAATGGCCCTTTAAGACATACATCTGGTTTGCACACAGAGTGCGACCGCACCACACAGTGCAGCGCAATGTGATCATGGTTACGTGACCTTCCACTGACCAGCCAGGCAAAGAATGTTTTGGCCAGGCACTGCCAGGGATTAAAGGGATGATATTATAGTTTCGGTTAGGATGGGATTTCAGTTTCCAACATTTTTTTTTTTGTGTATTTCTGTTTTTATTGAAAACTATAACATTTACCATGAAACAAAGTACATATCATACCTGTGAAAATACAATGCTCGATGGAGCATAAATGAACACACAACCAAGACAACACAATACAATACAACACAACACAACACAACACAACACAACGAAAATATCTTCCTGCATATGCAGTGGAGTCCCACCATAACAAAGAGCCATGGAAATAAATTACGTTCTATAAAATAATAATTACATGTATTTAAATTACACAATAACAGGGAAAAGCATTCACAATAATTTGGGATAACGGCCGTATGCCACTTTTGAAAGAAAAAGGAATCAAATACAGATTTGTCGACTAAGGTAAGCTCCCCACCAATCTCTCTAACATAATAACAAGGGCAAATGCGCCATCACTCACTCCAAAAACACTAAAACAACTCTGCCTAGGTGGGGCTCCACTGCATATTACCCATGTCTGCACAAAATTAGAATGAAATATCATTAAACTTTTGAGATAATGAGAAACCATTTATGAAATATGAAAGGGCCTATAATTCAAAGAGGAATTCAAAGTTTATTTGATGAAAATTTGTTTTGAAATGGCAGAGATGTCAAAAACAAAGAAGTCCTAATAAAAGGTGGGACCCATATTTTATTAAGATCGCTTTGATTTACTAGTACTTTGTTTATGGATATCTCAGCCATTTCAAAACTCATATTCATCAAATGAGCTTTGGATTCCTCTTAAAATTATTTGCTTGTTAACATTTCATTGAGTGGTTTCTGAGTATCTTACAAAAAGTTAAGGCTGAATCCTCACCTCAACCAACACTATACCATCTCTTTAACCTTTCTGACCCCTGCACTTGACAGGGACAGAAGTACATACTTTCACCCAAATGCAAGTCATGTGAAACTGCTACGCGGCTCGGATCATTGCGAGCATGAGGCTTGAAGAACATTGACTTCAAGTAACCATTGAGAAAAGAGAACAGCGTTCTGCTTCTGAATATTGTTAAAGTGGTTTTATAATGGTTGGTGAGTTTACAAACATATAAACTCCTCAAAAAGTTCTGTCAGTCCAATTTGACGTATCATATTTCTCTCAAAACCTTATCATTTCATTCAAATGTGACATCATAAGAAAGCCTGATTACTTACCTTTAAAATGACACCTCACTTGCTACGATTGGGTGTTCTTGGAATGTGCAAAACAGCCGAGTATGGGAACAGATCAAAAGCGAAAAGTCGCAACAATTCTGCTATTGATAATGTACAGTTTTGATGAAAAAAGGCCAGTGGAATAAGCAGTGCTGAAATGACAGCACTTTCAAAAACTCCCATTTCCTAGACATTAGATGACTGTTTGGTCAACCTTCATGTTTAATTCTAATCTGCAGATACTACTGCAGTTTTTGATTCATGGATGAGACCTGGAATCTAATGATAATCTCACAATGCATTCTTTTCAAGCGCATTCCTTCCCTGAAACGACAAAGCAAATGGGAATTACACTGTTTGACATGCCATGTTTGCTCTATTTTGCAACATTTCACATTTAGCCTTTCCTTATACTCAGTCATACTGCGCATTCCAGGAATACTCAATCATAGCAAATGAGGTGTCATTTTAAAGATGAGTAATCAGGCTTTCTTATGATGTCACATTTGAATGAAATGATATAGATTTGAAAGAAATATGATACGTCAAATTGGACTTGCAGAACTTTTTTGAGGAGTTTAGTTCTCCGTTTAATTTATAAACTGCTTTGTTTATACGTTGTTTTTCCTCCATTGTGACTGATATATTCCCATCCTCGATGATGGGAATCATGAATATAGCTCATACTGCTTCATAATCATTTGTCTCACGACTTTTGTTGGGAATAATAATTAGGCTAATAACCAAGGCAACTGACTATCACAGGAGAAGTTTGTTATTCATTGAAGTTTGATAGTTAACATGGCGAGATAAAAGTTTCATATTCTCAATCTTTGTGTCTATGACATCTTAATAATGTGTCCAAAATGTACGTCGGAATTTATAGAATTGCCCACGTAGTGCCTAATGAAGTGTTATGGATTGATAGTACTGTTCAGAACTGTCTCTGTGCCATTTGCATATATTTGGTAAGACTACATTTGTAGCTATTTTGTTAGGATTATGATTTACAGTTAAACCACATCGGTTTACAATCACATCAGCAAACATCAACACATTGCATCTCTTTATTACAGTTCGCTTTACGTTTCACACACCTTGGGCCAGTGGTGCACTGGATGGATGGTTACCAATGATCACAAGTGGAATAAACAGTGTATTATAGAATCTAGCATTGGAGTGTCCATGTATACCATATCCTTGTTTGCGTGGAGAAATCGACGTGCGTTTGACATTGGACCCTAATGTTGGTGCAACAATGAGAATGATTTTAAGGATCAATGATTTATATCGTTCCCACTTATAGAACAATTCACGAACAAACTCACCATTTGCTCACCAACCATTCTCTCCCTCTTGTATTAGATACCATGTTTATCAAAAACGAAACTGTCCATTCATATCCTACTTTATCCGGGATTCCAATGAATGTGGCTAATTGTCTTTGACTACGACTATTTTTTGCCAAATCCATGTCCTCCTTTTTCTTTTTAACCCAAAATGTTTAAATCATCTTGATAGCAGTATAAAAGAAGCTTTAAGCTTTAGTACCTTTACCTTCAAGTATGATGATTTTTAAAGAAGTTCTATATTCATATCATTGTGAGTTACACTTTTGTAAGCTCAAATTTAAGTCCCTTTATTGTCACGATCGTTTATTGTCTTTTGATCCACTTGAAGTCAGCAGCGGCAAAGGACACAACTTTGAATCTGACTGACTAAGACATTTTCAAGAAATTGTGTGCACATGTCCAGTCAGTTTTCTTATGGACAAAGTCCTGGAAAAAAAAAGTGCACTGAGAAAAAATAAAATAGATACTGAAGAATATACAATCATTCACTGAATATGTTGAGATTCAAATCATTCCTTTGAACTTATTGTTAAAGCATATTATTATATCAAATGTAATTTTGACAAAACTGCAAATATCAAACCTGTTCTTGTACCTTTACGTTGCTATGTTTTCTGACTCATTATTATTATTATTTATTTATTTTTTTTTGGATTTGAAGGTTTTAGAATGGGGTTATGTCACAAGTGCTACACCCACGAGTCATACAGTACCCGAGCTAGACATTGGAAAAAGGTCCATGAGTCATACAGCCCAAGGCCTTCTTTGCCTATATAGGGTAGAACTCATGGGCCTCATTTGCACAGTGTCAAGCTGGTGGATCGTAAGTTGTGGGTCTATATTGTACTTGATGTCGAGCTCATAGCTTTGTTCATTTAGTGTCTAGCTCTTGGACTGAATGACTCGCGGGCTGCATGACTCATGGGCTGTATACATCGTGGGTTGTCTGACTCGTGGGTTGCATAATATCGTATGACTAGTGGGTGTTGAGCTCGTGACGTGCACCCCATTTATTTTAGCACATTACGTGAAATACACATTCTGATTGGAGTAGTGGTCTTGGCCATCCAATCAAAATAAAGTCTAATGGAAGTCGACATGTGTGTGCAAACGACCATTGTTGACACTGGTGACACGACATTTGCTCCTGCGACATTTGCTCAGGTCTTATCATTTCTCCGAGGACTTAGGGTTTTGATAGGGTTTTACGTTCACTTTCATGTGGGGAATGGGAAAGAGATAAAGCCAGTTGTTGAAGCCAAGAGGAAAGACCTGCTGGCCTACAATTAGCTGAACCCAACCCCCAGCACACACGACGTCCTTAGAGCTGCCCGCAACGGTCGAGGATCAACAGACTGCACACCGCTGCGCTATAAATGACTTCTGGTTAAACCTGGCAGCAGGATACACACGGCTGCAGTCAGTGAAAACGTAAGGAACATGTACGACGGCATCAAAACTGTCATCGGTCTCCGCCGCCATCAAGACTGCATGACTGAAGACTAAGACAGAAGAGGCTATCACAGACCAATGCAAGCAGCTGGAACTCTTACCTGGAGCTGTACGCAACCCAAAGTGTGGTGACAGAGGCTGCTTCTGAGTGGTTACCTTATAGCATCTAGTCTCTCATTCATGGAGGAGCTACATACATGCCTTACCTGCAAAAGAAGAACTCAGCAAGCCATTGACTGTCTTTCCTACGGAAAGGCTCCTGGGAAAGCTGGTATCCCACCAAAAGTTCCGAAGAGCGACAAGCCCGCTACTGCAATACCTCTACGAGCTCCTGTGTGTGTTGCTGACATCAACACCTCCGAAAATGCAGCCGACAGTCGTCAGTTATGGAGAGGCGTTGTCAAGGAGAGCATCAAGAGGGCTTAGCTGCAAGAAACGAACAGTAGGCTGACAAGAGAGCCAGGAGGAAGGCAAGGACAGTCGCAGCCTCAGCCTCAATGGACTTCATCTGCTGCATGTTCTCCAGAGATTAACATTCAGAGTGGGACTATTCAGCCAGTCAAAGCGATGCAAAACTCTTGCCTCCGCCTCTCGAGACGAATGGATACCGACAATGTGAGGATTAGGGATAGAGGGACTGTACAGTACTGGTTGAGGTGAGGATTGAGCTTGTAACTTTTGCAAGATATTTGGAAACCACTCTATGAAATGTTAAAGAGCATAAAATTGTACGGGGAATCAAAAGTTCATTTGATGAAAATCGGTTTTGAAATGACTGGGACATCAAAAAAAAAAAAGAAAAAAAGAAAAAAAAAAGGAGGTAAAACAAAGATATCCTAATCAAAGTCGTGGCATGTCAATTTTATTAGGATAGTTTTTTGTTGTTGATATCTCATCCATTTCAAGACCAATTTTCATCAAATAAACGTTGAATCCTTTTTGGAATTACATGCTCCTTCATATTTCACAAGCAAACTGATAGAAGAGGTTTCTCATTATCTCTCACACACACACACACACACACAAAAAAAAATACATTATATGTATATTGTTAGAAACCTGACGTTAGGTCTAAACCAAAACCATACTATCCCTTTAAGGTTATGTTTGTTGGTAGAATTTATGTTTGGCTTAGCGTGCAGATATCACTTCATTGGAGCAATTGTCGCAGGGGCAAATGTCTATAGAACCGTTGAGACTTGCTTGTATATGCATGCCGAGAAAGAAAAACTTGTAGTTAAATCATTCAAATCATAGATGGTAGACAATAACTTACTACTATAGACATGGAGGCCTTGCAGGTCTAAGAAAAAGCAATTCACTATATCTATACAAATAAGCCCCGCACTGTAAACGGGGTCTAAACCCCGTTTACAGTGCGGGGCTGGGCCGAGCCGCGGCCGAGCCCAGCCTCAATTGCGGGGCCGAGCCCCGCAATTTTGTCCGTTTACACTGCCGGGCTCGGCCGCGCTTTTAATTCAAACCTTTCAATATTTTGTCGTAGTGGCGCTCTGCTTGTAAACAAACGCAATTTGGTATAGTCTGGTTTTCAGACCCTTTGCCAACTGGATTCCGTGGCGACGAAGTCGCCGTTTGGGCAAAGGCCTTTGCCGAAGGAAAAAATCCTTTGCAGGACAGAACCACCTTAAACTATACTAGTTTTCGACGTTGAGGGGGTTAATATCCTGAATAGCGAAATAGTACGGGCAGAGGGTTTGGACGCCAGACTAAAATTGGCCGCACATTTGGCCCAGTTTGCGTTTACACTGAGAAAAGGCCGGGCTCGGCCGCGGCTCGGCCGCGGCCGTGACCACCTCCAGAGCGTGGCCAAATGCGCGGCCAATTTTGGCCCCGCATTTGGCCTTTTGCGCGTTTACACTGAAATGAAGGCGGGCTCGGCCGCGGCAGAGCCGCGGCCGAGCCCCGCACTGCAAACGGGGTCTAAGATCCGAGTACGGTCGGATGCCAGCATTGACATGCACACTGAGAGTGACCTATATGTGTCTAGTGTTCAAACTGTTCGATAGACTGGAAAACTGAAATCGTGGAGGCTTCTGTGCCGACTGTATAATTTGACTTTTACAGCTTACAGTATATATTTTCATCTCTTTCTACATTTTTTTTTTCATTTTTCTGTGGCAATTCTCCCATCTCTGTTGACCATTGTTCGTGGTTAAAGTGAAGTGCGTGCCGAATAAATTGTGACCTTTCGACATTGCTGCTGGGCTGGGCATTCAACGGAACAATTGCACTGACAAATCATTTAAGCAAGAAAATAATATACATGTATAATACATTGTAAAGGCCTCCAGTCAGCACCACACATCTCCATGGGGTATCAACTGATACCATTGTTACTCGTTTCTCAGAATTATTTGCCCCGTGGAGGTATCAATGAAAAGATTGACCTGTATTTACTTGGGATACAAGTTGACGGCTTCTTGAATAGACTTTATATAGACTTACAGTATCTTTTTTTTTTCTTCCGAATGCAATGACAAGTGAATGACGATGAGAAAAGAAATGAGGTAATGTAATACACTGTATCTGATATTATATAACAATGTGGAAAGACTGTATTATTCACAACACCAGTGCTGAAATAAAAACAAAAACAAAAACATATCATACTTAGGCCCTATCTGAAAAATCAGGGAGACAGAAATAACTAGCTGACAGATAATAGTTCTCTCTTCATGTTGAAGATAAAAATCCATCAGCCAATTTAGATGCAATGTTCAGGGTCATCATGAGCAAGTGCGAACCTATTATTACCGTTCATGAAATATCATAATTCCACAAAGGCGCGGTTAAAGGTCACAGGAGCACAAAGAGACGACCGATCGTACCGTATGGTGATGAGAAATTGTCTATTTGACAGTAAATTAAACGAGAACTCTAAACAAAAAGAAGGTTCTGTTTGGCTTGAGAGGTCGTGAAGACTATGCGATGTGTTCTGAACTGATGTAAAAAAGCTTCTATTCTTCGCTTCATTTTCGTTTATTCATTTCCGTTTCAAGCAAAAATCCTCTCTGTCTTATAATTTAATTCATGCCTTTGTTGAAAGTGAATGTTACATAAACAGCATGTAATAGAAAGGCTCAGAGGCCTTGTGGGGGGAAAAAGTCCTACAGACAGCATAATATAGGCACAATCAACAAATTACATTAACACATGCGCAGTAATACCGAACACATTCTTGGAGGAGAGGAGATATTTAAAACATTAGGACTTAGCAGGAAAGAATTTGTGATATTATATATATATATATATATATATATATACACACACATATATATTTAATAACCGTAGGATTGAGCATAAACGTAGGCACCTCTCACTTTGTATGGAATTCTAAACAATGTGAAAGTTGAAGCTTTGAAATTGAAATTCATCGATCTGACCCTGCTGGAACGAACACAGTGACCCAATGTGCTCACAGTGTGTTCACATAGTCGACTACGTAAAACGCTCGAATTTAACAGTGTGAAGATTATTTCACACTGATGTGTTTTTCACAGGGTATTCACATGGTAACGCTCTATTACACAGTGTGACTTAATGATTCACATTGTGAATTGATGATTCACATTGTGTTCACACTACAGTTATAACACTAAAATTTGAAGGAAACCCACGCCCAATTGTCCAAAGAGAAAATAAATATGGATTGAGTGAAAGCAGCAACATTATTAGAACACATCAGTGAAGGTTTGAGGAAAATCAGACAATCGATTCATAAGTTATGAATTAGTAAAGTTTGGGTGTTGGAACCACTGGATGAGGAGACTACAAGAGGTTATAGCGTCATGTGTGGACAACAATATAAAGAAATTATAAAGGGAATTCCACAAAAAAAAATCATTTTTCATTAAAATTACACATTCCATCAACTTGATACTGACGTATGTTAAGGGTAGTAATTATTTCCCCTTCTTCTCAAATCGGTTAGTCAAGTGCTCTTTCATTATACTAGAAGAGTGAATTTTTGCGGAATTCCCTTTACATTTTTTAAAATATTGCTGTCCACACATGCGTCATAATCTCTAATAGTCTCCTCATCTAGCGGTTCCAACACCAAAACTTAACAAATTCATAACTTTTGCATCTTTTGTCCGATTTTCCTCAAACATTCACTAATGTGTACTGCACATGTTGCTACGTTCACTCAATCCACATTTCTCTTTATGGGTTTGGGTTTCCTTTAACAGTGTGAAGAGATTTCACACTGTGTTCACACTGTGTTTCACTTTGTGTTTCACAATGTGGGACACTGTGGGACACTGTGGGACACTGTGTTCTTTCCAGCAGGGTATGTACGCTCTTGGGGGATAAATGAAAAATGTTCAATCCCAAGTAAGAAAACTCAATATTCAGAGAGTGTGAATGGCCAAATATTCCGCGATGGCGTCTTTTCACCAGCAGTGTACTAAGTCTTTTGAGATGACTATAAATGGGAGGGTGTGGGAGGGGGTATCCCCCTTCAACGCTACAAACCTTTTGCATATATGATGCATAGAACAATCTGGGACATACTTTGGGGGATTGAGAATTTTTTTTTTTTTTAAATAAATGCTTGAGAAACAGCTACTGAGGCCATTCACACATGAATAACTAGATGAAATTGTTCGGAAAACGATGTGACAAATACCACACTATACACATTCACGTTCGGATTAACGAACTTTATTTCATTTGCGGATTAACATACCCTCGGAATAATGAAAATTCGGAATAACGAACCCTCAGAATAACAATGATAAGAATAACAATGCTAAATAGAGAAGCATTCTTAGGCCCGAATTCACGAAGGTGGTACAATTGTTGTCGACGAAATGTTAAAGGTAGGGAATCCCATTTGCATGCCTCAAATGAAGAGTTGTATAAATACAGTGGTATGTTGAAGAGAGTATCATTTTAGAAACTCCCATAAAGTATTGAAAGTGGAAGGTAACATTTAGTACATTTTTACTGACCGTTAGATTTTGAATTGAATTTTTTTTTTTTTCGGGGCTCACCGTAAATTCCAGTACATTACTAGGCTACCTTTGGAGACCCATGCACTGCATGTGTGTCCATCATGTATATTTTGTGAATAAAGTTCATCAAAACTTACAAACATTTCTATATACATTCTTGCCACACACTCTATATGTTATTACATCAGCTCTTATACTTTTAGATTTTTGTTTATAGATAGAAAATATAGAAGACTGCAACATAAAGGCTTAAGTGTGGCTGACACACAGAACTATTGAGTAGTTGAGTTTTGTGCATTATTCAAATTGTAGATAACTGTTGACTTCCAAATTTCTCAGCAGTGGCCTAAACAAGTCCACTGAGGTTCATATTTAATGTTTTGCTGCATTTTGGGAGGTCTGTAAAAGGTATCCCCTACCTTTAACATTTCGTAACGAAATGACTGATCTCGTAACGAAATAGGCCATGCGACACTGGACGCCCCATACAAAACTATGGTCTTTCCCCATGGTTTAAACCATGGACAAAGATTGTACCACCTTAATTCGTGAATTCGGGCCATTGAACGCAGACCTCCGCCAGCAGCTCATTTCCACCACTGTGATCTTGTTTTTCCATAGAGAGTTGTGATTTTCACCCATACATATGCATACTGAAACAAACAAACGCCGATGAAAACATAACTTTGGTAATAATGATAGAAATAATAATGACACACGAAAAAAAAGAAGAAAGTGAAAATCATAATCATAATCAGGATAAAAGAATACCGCTAATGTCTAAATGAATGATTGAATGTATACATATATATATATATATATATATATATATGGGGGGGGGGGGGACTGGTGGGATGCATATCCCCCATCCCGCCGCTTTTCATGCCTCTGACTCTCAGGGCGACGCATTAACCACAAAGAGCTGGGAGTGATAATTATTATTATCAAGTAATAAAGCAATAGCACGATTTAGGTTTGCGCTTCTGCTGTTCAACTCTGATCGCTGTGGCAACTTTTAATATACATGTACTAAGTCACTGCCATTTTGGATAGTCATGCCAAGAGTGTTAAATCACTTTGTCTCATTTAAATCGCATCGCCTTATGGGACTATGCAAGCTTACTTTCCTGTAGCGGAATCAAAGTCATGGGCAAAATACAATATCACAATACATGTAATTAACAGCATGTGATGCAGCAGAAACAATAGTGTTGTTATTAAGCTTGCGCCTTGCGCCACGGTGCTATTTAGTCGCTACAACATGGAGTGCCTCCATCCTTTCGAGCGGGCCAATTGGAAGTCCCTCGGAAGTTTTCGGCGTCACATCGACCAACCAGCTGTGGATGTCGTCGATACATTCGTCCTTCAGATCGTCCGGAATACATCGAAGGTGCCCGACGACCATTCTGATGTGATCTACATGCAGTAGAAATAGTAGCTTGTTTCTGGCTTTTGTTTCAAAGATAATCTTTACTTCTTTTGTGTGTTCGCTATTTGAAACAAACACGCAACCAATACAACAAAACAACAGCTAACAAACAAAAAGTGCAATCTAAAACCAATTCGAATCTATAATGAAAAGGCCAAACTATTAGCATTGCATATCAGTTGAACGCAATTCCCTTGAAATCTACTGCAGCAATGATTCAGGTCGATATTTTAATCGCTTTCTGCGATTAAAAAAAAACAAACAAACATACAAGCTAAAGAAGAACAAACGAACACTCGTAAGATATCTTAACGTTTTCAGTTAGTGCTCGAAGATGACCCTTTTAAATGTAAAATTACGAAAACATAATGGTAAATAATTTCACATGATCCAGCAGACCCCACCCAACTAATGAACTCCTTGTTTGTTTATCTATTCACCGTAAGATCACAAAGCAACAATGTTACAATAAAACGTGAATATATAACTGAAGATGAACGGATGAATTGCCCCTCTCAGCTCGGTCTTCATGCGTGGTTGTGCTGGTCTTCCGAGGGGTCCAACAGCGATCATTTAAAGCCTTACAATCGTGGCGAGTGGTTTGTGCGGCACGGAGACGAACGCAACAAGCTGCCTCCCCCCATTCTGTATCAAATGTCGTAACACCGAATGAGAATAGCGCTGGCTCAATGGGTCAGCGAACACACGCTGGAGTCTAAATCACCAGACCCAAAATGGCTGTCCGAGCCACGAGAGCTTCCGATCAGTGCCGAATGGACACACACTCACAGTGCGCATGCGCATGAAGAGAGGCCAACAGAGTCACGCGTCTTCTGGCCTCTTTCCAATCACCGCAGCTCGCGGTCACAATGTTTGTGTATGATGCATACACACACACACACACGTGTCTCAGTGGCAGCACTGTCCCACACGTTTATGGATAGCACTGCAGTCTGGCATTGCGCAATTGCATGCACAAACTTCTGTCGTTCGGAAGAGTTACACAATAACGTACCATTAGGGGTGACGATCGTCCAACTTTAAATCGTACCTTTCATTTTAGCTGCAGTCCATTTGAACCACGAGACGTCATCAGCTTGAGAGGAAACAACTTTGAATCCGGCTGACTGGAACATTTTCAAAAAATCGTCTGCGCAAAGCCAGTCAGTTTGTTCATGCACATAGTCCTGAAGAAAAAAAAGAATTCAGGGAGAAAACTAAAATGCATACACGAGACTGTGCAATCGCTTAGTATGTTTACTGAGATTGAATAACAGAACCCTTGAACTGCTTGTTAAACATACATTAATGTCATTTTGACGAAAATTGTATATACTATCATAAATGTTCTGATACCTTTACGTTACATTTCCTTTTTAATGCTTCGTGTGATCTGCTTGTATAGAAAGGTTTTCGAACAATTTTTAAGATGGCGGTCTTCTGCGTTTCATTGTAAGAATATGAGTTCCTATTTTTTGAGATCCCATTGTATTGTACTGTGATGTATGATTAGGATACGTACGATTTTTCGTCTTCTGATGTTATGTTTATTTTGTGATAAATACAGAAATCAAATCAAATCAAGGTACGATCAAATCAAATTCATATCACATGGAACACACATTTTGATGGAAGAAGGGATATTGGTCATGTAATCAAAGCGGAAGTACCTATACAAACAATCATTCTTGAGATTTGCTTATTTATCCTTAAAACCGACTGTTTATGTTTCAGACTACAGTCATGATAGTGTAGTGGAGAGTAGATGTAAGAGAATTCAGTAAACCATGTATACAAATAATACAATTGTGTATACGTATATTATATATATATATATATATATATATATATATATATAACGTATACAAGTAGGTGCTGGGCTCCATACATTTTTTTTTTTTTTTTTTTTTGCTTTGTGGCACGATATTGCATATTCTTAGTGGTCCCGGACCATCGGACCACGGCTGAAGCATATCCATGTGTGTATATATATATATATATATATATATATATATACATATATATATATATTATATGTATATGATATATATGAATATATATAATTATATGTATCTGATTTATATAAATACATATATATATTTAAAGCTTAGCATTAGTAAGGCATTGTGAGCTTGAAAACACATCATACCGTGAGATACGGCCCCAATTTCTGGTGAGCTCGCAACCACGTATCTCCCGTCTCTCCGTATTTACACCTCTTGCTGACCAGTTGAGACTGGAGGGGGAACCAGAGCAGGAAACGCCCTCCTGGTTTTAGGCAGCGGAAAATATTCTGCAGAACTCTTTTCTGGTCTCTGCACCAGTGCAGCACACAGAGGCAGATGATCTTGTCGAATTTCTCCTCACATCCCTGACCGAAGGAATGTGCGTCAGCGACGACAAAGTCGACATTTGGGGCTGCGTGTTTCTGGTTGGCCACAGAGATCATACCTGGAGACAGGTCGAATCCTTCGGGATGGGAAAGATATCAAGGTATGTAAATGATATGATAATACGTCAAGTGTAGGTCATAAACATTGTAATTATCCAAAGTTTATAGGAACGTCATTAGGCAGAAAAACAAATAAGCGAAACAAAAAACAAACCGTACTTAATGCGTGCATAAAGAGATAAACCTACATAAAGATCTATGTCATTTTTATCTTGTCAGTATGTAACTGAAGTTGGTATATGGCATCCAGATGCGCAACTCCAGCTGACCTGCTACCCTTTCTTTTCTCCTGCATTTCTTCCTCACATATCACATGCATGTAAAATCCATTTCCCTTTCCTCCCCACTCCTCCAGGTGTATGCATAGGACAGGCAGCAACCACCATCAGTCTTCCTGTCCAAATCGCTTCTCTACTTTTAGTCCAACCCCAACCTCCCTGTGGTACCGACTGGATATCTCGGGCTTTGCGACCAGAGTAACTCACAGGGGATCTGGGTAGGGAAGGAAAACCTGGGGGACATTTCATGAAGCAGTTTGGTCGGATATTTTTCTGACAAACTGTTACAAGCTACTGAAATCCTTCCATCTGATTGGCTGAGAACAAATTTGTTCGACAACTTTGTCGGACAAAATGCTCCATGAAATGCCCCCCCCCCCCATAAATAAACCCGAGGAGTAGGCCGGTGGCCTGCTCTCTTGCCAGTAACTATACATGTCACCTTCTGGGGAGTCCGCGTGTCCATAAGTTGTATCCCAGGTCAAAACTCCTACAAGTTCTTATCCATGAAAGTCAACTCCCCAAAAAGGTCCCGAGTCCAGGTGGCTGCTCATGGGCAACAGAGTGGCAGTGGTGCTAAGAATGTGCCGGGTGATTTGTTACTAACTCCACAGGTACGCAACTCAACATTACAGATGACGCAATGATGGAGGAAGCAGTTAAGAGGACATCCAGGATCAACTCAAGTAGCCTGTCACCACTGAGATGCAAGCGGAAGACATCAGCAATTAAGATACACATGGATTGATTAAACAGTATAAGTAGGACTACTTTGACAAATATCCAACAAAAGACATTTCACCAACCTGAGACAGATACGAAGAAGCAGAACGTCCATATTGGGCTAAACATAGAGACGTAGAATATGATAATCCTCAGAACAGCATGGAACTGGGAAATATTCCTTAATGAAGACAGAAGATTCAACTTGGATATTTTAGGATTATGTGACAGTGAGACACACATGTCTACCAAGGAAACATTGCTCAAGAAAGAGGAATATGCCATTATATTGTTTAATAGAAAGGATGGTATAAACAGAAAAGGAGCAGGCATAATCGTCTCTAAACAAATTGTTGTGCAGTGTTTTCAGAGCTAAGAAACATTCTCTTCAAGACTGGTGACCGCTAAGTTTAAGATGAAAGAAGACATCATTAATATCAGCCAAGTATAAGTGTTCCAACATCAATACACAGTGAAGCATATAGTAATTCCTTTTATGATTAAATCACTCCAGATACCCTGAACAGCTACATATCCAGAAAGCACCTACGAAGGAAACTTTGAAAGTTATGAGGGACTTCAATGCCAAAGTTGGCTCAGATAATAGTGATTGGATCTCAACCCTTGGCAACTTTGGCCTAGGAAAAGCCAATGACGTAGGGGAGAAGCTTTTGAAATTTTGTACATTACGCAAACTCGCCTGTCTGCAATACATACCATGCAGTGTGTACAAAGAATGTAGACGAACCCCACGGACATCTCCAGGTGGACTGTACAAAAAAAAATGATGTAGAAGACATGGAGGCTGCCTATGCCAAAAACAACAGCCAAGAACTCTTCAAAAGGGCGAGGAAGCTAGCTGGAGACAGAGATAGAACCTTCTGGCAGCTAAGAACAAAAAAAGCGTACTTAAGACGGCTCCAGAAGACGTAATAAATTGCTTGGAGGAACAATTAAGTATCTGCAGCACTTATCTTAACACGCAGTTTCCAAGGGATGAGAATGTGTTCCAATGCATTCCAGATCACCCAAGCGAGGAATACGGAAGTAAACCCCTCACATCAGCAGAGGTGGAAGGTGCAGCTAAGTCCCTCAAGGTTAGCAAAGGCGTATGTGGATGGGATCAAATTTAATAGCTGCTGAAATCTTGAAGGCAGAAGGAGCTCCAAAGAGGCAGCTGCTACTAAAGCTCATTAATGTTGCAAGGGCAGAAGGAAAAACACATGAAGACTGGAGCAAGAGCTCATTACTCCAGTTTTCAAAAAGGGAGACAGACTCGAACCAACCAATGACAAAGCCATAACTCTGCCATACCAGTGGAATTCTGCAGAATGATCCTCGGCAGAATTCAGGACACCATTGACAGCTACTTGACAGAAGAATAATGCGGCTTTCGGCACTCACGTGGCATGACAGATGCAGTATTTGCCGTGCGGCAAAAATCATTGAAAAGGAATGTTGCACTTCAGTGCACGGCATTTTGTAGATTTTCCAGCCCTGTGGAAATGTTTGCTCCCCACTTTTGTAGACAAGGTATAATGGTAGACCTAATCGAGAGCATGTATAAACAAACAGAATACTCCTTCATTGTTAACGGGAAGACCACAGACTAGTTGTGACAGGAGTTAGACAAAGATGTCTTCTTTCTCCCAGCCTACTCAACGTGTTTCTTGAATTTGTTGTATGAATATGAAGAAAGATCTCTAAAATGTAGACTGTGGAATCCAGATGGGCGACATTAGATTGCATTATCAACATCCAGAGGAAATCACTCCGATGAACCTCGTCTTTGAGAAGCTACAAGTGTCGACAAACGAACTGAAAAGGTCTGCAGCAGATGAGGAATGAAAATCAACCCCAACAAATGTAAAGTACGTCATGACAGAAGACAAGCGTCATTATCCCCGAATGGAGTAAACAACGACAAAGTTGATGATTTTGCAATTCCGGTCACTCCATCGGTCACCATAGTAACGCAAGATGGACACTGCTTTCCGGCGACCAATCTCCTTCCTTCGCTCCACGTCTCGATGAAGTTTCGTACAAAATTTATTGTGCCTAGTTACCTTTAAATCGGAGGACAATTTTCTGCGACTCTAGAGACGCAGCCGCAAAGAGCGGAGGGTTTTATCGTGTATATTAGAAGCAACGAATGGTCAGTAGGAGGATAAATTACCTACGACTCATTCGCAAATTAGCATCCTACAACAAAACCCCTTGAAAACCACAAAACATTGCAAAACGTAAAGACCGACATTGTTATCAATGCGTACTTGTCAGTTACTTTTGAACTTTTTTTAACACGATATAAAGCTCACGTAAATACTTTGGATTCCATCCATTGCCCACCCTTTTTTTAACTGCACCATAGATTATCGTAACGACAAGGGTCAATCAGAAGTGCAATAGATTCGCAAGGTAGAGTTTGCATGGCAGTATCACCATAGTACTCTTCCTCCAATCAGAAACGTGTTCGTATATACCTGTAACGGATTTGACACGTGTTGCAATCTCTCCGCACGCCGTCCCCGGTCCGCACCCGACATCGAGTACCTCGTCGCTGGGGGTGAAGTCGAAATCTTTGAACACGAGTTTCCTTACATCACTCTGAATACCACCATCTTCGCTAATATCCAGGTAAGTTTGAGCACCGATGGCATCCCAAGCGTTCATTGTGATTTGTAGAGGAATGGACAATCCTCTCTTTCAAAAGTTTATACAAGTTTGGCTGCACAGACGTTTGCTGGTCAGAAGCAAAATGACTTCAACTATTTCTGTGCAGGTAGAAGAGGCCTTATCGATCTGTTCACCGTATGATCTTAGACCGGCAAACTCGTGAAAAAGGCCCCACCACTGCCTGTCTGTACAAATACTACGGATTCACAAGTACTACAGTGTGAATTCAGCTCCACGTTGTGGCGTTCAACGGTACATAAGCACAGCGGTGGGACTTTCTTCCGCAGTATAATACTCGTGAATGCGGCCCCACCAAAATGCGTTTATGCGTGATTGATATAGCGGCAGGGCCGATTTCCATAGTATAGCAGCTTTCGTCATTTGTTCTTTCTTTTTCCGTTTGTTCTTTCTCTCCTTTCTCCCTTTTTGCTCGGAAGGACTTCCTAATGTCCCTCTACCATACCTGACAAAGTCAGCGATGCGGAAGAATGATTCGGCGATGTCTCGTTTCACATATATATATATATATATATATATATATATATATACACACTTGATGATTTTATATCCTTCTATGAAGAGTGCTCGATATCCTCAAAGGAAGAGCTTTAGACAGAAGTATTGGAACAAGTTCACTCGGTTGACAGCAGGTTCATCCGTATTTATTGCTACTCGGAGTTTCAAACTCCGAGTTTCAAACTCGGGAGTTTCAAACTCCAAGTAGCAATAAATACGGATGAACCTGCTGTCAACCGAGTGAACTTGTTCCAATACTTCTATATACAGTCAAACCTGTCTATAGCGGCCACCCAAGGGATACGGGGAAAGTGGCCGTTATAGACAGGTGGCCGCTATAGACAGGTAACATGTATCATCGTTGTATACATCTATATATACTTACATGTACATGTACATGTATGTGTGTACGTATGCACATATTGTGTGTATCATGCATAGAACAATGCCGGTGTTTATGAAATTGTTGCACAGTACATGTAGCATGTGCACAGTCATGAAGAATGCTTAACACTAGTGCCTTATTGTGACTGAACAAGTGATGAATGCAACGGTGGCGATCACTGAACGTTGCCCAGGAATGACTGGCACGGCTAACAAGCAGAAAAACACGCTGAATTATCGGCTCGGCTACGGCTCCATCGGGGTTTTGGCCGCTATAGACAGGTTAAAATCTACCGCGGGAAACAAAATTTGTGGCCGCTGGCCGCGTTAGACAGGTGGCCGCTATACACAGGGTCTTTAACATTGCTTTTCTCTCGGGGGGATTTTTCAGTGGCCGCTAAGGCAGGTTTGACTGTATATATATATATATATATATATATATATATATCCCACAGACACCCCCATTGTTAGCTCACCTGAACCCAAGACTCAAGTATTCTATTGCAATCCTTCATCATTCGATATCCATTATTCATGTATTGTGTGTAAACTGTGTATGACAAGTAGTTAACATAATATACATATATTAATAATATATAAATATATAATATATTAAGTATTCTTATATATATTATATATATATATATATATAGAGAGAGAGAGAGAGAGAGAGAATGATAATTGCAATGTTTTTATGATAAAGTATCTGGCATTCAGCACACACAGGTAAACAGATATTTAGGTTGTTCACAATGGAGCGTCACGCTGGGGCGTTTTGAACCAACAAATGCTAAACAATCTTATATTCGCATCCATTGCTAGCACTAGGATAGTTTGTAACATGTTTGACATCCTTTGTATTCATAAGCTATTCATGGAGATTCACAGAAATACACTTGCGCCAAGATTCTATTCAGAGCCCTCAAATTAGAACATTTAAAAAAGAGTTCAAATCAGAAATTCACCTTTCAGCACAGTTTCAAATTCCTTATGACAGATCCAGGGGTGGCCCCATAGGGCCAGGGCAAATTGAAGGCTATAGTTGTCATACTTTGATCTTCTTTTTGAGAATGCATCTCAGTCAAACTTTCGACAAGCTTAGCAGCTGCCCTGGTTTTCGGTGTTTTTCTTAGGTAGTTGACTGCATGAAATAACATGTGTAGAAGGTAGCGAACTTCTCAGGTGAGTGCTCGACCCACTTGGTCGTCTTTGGTATCGTAATTCTTGTCATCTACAAGGAAAATTCATTCTGTATCCATTTTCCTGTATTCATAATATGCAATCCTATAGAGGTTCTTCTGAGCAAGGATGAGGTGAACCATATCCACAACTACATTGAGAGGAAAGCAGTGGCTTCACTTGGTATGTATTTTAGTTATATGCATAAAAGACAACTTCACACAGCAAAACAGAAATTTGAGCTATTGCAAAGAAACAATACCTTGGTAGTAGAATATGATTTCTGCAAAACTAATTTACATTAGAAAACATGCAACAATGTACTAGGTGTTACAAAAAACGTTTCCCACTTTTGATCTTTAATACTTCAAAAACTATTTGATATCAGATAACACAGACGTTGATATGAGCAATACCTGAATAGTGTACAAGTTTGTTGGAGGTAATTTAGAAATGAAAGCATAAATCAATAATTTTATCAAATTCGAGATTTATTTTTGAGTTGGGCATGTTGGGGTTCAGATTTTGCTCGATTTTCAACTCTCTGTACAAAACTGTATCTTTGCACTGGGGTCATCCACGGCGTGTGTGGGAGTGTGTGGTCAACACCCAGACAATGGTCCGGAACAATGGCCAGAGTCTGAATGCTCTATAACATACTCATGAGAAATTCCACCATCACAGCTAGTCTTTATTCAGCCTGAAAAGTAGTGTATGCAAGGACATGAAAACATGTGCTAACTTTTTTTCATGTGCATGCAGTTTACCCTTTACCATGAATTCAAACTGGCAGTGCCCAGGGCGATCCACATGAATTATTAATAAAGCATTCATGTGCCTTGGAGCGAGAAACCTAGTCAGCAGAGCTCTGAAAAGGTGGTAATTGTGGTACATGTATTCATGTCTATTGTTCAGGGTCATTGTATGCACTCATCCACGTACACAGGTACACATCATTGGTTCCCGTGTAAAGTTCAATTTTGTGAAGAGGGTTCAAATTTGACCCAAATCTGGAACTTAACCTTAGAATTAATGATGGATCTAATGAAACTGATTCATGTTCTCATTTTCAAATCACCTCCAACTAAACTGTACACTCTTCAGCTATTATTCAAATCAATGCCAGTGATATAATACAGTTTTCGAACTACAAATTGTATTAAGGATCAAAAGTGAGAAATGTTTTTTTTTTCTTTCTGGTAACACCCAGTAGAATACAGTTAAACCTTCGTGATGATTTCAATATCAGCGTACCAGCATATGCTGATGCAAATTTTGTACCCATGAGTTTGTATGGAGGAAGTATTCATCATCAAAACAATGTAAAGGAGTTATGTTTTAACATGAATTGATAGCAACTGTCTTTAATTGGGATGTCATAGGAGAGGTGTTTGGTTAGAAACCTACAAAGTGCGTTCACCCCATCAGAGTGGGGTATGTTTGTGTACGGACTGACAACATCTTCGGTGACCAGAGAGCAATCTGGTGGGAGTTGAATGTGTGTTAAAAAATCATCAGTATATCTTTATATGTATAGCTCACGATGTCGTGGAAGACCCATTGCAAGAACTTATCAATGAAAGCTGACATGGGTTCAGTTACAGAATCTGCACTAGAAACAGTGGATGGCCTGGTGGAATGATCTAATATTTTTTGATAACTCAGTGTTTGCAGAAGATTTGAAATCATGATTTTTTTTTAAAGCAAGAAATTATGAAGCAAGGGGGTGAAGGATAGTTCTAGTTCTGTGTTGGATGTAATGATTAGTAAAGACTTAAAACAAACCTATTCAGCTTCATAAATGTTGCCGATTAACTATCTCTCTAATTGCAATTTCTGGTCATTTAGTAGTCATTTTTCCTGTACAAAGTAGGTGGTCCAGGTCAACGAACTTGCGTGGGACAGGATTTTTCGGATTCAGCATAAGTAATAGAGTAATGCTCCCAACCTTTACTTAACAAAAGAAAAAAAAAAAATGCCGACAGGACCATACAATCGTAAATAGCCTTTTCCCAGAAATCCTGCTAGAATCCATGCGTCGTTTTGTTCATCTTGAAATTGTAAAGTCGTGCGCCTAATGTTCCATTGTACCTGCATAGACATTACCATCCATATTTTTTGAAAGGTATAGCCAATATTAACTTGTTTATTCTTGGCTGTTCATATCGCCAATACATATCCAATTATTCGTAGAAATCACTGCACTTACTGTTATTTCACCGAACCATTGTTCAGTAGCTGTTAATTCATTTCGTATTTGGTATAAGTCCTAAATGCAACACATATGAATCAATGCGGACGATATTCTGTAGCCTTTACCACAAAGAACAGTCGACCAACTGACTTGCTGATACTGACGGCGAAAGTAATCATGCTTGCTTTTATTAGACTAACATCTCCCCCCCCCCTTGACTAATAAAAGTGAAAAAAGAAGAAATATGTAAATGCAATATCCAATATGAATACATAATGTACGAAGAATATACATGTATAATCAATTCGATAATATCAATGTTGAAGTTAAAAAGCACATCATAAAAATAGAATTCTAAAATCCAGGAGAATGCGATTTTCACCAGACAGCTAAAATTTCTCTCGAGACAAAGGAAATAGAATTCGGTTTTACTGGGGAAGAAAATAGAAACGTGTATTTCCAGTTTACGTGAGGCATAGATACGTATGCTGAACAGTTCGCTACAATAAAGGTTCAAAGCCAAACATATACACCTCGTGTGCTTGCAGAACAGAATGTCGATTTTTGCTCTAATCTGTACACTTTGCATACCAAATGTGTGAAAGAACGCCGTGATAACATCACAATTACCGTTTGGTCATGATGAAAATACGAAATATTAACCATAAACGGTTCACGGGAAGCTACGCCCTGCTACTTTGAGTTTCAGAGCTGCTAGTATAGGACCCTAACGCTAGGACACGATTGGATCATCATGCACGTACTCCCAGCGTTCTACACACCCACTACTGAATGGGGGAGGGCGTTTCCAAAATATAAGTGGTATATTATTTGCACCTTTTGATCTCTAAATACTAAAAAAAAAAAAAAAAAAAAATCCAAATCGATATCCAGGAAAATCTCTCCAGCCAGATAAAATGTCTTTTCTCCGATACTACTATAGCAAGCAAGTTCCAAATGGTGCAAGATGAATGTTAAAATCCTGTCGGATACTATGTCTTAGCGTTAAAGTATTTCAATCATGCGCAGTGCGTGTTTGCGGTATCGGCTCTTTCTCAAGCTCCAACAATTTGAGCAGAAACGTTTTGTCCGCAAACGGCGTTTTGAATGATCGTTTCAAAAGGCTGATTCTGCATTTGCAAGTTGAGCATAGATTTGATAGAATAGACATGACGAGAGGGTAAACCCGCATTGCTTGTTAGGGCTCCAAGCTCACTCTACTGAAGCAGAAGAAAAGTCATGGGTAAACTAGGTCTTTAAACTCTTTTTTTTTAAGTCTTTAAAATCAACTACAGCGCAAACAACAACCACAGCAAAAAGTGAAAAATAGCTCTTCCGTCATGGTGCTATTTAGTCGCTACAACATGGAGTTCCATTATCCTTCCAATCGGGCCCATCGGAAGTCCTTCGGGAGTCTTGGGCGTCACATCGACCAACCACCTGTGGATGTCGTCGACGCATTCGTCCCTCAGATCGTCAGGGATACGCCGAAGGTGCCCGATAAGAATTCTGATATGATCTGCATGCAGTAAAAGACACGACACTTTACATTATATTCAGACCCGCAACTGGGGGGGGGGGGGGGAGCTGGCGAGCAGGGTCCATTTGAGAAACAAAACAAAAACCCCCAAACCAAAAAAGTAGTCCAGATGCAACATATGAGCTATATATACTTCCTTAGAAGGATTCATTTTTAATTTACAACCCCCAGAAGTTACAGGCGTGCTATTCATTGTAATACTCTGAAAATGTTATTATTATTTTTTATTCAGCATTTCACACATGTGCGAATAGACAAGCACAAAACAAATTTGATTCAGCATATTGAGCATAACAAAGATAAGATGGATTATAACACAGAGACGAAACACAAATGGGAAAACAGACCCAGATAGTGACATAGAAAACAGGGCTGCCAGCTAGGGAAAGAAAATGTAAACTTAATTACAATGACCCGCAGATCTTCTAAGACACCCTACTATGTCAACATTTGTATATGAAATTGCACTTACATTATAACAGTCACATAAATATGCAGTCGCACAGGACAAAAACGTGGGATGGGGAGGGTGAAATAACATACTATATTTATATATAGGCCTACATTACCGTCATTATCTGAAATGATACCAAAACAAAACTTAAACCGTCTTTAGCATTGCACTTTTAAAAACTTATTAGAGTATGTGAAATATCTCCAAATACATTATCAATTCTCTCATCTGAAGAGAGGCTTTCCCAGATTACTGGAAATCTATGGATTGCTGTTTGTCGAAACCGTGCAACCACTGTACTCATTTTGTCCATTTTATCCAGCTTTGAGGCACCAACGAAAATTAAAACGAAGGGCAACAAGAGATTATAACAGCAAACTCACTCTACCAAGCAAAATGATGAAGACAGGATTTATTTTGTACAGAACCTTCTTACAAAGACATACAGCTACAATGAAAGAGTTGATAATAATTGATATCTATAATTATGTCATACTAATTATTGAACACTACACCAGTTAGCTAAAAATATCCGCTATCTCTTTAAGTTGAAGAAGCTGTATCGTTGCAGAGTGACAGAATACATCAAATCAAAATGAACCTGGTCTATCTTAGGGCCCAACTTAAGAGGCAATCAACCGTCTTGTTGAGCCCTTACATTGTTACAATGCTCTCTTTCCGTTGTCTTTTGTTTTTATGTGTATGCGTTCCCTGCCTTGAATAGGGTTGTATGACTCTATAGATATGTATTCCAGTGTGTTTTCGTTGTGTAAAGTCTTCATGGTTGTTTTGTGAAAAGCTCGCACTTGAAATCTACAAAGATATGTTTAAGACAAATTGACTTATACTCGGAGTGGTATGGGAGAAAATTTCAATTCTATTGACTATTTGAATAAAAATGTCAGCAGTGTAACAAAGTAAGATGTCAGAAGGATTTAGGCTGACTTTGGCAAACAGACCAAGCAGACAAAGGAAACAAAGCCATGATGAATGATAAAAAAGATGATGGCGAGGGTGGAGAAGATAATGATAAGATATGTAATAACATTACTATGTTTAATTTATAACGGGATTATTACGTCATTTTTATGTGATATGTTTAATTACTAAAATCATCAGAGTCATCAAATCATTATGCTATAATATCATAATGATAAATGTTGTGCAATAAAAATGGTAAGATATTGATTAGTTTAGAGAGAAGTGAAAATAAGGTGGATGCAATAAAGCAACTGACACTGAGCACTGTACTCATTCCCTTCTTTCTCATCACAAGATGAGTAGAAAATTAGTGGTAGCTTAGTTCTGACTTTTATTGGAAAGACATTCTTCACTTCCAGTAAAGTGAATTCGCTAACAGAAACAAACAAGCACCCAAAGAGAGAGAGAGAGAGAGAAAAAAAGGCAATGAAACAAACATGCTTAGTAGTGTATCTTTCTTTTTGATAATTGTAAAATAACAACTCATCGCCCCCGCCCCATTTTAGAGTAAGTCTTGATTAGAATGACACTTTAGCTCTTGCGCTGTTTGTTGCGTTTTAGATGCTGTGTTTGATCGAAGACAACGCTGTTACACTAATGGTATAGAGAAGCAGACCCCAACCAACTGATGAACGGCTTACATACCCTTTATGATAGCTTCATTCCATTTCGTCCATGTGACGTCACCAGTTCGAGAGGAAACAATTTTGAATCCGACTGACTGCAACATCTTCAGGAAATCGTCTGCGCAAAGCCAGTCAGTTTGTTCATGCACATAGTCCTGAAGAAAGAAAACGTTCCATGAGAAAATAGAAATGTATTTATCTCTGAACTATTGTGCGAGCGGTTACAGTTCGTTATTCCAGAGGTTCATTATTCCGAAAGTTCTTTAGTCCGAAGGTTCGTTATTCCGAAGATTGTTATTCCGAAGCTTCGTTATTCCGAAAATGTGATAAGATTTGTTATTCCGAATGTTCATTAATCCGAAAATGAAATAAGGTTCGTTATTCCGAAAGTTCGTTAATCCGAAAATGAAACAAAGCTCATTCCGAAGGTTCGTTACGGACCCTTTTTCATTGTCGGATCAACGAACCTTGGGAAAAGCGAACCCTATTTGATTTTCGGATTAACGAACCTTCGGAATAACAAACCTTCGGAATAATGCCACAAATGTTCGGATTAACGAACCCCTTTTCATTTTCGGATTAACGAACCACTAGGTATAGGGAATTTATGTGTTTCGGAATAACGAACCTTCGGAAAAACGAATCGTCGGAATAACGAACAGCACCCGTGCGAGTGCAAACAATTACTTAGCGAGAATAAATTGAGATTCGATGATTCCTTTGAACTTGTAATTGGTAAAATGTATATACATCAAATGTAATTTCAGAGAATTTCGTTCTGTATTACTTTTATCTAAAATATATACAATATGTTCCTTTCTGACGCTTAGCATCATCTGTGAGTATACTGAAGGGATCTTGGCCATCCTGAGAATAACGTGCCTGTGCAAACGGGTGCACGACACGAGACCGACACCCACGAGTCACAGAGCCCACGAGTTTACAGCCCACAAGCCATACACTCCACGAGTCATACAGATCACAAGTAATACAGCCCACTAGTTATACAGCCCACGAGTTCGACATCAAGTGAAATGAGCCCACAAAGTTTACAGCCTATGAGTTCGACACTACGCACAAAAGGCTCACGAGACCGACTCTCGCAAACAAAGCCCATGAGACCGACACTACGCTTCAAAGGCTCACAAGACCGACACTAGGCAAAAAAGGCCCACGAGACCGACAGGATGAACAGCGCCACCTATAGACCAGAGTGTCCAGATAATGGCATAAGGATGACTATGATAATATTATTATATAAGATGGAAAAGGAGAGTTGCTATGGTGTTACCCCGTCAGTTGCCGCCTCCCTCACCCCCTGAAATGTTCAAGACCTTTAAAGGGACTGTGAGGTGGGGATTCATGTTTTGAACATTCCTAAGTGAGATAATGAAAAGCCTCTTATGACATATAAAAGAGCATGTAATTTTAAGAAGGATTCAACCTTTATTTGATGAAAATTGGTTTTCAGTGCTAATAATAAAAGGCGACATGCCACAACTTTATTAGGATCTCTTTGTTTCACCTTGTTTTTGGATACCTCAGCCATTAATTCAAAACCGATTTTCATCGAATAAACTTTTGATACCCCTTAGAACTGCATGCTCTTTGACATCTCATAGAGTGATTTCTGAATATCTCGCAAAACGTTAAAAGCTAAATCCTCACCTCGACCAGAACTGTACACACCCTTTAATCGTGTTTACGTGTGTGAGTGTTCATGAAATAATAGTGTGTACCAGACCTTTCTACATTGATTTAAAAACTGCCTAACACCCTCGTTTCCCTTTCCGCAAAACACATACACTTAACGCCCGGTCACACCGCCCGAACTTTGTTCGAGCGTTCCTTGAACGGAAGGGAGAGGGGGCCGAATTTCGACAACGCTCGTCACCGCGCACAAAATGGGGAAAAAAAATCGAAAACACAGGCGTTGCCTAAGCGGTGCACCGCTGAAGCCGGCGTTGCTTTAGCGTTGGTTTAACGGTAGCGAGCGTTGGTTTAGCGGTGACGCGAGCGTTGATAGAGCGGCGTTCTGCGCATGCGGGCGTTTCCTGGGCGGGGGTTTAAAGTTGGTTTAGCGGCATGCCGCTTTTGACTATGGAGCTGAACGGATCGCTTTGATAGAAGTTCTGATAGATTTTTGATAGAAGTCGATAGTTGAAGTTCATCATGCCACGTGGACAAAAGAAGAGGAAGGCTGGAGAAGGAAAGGCAGCAGCCTCCAAGAAGATTCTGCTGCTGGACTAGTTCACCAATCATAGCAAGTCTCTCAGCATCCACGGTAGTACAGTTTTACTGTAACTTTGAGCAAATTTGATATAAATGAGGTCTGCACTCAACGGCAGCTCGATCCCAAATGGGCTCCCGGTCCATTTCTCCCCGTATTTATAGCCAAATTCTGGTCCCGCTCCGACACCTCCATACCAACGCCAAACCAAAGTTCATCACCGCAATGGATCGCTGCTTCAACGCCCGACACCGTTCCAGCAATCCCGTGTCCGCTCGTAAAACGCTTACAACCGCTCCACCAAAGTTTGCGCAACGTTTAATCACTGTCCGGGCAAAGCTGGCGAAGCAGCGGTGGTCCAGCGTTCAAGATTTCTGCGTTGGCCTAGCGGACCCAAGCGTCCACGAACTTGCGTCTAGCGGTGCCAAACTTTGACTGGGCGTTGTTGGAGCGGTGGTGAACTTTGCCGGAACGGAAAATTGTCCGCTCCTCACCGCTCGCAATATTTTGTGCAGCTCAAAACTTTTGGAGCGGTAGGAGGGACCATCAGCGGTGGCCGAGCGTATACGGCGTTGCCGGTGTGACCGGGCCTTTAAAGGCCGGTTACACCGCCAGAACTTTGCTGGAGCGTTGCTTGAGCGGTGAAAAAAAATTCATTACCGCTCGTAACCGTTCACCACCGTTTAACAGAAGTTGGCCTCCGTTAAGGCAACGCCGTATACGCTCGGCCACCGCTGATGGTCCCTCCTACCGCTCCAAAAGTTTTGAGCTGCACAAAATATTGCGAGCGGTGAGGAGCGGACAATTTTCACCACCGCTCCAACAACGCCCAGTCAAAGTTTGGCACCGCTAGACGCAAGTTCGTGGACGCTTGGGTCCGCTAGGCCAACGCAGAAATCTTGAACGCTGGACCACCGCTGCTTCGCCAGCTTTGCCCGGGCGGTGATTGAACGTTGCACAAACTTTGGTGGAGCGGTTGTAAGCGTTTTACGAGCGGACATGGGATTGCTGGAACGGTGTCGGGCGTTGAAGCAGCGATCCATTGCGGTGAGAACTTTGGTTTGGCGTTGGTATGGAGGTGTCGGAGCGGGACCAGAATTTGGCAATAAATACGGGGAGCCCATTTGGAATCGAGCTGCCGTTGAGTGCAGACCTCATTTGCTCAAAGTTACAGTAAAACTGTACTACCATGGATGCTGAGAGACTTGCTATGATTGGTGTACTAGTCCAGCAGCCTCTTGGAGGCTGCTGGCTTTCCTTCTCCAGCCTTCCTATTCGTTTGTCCACGTGGCATGATGAACTTCAACTATCAACTTCTATCAAAAATCTATCAGAACTTCTATCAAAGCGATCCGTTCAGCTCCGTAGTCAAAAGCGGTATGCCGCTAAACCAACTTTAAACCCCCGCCGAGCCAACGCCCGCATGCGCAGAACGCCGCTCTATCGCGTCACCGCTAAACCAACGCTCGCTACCGCTCGCTACCGCTCGCTACCGTTAAACCAACGCTAAAGCAAAGCCGGCTTCAGCGGTACACCGCTAAGGCAACGCCCGTGTTTTCGATTTTTCCCCATTTTGTGCGCGGTGACGAGCGTTGTCGAAATTCGCCCCCCTCTCCCTACCGTTCAAGGAACGCTCGAGCAAAGTTTGGGCGGTGTGACCGGGCCTTTACTTAGAAGAAAAAATAAACTAAAAAATAATAAAAGATAAAAAAGATCGACCAACTAGAAAAATACCCAGCTGTGAAATGAGGCTTACGAGGAAATATTTCACAAAATGGTCAATGTCGCAGTGCACACCTTCTCTACATGATCTGGAGGGGGCGTAGTCATCTGCGAAGGTGTTGTAATTATTCAAAGAAAGTAACATAATCGTCTGTTAACGCAACGTTAGGGATTCGGAAAAAGAAGATGCATCCATGAAAACAGCTATTTTATTTCATGAAATATGTACCGTTTTGAGGAGAATAATTTTACAAACATAATCCACAAATCGAGGTAAATCGCGATATCGATTTACCTCGATATCGCTGCGATATAAAATGTTTTTATCCATGGAATGTCATACATTAAAGTTACAGAGATAATTACAAATTGAACTCAAAAACGTCTTGGCAGGCGATTAGGATAACTAATAAGGCGTTCTTAACTATAGTGAAGCGAGAAAGAAGACAGAGAGAAAAAAAAAACAACCTTACATCCTGTTCATCTTCTGCTAGAAATTGGGAAAGCATATTAAAGATACCACGATGACATTATGAAAGATCTAAAATTAAACCATTCATCGTTCTTGTCTCTTTTATTTATATATGTATGTATGTATGGATTTATTTATTTATTTATTCATTTATTTATTTATCTTTTTTTTTTGGGGGGGGGGGGTTGGGGGTTCCCAAGAAGAGTACAATTTTATCGCAAAAAAAAAAATCAGTAACAATGTCCCTACCCGAACCGTCACAGAACTGCCCCCTGAAAGCCACACGTGTAGAAAAACATACTTGATGTCGTAGATAATGTAGATGGTGCTGTTCAATTAGTTACAATCTCTCGCTCGATAGCGTGACGAAATTGCACCCGCCAGTATGTTATTTCACCCTTCATGGAACCAAGGCGGTTCGAGAAATGGAGTCACAACAGTCTTATTCGCTTTGATCCCATGCTCGAAGCCGCCACTCAAAAATATTTGAAGTATGTGTCAAACTGGATCTGCCGCTCAGATACGAAGACAATTGACTCGTGTCTCATTGCATAATCACCAGCCACTTTCCAAGGAAAATATGTCTTTGTGATGGTAATTACTTTTCGCTATCCCTACTTACAAACGATGGGCGGTAGACAATGGTACAGGCACGGGGGTGCGCGAATAGAAATTGCTCAAATATTGCTGAAATAGATATCAAAATTACTCGACTGTACGTGTCTGTACGTTACTCTGACATATTGATTTATAAAGAACTAAAGAAGATGATACCATGTTAGTTTCATTTGGCGGAAATAAGGAGAAAAGTGATAAAACCGGCTTTCCATGAGGATAAAATTTCAAACACTTTCACAAAATACAGCTCAGATTTACACTTTTGCACATATTTTCGAACGGAATTTACTTTTGTTTTATATGCTTTATCATTAGGTGAAATTTCATTGCATTTGATATATAAACGAGCAGCATATACCCGATATTATGTTAGCGTTAAAAATGAATCTTCAGATTGCTCAGAAAAATGGCGGCTTCAAGCATCGAACATCAAAGGTACAAATGCACCTGTGGAATTCTTGTGTCCATCCATAGAAAACTGACAGCTGGGCCCCGTTGCTAGAACCTTTGCGTTTAAACGCAACTTGCAACTGATTGTCACTGGCAAATCAAAATCATTGTTGCATGCATGCCTTCTTAATAGGGCAGACCCTGAGCCAATCAGAATGGTTGTTTCAAAATTAGCAATTATTTGCAATTGATTGCAACTTTCTTGCAACGGGGCCCTGATTGAATAAATATAGTCAGTTGTAACTCCATCTCTCGAACCTCCTTGATGGAACACCCTGCACAGGTACTTGTAATTGACATATATAGATGGCGCTGTTCATCCTATTGGTCTCGTGAGCCTTCTTTGCGTAGTGTCGGTCTTGTGGACTTTGTTTGCGTAGTGTCAGTCTTGTGAGCCTTTTCTGCGTAGTGTCGAACTCACGTGAGCCGTATAACTCGAGAGCGTATGACTCATGGACCTATTTTTGATGTCGGTCTCGTGGACAGTATGACCCGTGGGTGTTGGTCTCGTGGGATGACCCCGTGTAAACGACCATTGTTGCTGTGGCACCCAAGCAAGTTACACAGACACACAGATGCACACATGAAGGAATGAAGGCCTTCCAGTTCTTTAAAAAGGCAGTAAATTATCTGTACAGTTAACAAATATATTATATGCGTTTGTTTCTGTGTGTAAGACGTATTGTAAGCTTCGAAAACATACCTTGAGATACAGCCCCCATTTCGGGTGAGCTCGCAACCACGTATCAGCCGTCTCTCCGTATTTACACTTCTTGCCGAGCAGCTGCGACTGGAGGTTAAACCAAAGCAGGAACCGCCCTCCTGGTTTCAGGCAGCGGAATATATTCTGCACAATTCTTTGCTGATCTTTGCACCAGTGCAGCACGCAGATACAGATGATCTTGTCGAATTTCTCCTCCCATCCCTGACCGAAGGAATGTGCGTCAGCAACGGCAAAGTCGACATTCGGGGCAGCGTGTTTTTGTTTGGCCACAGAAATCATACCTGGAGAAAGGTCGATTCCTTTAGGATGAGGAAGATATCAGAAACATGGATAATAGTATGATGCTTCAACCATATAGACCTTACACATTAACTATATCCTATGTTGATAAGAAAGACTTAAGGCAGGAAAACCCCACTGAAAAACAGACCTCATGCACAAGTTTACTTAAATCAATACAATTATTAAAGATCTGATTCAGTCAGTATGGATAATTACGGATTCGTTGTCGAAAATAATGATGCATTGCAGTCAAAGTTGAGGCAAGGGTACTAGTAGTTAGCCTCTAAATGGAGAGTACATTTTGATGACCTTACGGCAATTAGGACCAGCCAACAGAATAGTGCAAAATATTACAAGACCGAAATTGAATTGACATCAATGCGTAGTTAAGTTAATTTTGAACTTTTAAAAAAAAATCATGACATGATATGAAGCTCATATAAATATTTTGGATTCCTAATACATCCTCCTACCTATATTGTAACGACTAATGATCAATCAGGATCAAAAAACAAGCAAGACACTGGTGAGACTGAGTTGGCACGTATATACCTGTGACGGATTTGACATGTGTAGCGATCTCCCCGCACGCCGTGCCGGGCCCGCACCCGACATCGAGCACCTCGTCGCGGGGCTGAAGTCGAAATCTTTGAGCACAAACTTCCTAACATCACTCTGAGCACGCTTTGGCCCCGTTGGAATTCCAAGAGTTCATTGCCACTTGTGAGGAGTGAACGATCTTCTCTGTCAGAAAACTGATACAAAGAGGTATCTTTTATATTGACTTGACTCTTTATAGTCTACTCTGTCTCTTATGATATACTTCCTGTACTTACACAGATCAACTAGTAATTTTTTTTCTTGAGGTGGCACATCCATACTTTCTGAATCTTTCGTCTTTGCATTCGGTTGTTAATGATATCAGGTTTCCAACCTCATCTTTTACCTCATTGGTTACAGCAAAAGAATATATATTACTATACATGTACATCCAGGCATTCAGAATAGGCCTGCCTCATGATAATCTGACCTGACGTGTCTGATGCACAATTAAGTCATACCTGGTTCGCACTCTTTGCCTGTGCAGTATTAACTCTAATACTCACTTTCTCTTGCTCATGGTATGCGATTTAGAATATAACTGTGATCGTTTTCATTCATTCATTCATTCGTTCATTCATTCATTCAGTCGGTCAGTCATTCAGTAATTCATTTAATACGTCTATTATCATACAAATCTTTCTCAAAACATCTGGTATACCTGCCCTTGTGACATTGATACATGTATATTGAGAATATAGGTCTAAAGCAGAGGCCCAACAATATGGTATGTTTTATTTTTAACTGTATATTATCAATATCATCATGACCAGAACTTCTTTTAGAAGGTAAATCTTTCTCATATTCTGTTACAGGGGAGAAAAAAAAAAAGAATTTTGATTTCTCTCGTCCCAATCATAAAGTTTATTAAAAGACAACGGAATGTTTTCAGAATGGTTCGGACCAGTAGTAGAAAAATGCGAATTGAATTGTACATCAAGCATTATCATCATTGTACAACAAATACAGTTCAGTGCAGGCCTGACACACACACGTACACACACACACACACACACACACACGCACACACACACACACACAGACACAGACACACACATGCCATACACGAGCTTAGGCGTGTGTAGAGCAAAGGGTTTCAAATGCAGGCACAGTTAACTTTCACAATAATGAGCGTAAGTTTGATGAAGTTTGTACAGTGCCTACCCAAATTTCTTTCCTGCTTGTCATAGCATTAATAAAGACATCAAAATTTGAAGATCATACATTCATGAACACTTACTTATTAGTAGTAATACGGGAGGTCCTTTCTGTGAGGGCAGAAATCACCTCAAACGAAGAGCTCGAAGTAGAGGTGATGGTAAGACTGCTTCACACTCTCTGACCGGTAATCTAGCTGGATACAGCCACATGACACTGTACAGCAAGCGGGACGCGGGTCAGGGTTTTGTTTTGTTTGTTTAGTGGCTGTTTGATTATATTTGCCATTTATCATTCCAATAAGTATATAATATTAAGGTTGCATTCTCCTTAGAAGTCTTATTTCCAGACTTTCATATTAATTCGTATATATTCCAAAGGGAAAATAATGGAAATTAAGATTTTCATAGTGGAACTATGTTTTGTCACTTTCGATGTTCTCGACCAATCAATGAACAATTTTTTTGTTTGTTTTGTAATTGATATAAAAGTACGCGTATAAAAAAAAAATTCACCTAGCTTTTGTATTGTATAAATGTTTAAACAAAAACAAAATCAAAATTTTGTTTTTAAACCACCGTGCGTACTGTAACAGTCACAGCCTACTGATCTCTATGTAATATAGAGATCAATGATATTATCAGTCCTTTCTGATCTAAGGAATTTGTATAGATATGTAATGACGCATGTTTACACTTTCTATTTCATCTGGAGGGGTTTTGCAGTAGAATGTTAATGAATCGTAAATAATTCATCCCCCTACTCACCATTCGTTGTTTCTATAACACACAACAAGATATCCCGCACGTCGGATCTGCCCCTGGGGTCGATGACGCACAGTTGTTGAGTATTATAAACTTTCAAAACTTTCAAAAAGAAAATCCATAAAGCATGCAATCATGCACTTTAGGAGCCCATACCCCCGGAGCGTAATAGAAATACCAGAGGGCGAGCTTCTAGGAGTTCCCATTCCGTCAGGGAGGAGATCTGGAGGCCATTATGAAAAAAGGTCTAAATCCTAGACTACGAGGCATCTGGGTACTAAACTAGAAAGATTGTGATTTTGGTACGTATTTTCTGAGCAAAATGTTAATTCCTGCTTTGTAAAGGGTGCTTTTCATATGTATATGATAGCAATGGAACGACAACTTCTTTCAAGTGTAAGTACAATGACATTGATAGGGATAATCAAATTTCACATGTTAATGTAATGTTCTCCTCGATATGTCTATGCACACTGTGCATAGGCCTATATATACGTTGTATATCTTTTTATTCGTTTTTGCCATTTTTCAGATCTCTGTGGTCATTGTCCTATCTGTGTATTCCATATTTGTGGTCAAAGCGCTAAGCAAATCCACCGTGACCTTTCGACACTCAGGCTGGGCAAGCATTAAACGAAATAATTGCACTTACAAATCATTCAAGGTTGCCAAAAAGCATAATAGTATATGCCTCCAGTCAATACCATGCACAGATCTCCATGCATTGGGTATCGGTTGATGCTCTCGTTATCTTACTCATTTCTCAGAATTATTTGCCCGCGGCAGTATCAATGAAAAGGTCGACATAATTTACTTGGGATACAGTGGATGGCTTTCTGAATAGACCTTATATACTTGCACAATTTATTTATTTTTTCCCCAATACAATGACTAGTGACAAAGAGAAAAGAAATGTGCTACTGCAATATCTGAATGAACAACGCGGAAAGATTATATCATTTTCTATATCAATATCGTAATAAAAAAAAACACATGTCATAGGTTAAATCAGAAGAAAAAAATAAGGAAACTGATATCATTTACCTGGCTGCTGACATTTCTATCAAATTAAATTCAAGTCAAGTCATTTTTTTTTCATTCTTTTTTCAACCAAAAATAACACAATAAACCAGGAATTATATAATAGGCATACATTCACCTGTGCAAAGGATAAAATGATGGTTAACGAATACAATCCGATACATGCATACAGGCAAAATGCAAAATTGTTTTGAGAGAAATAAGATATGAGAGGTCCACAAAAAACAAACTCAAAATATTCATATGAAAATACTTATTCACAAATACTATAAGCACAATGATAATTTCAGAGAGGACGGAACAAAACAGGAGAAACACAACAACATGACACGACTTGTCCAAGGGGACTACCATTGAAGGGAATGTGGCAAAACTGAATAAATGGAAAGAAAGGAAAGAAAAAGAGAGTGCCTACACGCTGTACAAGGGTAACAGGAGAGGAAATTGAGGAAGTGCCATGCTTCGGGCAGCTGAGCAAGTATGCAAATAGGATGGCGTATTGGGGGCGCTTTGGCATAGTGGATAAGACTCCCGACTCCCAATCGGAGGACCCGAGTTCGAATCCCGCCCAGTGCTTACGTCCTTGGACAAGATGATTTTACCCACTGTGTTCCTCTCGACCCAGGTGTATAAATGGGTACCTGGCAACGCTAGGGTAATGATAACAGCAGGGCCCTCTGGTAGAGCAGTGGCAACACTGAAGAGGCTACCCTGGGTAAATAAGACCTTATTATTATTATTATCATTATTATTATTATCATTATTATTATTATTATTATTATTATTATTATTATTGTTATTATTATTATTATTTCATTAAGCAGTGATGAAATCAATGATTGATGATGAACCTTTAGGTTCTTCAGACCCGAGAGCCAATGAATAATAAATATCTCAGCGAGAATTAGGAAAAAGAAAATCAATTTGCGTTAAAAAGAATACAATGATGAGGAATATTTTATTTAAAAATCCAAAATCCAAATTCCAAAAGCTAGGGCCGGTGTATGTAAATGCATTCTCAGCCAATAAAATTCTCGGGAGGGGTGCCCAAAGTAAACTCATTAGATTGCCAAATGGAATAATAAGAGTGTGGGAATATTGATTTGAAAACATTATAGGAAGTGCATTTGCATTTTAATTAAACATAAACTGAGCCAGTTGAACGAAATTTTTAAAATGTTATTTTAAGTAAATAATGTATCCGAATGAAAAGAAGTAACACGAAGTGCCTTTTTGTAAAGACAGTAGTTAAATAAAGTTGGATGGGCGCTAAAATTCCGTAATCAAGATAAGGTGATGTTAAAGAATATTATAACATCAACAAAGAGGACAATGGAATGTGAAACTTAAGTCTCTTGATGATATCAATATCACGTAAAGGTATTTTACTAATGTTAATGATATGAGTCTGCGTCAACTATGATACTGAGAAATTTATGTAGGATGCACATTCTATTTGAGTGTCATCTAAAATAATAGGGTTACGCCATTTCCTGACCCACTTTATCTGACACACTCTTTCTGACACATTGTTTTTGCCATTCACTTTGTACACGGGGCAGTTTTCACGAGACGGCCTCTGTTATTGGCTACTGTGCTAATGAATATTCAAGACTATGGTATGGCTTGTCGAACGTCGCGCTCAAGGCCGGCCAACAAGAGGCGGCCAGGAGCTGGTGAACTGGAGGCGCGCGGCAATTTCTAACCTCATCCACGTGTAGGCCTTGCTACTACGTGCGCTTCCAGTACCCTTTTTTTTTTTTTTTCAGCTGCTTAAATTGCGCGCTACATACACTGCACGTGTGATGGGTGCAGGGAGGTACCTAGGTGAGACCAAAGTAGAAGCGCACGCACGCAGTGCAAGACGTCCCTGGATGATGGCAGTACGGCAGTCGGTGAGTGAAATGGCAAACAAATTGACGACATACGCACACAATTCACCCGCAGGAATCGTCACATGTCGTACAAAGTATAGTATGATGCAATGTTAAAAGCTGGAAACGAAGAAGGAGAATATATTTGGAAGTACAAGCTTTTTACAGATAATGAACTGCAATTGCAAATCGCACGTCCATAGACTACCGGTACTCGACAGGCTTTTTTTTTTTTTTTTTTTTGGTGTGCGCCTCCATAGGTAGCCCCACTCATTTAGGGCTCTGATTATATTGTCTCTTTTACCAGGTTTTTGCTGCATTTTTGCAGTATGGTTGTTTATATTGTATTCTGTTTGTGTCAAGGATCTTGCTAGACCATTTCCAGTCAATTTGTTGGTAAGTTAGCTGTATATTTAAGCAGATGAATTTTGTATCTTGATACTGTTGCCTACTCTGTATTGCCATTTTCAGTGTCCAGCCCGGTGTTGTACACTTGCTTCATGCATCTTGTATGTGTACTTGCTTTGTACTTTCAATAGCACCTTTTGTTGTCACACCGTTCACATGTGTATGTCAATAGCATCACCTCCACAGCAATGGAGGGGATTAAGATCTGGCGTCTCTGGAATCTATTCTTTTGTATACCTCTGACTGTATCTCTCTTGAACGTGAACCATGTATTCATGCTGCCAACTGATGCTTGTAACTGTAATCACAGTCTACTTTCTCCTGTTCACAGGCTTGTCAGACACTGTGGTAAACCTGTTGCATACTATAGCAACACATGTGCATGTTTTCAGTTAGCCATCCTACTGTCCGGTGACATTCAAACAAACCCAGGTCCATGTACTGAAGTCGATGTAATGCAACATGCTAATGAGTATTGCAGTAGTTTTCAACCGAATCGTATTACATATGATGTACATGCCCTCCATCAGTTTAATGGGAAGCCCAGTCATCTACTTCCTTTGACTGTTTGGAGAAGGGTATGTGATCTTGGGATTGCGCAGCGTACTCACAGAGGACGCCGCAGGCGGAGGATTCCAAGGTCACAGTCCCTTTGTGATGCTTCCAGTGGGTCTCAATTTGGTTTATGGAACGCAAGATCCTTGACGAATAAAGTCGATGCAGTGTCAACTCTGATTATAGATAATGATATTGATGTGTTAGTCATCACTGAGTCATGGCTTTCAGGTGACCAGAGGGATGAGCCTACCCTTGCTGAATTGAAATTATCCCTTCCAAATTTCAATATTATCAATCATCCCAGAAAGACATCTAGAGGAGGTGGTATCTGCGTCCTGTATAGGTCTGCTGCGCGTTGTGTTGTCAATGACACACACAAATTTTTGTCTTTTGAACTGCTAGATCTCACGATTCATCTCACTTCTTCATCTACTGTTCGGGTTTATTGCATTTATCGCCCACCCCATTCCTCTCGTCACACCTTTACCAGCAACGACTTTCTTGATGAGTTTTTAACTCTCCTCGAGAGTGCTGCCGTTGATGCTCACCCAACCATTCTTCTTGGTGACTTTAATATACATGTAGATGATTCTGCTGATAGTTTCGCTCAGTCTTTTCTCAATGCCGTTGAAGCCTTTGGGTTTCATCAACATGTTAAGGGTGCCACTCACCAAGCAGGCCACACACTTGATTTAGTCTTTAGTAGGAAATCTGAAGATATTATTTCCCATATCACTGTATTGCCATCTTTGCCATCTGATCACTCCGCCATTCTTTCCGCCATTAATCTTAAAAGCCCACCAAACCCTAGAAGGAAAGTTAGCTTTAGAAAGCTTCGCAATATTGACACCAACTCTTTCCGCCATGATATTAAACAGGCTTTGTTGACTTCCCAGTGTACATCTTGTCCTACAGAAGCAATTTCAATGTATAATGACATGCTGAGTAATCTGTTGGACAAGCATGCCCCTGTTAAAACCGTGACTGTGACAATTAGACCCAATGCCCCTTGGTTCTCTGATGAGATTAGGGAGGCCAGGAGGCGTCGGCGTCGTGCTGAACGTCGCATGTTGAAGTCCGGCATGCAGACTGACATGGACCTGTATCGTCAAGAATGTGAGCTGTACTACAGTCTGATTACCGATGCAAAGTCCCAGTACCTGAGAAAAGAGATCGCCAATGCTGACTCTAAACGACTATTCAACTTCGTGAAGAAACTGTCCACCCCTTCTGACTCTTCTATTTATCCTGAACACTCATCTGATTCAGAACTGGCGCACAGGTTCAGTATATTCTTCATGAAGAAAATCGATGATATTGTGTCTTCCTTTGTATCTGACGTGAACCATTTGGAGTTATCCGTCCAGGCTCCTGAGAACTCTTTAAACTGCAACCTGAGCGAGTTTAATCCGGTCACTGATGAACAGCTTCGACGTCTCATCATGCTATCTCCACCAAAATCTTGCACTCTGGACCCTCTTCCAACTTGGCTGCTCAAAGAGTGCCTTGATGAGCTGCTTCCGGTTCTTAAAAACATCATTAACACATCATTGTCATCGGGTATAGTTCCAATACCTTTCAAGACATCTCTTGTTTCCCCTCTGTTGAAGAAACCGAACCTAGATCCCGATGTCCTGAGCAATTACCGACCAATTGCCAATCTGCCATTTGTGAGTAAGCTTCTTGAAAGGATTGTGTCTACACAGTTAATGTCTTATGTTGACAGTAATCATCTGCTTCCTACAAACCAGTCAGCATACCGTAACCTCCACTCAACAGAAACTGCCTTGTTGAAAGTGCTCAACGATCTCCTTCTTGCTGTCGACAAGGGCAATGAGGCTGCTCTTCTTCTTCTTGACTATTCGGCTGCGTTTGACACGCTCGACCACACGTTGCTACTACAACGACTTAGTAATGACTACTCCATCACAGGCACTGCCATCCAATGGATCAAGTCATATCAGTCTTCAAGATCGCACACAGAGGGTGATAATCAATGGGACCTGTTCACGTCCTAGTCCTATCAGCTGCGGAGTTCCGCAAGGATCCGTTGCCGGCCCCCTTCTTTTTCTCCTCTATACAGGTCCACTCACCAGAATCATCAATTGTCATCATGGAGTCAACTACGCTATGTATGCTGATGACACTCAAATTTACATAACTATGTCACCTGGCGATAGGATTGCTGCTGTTAATTCACTGAGAGAATGTCTCAATGACATCAAAGCCTGGTCCACTGCTAACAGACTCCGTCTGAACGAAGACAAGTCTGAACTCATCCATTTCTCATCACAGTTTAGGAGCACAGTTCCTCTACCAGATCTAACTACTCGGGATGGGATTATTAAGGTCTCTGACTGTGTTAGAGACCTTGGCTTTACTTTGGACAAACACTTAACTCTTAAACACCATATCACAAACATTTGTAAGTCTGCATCATGGGGTATTTTCAAAATAGGGAAGATCAGGCGTCTGCTTGATCAATCATCAGCTGAGCGGCTCGTCCATGCCTTCGTCTCCTCCTATCTGGACTACTGCAACTCCCTCCTTGCCGGCCTCCCTCTTTCTCACATATCCCCTCTCCAACGTATCCAAAATTCAGCCGCTAGATTAGTCTCCCTTAGTAGGAGACATGACCATATATCTCCTGTTCTCCGCTCACTACATTGGCTTCCAGTCCATTCCCGTATTACTTTCAAGATCCTACTTCTGACGTACAAAATCACACGTAATCTTGCACCCATATATCTTCAAAACCTAGTCTCTCTCCGCTCCTCCTCTTCTGCCAGACCCCTCCGTTCATCTTCCTCTCTCCAATTACTTCATGGCCCACGTACAAAAACCCGTTATGGTGACCGAGCCTTCTCTTCCATTGCTCCCACGCTTTGGAATAAACTCCCTCTGTATATTCAGAATGCCTCATCTGTCGAATCATTTAAAATTCTTCTTAAAACTCACCTGTTTAATCAGTTGTATTTTTTTTTCTCCTGCAGGCGGACACAGTTATCAATTATTGTACCATTGTATCACATGTATTTTTCTTTTCTTTTCTTTTCTTTCTTCTTCTTTTGATACTGTTAACACTGATTTTGTTAATGTTATAGTGTTTTTCTAATCTATTTGTATGAGTAGCAAAGTGCGCTTAGAAACGTCAGTATGAAGCGCCATATAAATGCAATTATTATTATTATTATTATGTACATTACACATAGAGATCAGCATAATGTTACAAAGCACTGAAAAAACAACGATCCGAGTGTAAAGAAGTGAGGGGGAACACTTGACGGCTGCACGGGGAAAACGTGTCACAGCAACTGCAGCTTGCAGGACTTTCGATCCCGTACAGACCGATTATGACGTGAGGCACTTCACGAGAAGGTATGTAGTAAATTTTGCAAGTTTTTAGTCCGGATGGGTCTGATATATCAAATAAATATCATCAGTTTATCAATGTTTCCTTCAATCTAACAATAGATAGGGACCTTGAAACTTGCGACATAAAGCTTTGACCAACGTCAGTTGTTCAAATGTATGTGCGTGATATAAATACTCTATCGACTAGGAACGTGCACACTTTCTATCATTGATCCCTTGGAGCTGGCCCACGGCCGTCGGCCGGTTGGCCGTGCGTTGCTCGACACTCTCGCTAAAGTGGGTTTCACACCAGGCTTTACGTAGAGTTACGTAGTGTTACGTAGAGTTGCGTAGTGACTACGCAACATTACGCCACTATACGCTGTGAGAACGCAACTCTACGTAAAAGGACGCCGAGGGACGCAAAATAGGTACGTAAGATGTACGCAAAAAATTAAACATGTTTATTTTTTTTTTCGCGTACCCTCCGCGTAGAGCTCTGATACGCAGGTTTTACGCAAGTCTACGCAACACTACGCAACTGTGCGCCATCTATACGCTATAGTACGCCACCGAACCCCTTTCACACCAGAGCTCTTTTTGTGCTCGCGTATGACATGGCGTAGTGTTGCGTACTGTTACGTAGACATTTGCGTAGACTTGCGTTGACTTGGCGTACATTTTCGTAGACTTGCGTAGGCCTAGCATACATTTGCGTAGTGTTGCTCACAGTTGCGTAGTCTATCATTATAGGTGCAGATTTGGCATTCAAATGCCTGACCCATGTTAGAAAACTGCTTGATATCATTCATCCCATTGGACTCTGAATAGGCATAATAATTGTAAAATGCCGAAAGGGAAGAACAAAAGGTGTGGTAGGAACAGGAATTCTCTTGCTCGTTATACATGCCTCTAGTGATCAAAATACAGACAATTCGCCAGCACTAGTAGACCCAAACGCATTTTCTTCAACCCGTCTGGTTCGTGAAAGCCTATACTTGTAGACTCGCTGCTGGTGAGTCATGTCACAAAATGCGCAAAAGCATCATCTCCCACAAGGAAGTAGTCAAATGGCTGCATGGTCATCATGGGGCAGAGGGTCTGCTGCAGGGAGGTTCAGCTTGATGGCTTAATGGCTGTCTTGAAAGGGCTCTGGTTGAACACGGGGCGATCTTTAACGGCCCGTTAACGATCGCCCCGTCACTGTACAGGCATGCTAACCTGGAAATATTTAACTGCATGTTACTTGAATATGAGACCATTCTGAAGCAAATAATTTTCACACAACAATAGATATAGAATGTACTCTTATGAGTCCTACAAGGATTTGAACAATCATCCCCCAGCATTCCCACTGATTCCCACTGATCAGTTACTAGCCATCCCATTTAATCGAGAAGAAACCTTTGAAGTTATAAAACAAATTTCAGGTCTTTGCAGGTTTCTTGATGACAACATGTTTATCTCTAAGCAAATCGAAATCCATATTGTAGATTCTTGTAGGTATTGTAAACCTTAAAGTTACGGCAGGTTTCAGGTTCCAAAGATTCCAGAAGTTGGCATCTTGTTTTGTAATTCTCAGTGCAATTCGTGTCAGGAGTTAATTGAATACCTGAGGCGCCATCCGCATAAAATTGATTACTTTAATGAAGAAAAATCTTCGGCATGCAGTTCTTTCATCAGTTGTTCATATTGCCAATGTATGGATCAACGCCGGATCCAAGGTTTGACCCACACTCTCCTTCTCATTGTTGCAACAGCTCGTTTTCTTCTCTTTTTCCGTTCTTGAAAACGTTCGCATTCTGCGATGCGAATCTGTAGGGCGTCCAAAATGCTGAGGAATTAAAGATAGTAGCAAAGGATATAACCTCCCCCATGATATTTTGTTATGTATTCGAACAGCATGAAAGAGTGAACTAAAAAGCAGAAGGTTAAATGTGCTGAAGTAGCTCCGCAGTTTCATTAATTTGTTAATAAATCGCTTCTTAATTACAATTGTTATTGTAATCCCTGCAGCATAGACATGCGTACTGTATGTTATATCATTAATTTCCTATCATATCGTTGTTAATGCAAGTCAAACGGCTGTGTTTTAAATTTACTTATGTATATTGATTTGCAGAGAATAAAGTATCTATCAAACAAAATCAAACAAATAAATCGGCGGTACGCAACTTTACGCAACTGCTAGCAACTCTACGCGGTCTCTACACCCGGCCTACGTATATATACGCAACTGTACGCGGGCTATACGCAAAATACGCTACGCGGATATGCGCTTCCTACGCAACCATACATATTGACACTCTACGCCTGGACCACGCCGGGACTACGCCAGTCCTACGCGTAGCATCATGATTATTTTTCATGAGTACGCAGGTAATTTCGGCGTAGACGCTACGCAACTCTGCGCAACTGTACGCAAAGCCCGGTGTGAAACCCCCTTAACATGTTAGTCGTACGTGATTTGCTGAACAGCAACGTGTTTATCACTCTAGTTAGCTGGCCGATAACAATTAGATATTCAATAGCTAAAAGCCAATCACAGACACAGAATCAGACCGAGTGACACATTATGAAAAAAAAAAATCGTAAGGCTGTTGAATATTCATTAGCACAGTAGCCAATAACAGAGGCCGTCTCATGAAAAACTGCCCCGTGTACAAAATGAATGGCAAAAAAAGTGTGTCAGAAAGAGTGTGTCAGATGAAGTGGATCAGGAAATGGCGTAACCCAAAATAATATCCGTTCTTAAAGCTTCCATTGCATTGCCATACAGTGTACTTCGTTTTCTGAAGATTGAGTTATAATTCATTTGCTCTTATCCATTGAGTCACTTTTTGTCAATTCGGAATAAACGGTGTGTACGAGAGTAACAGGGTTTTGGTGGCAAAAATATTTGAATCATTAGCAATAAGTATAAATGAGAGTATGTCAGATGATCTGCAAAGGTCATTAATATAAATAATGTGAAGTTAAGGTCATAGTAAGCTATCCTGCGTGTAGGACGCCACATTCAATGAATTCGAGGCTTGAGTTCTTCTTGTTCAGAGATGCGCATTGTTTTAGGTTTTTGCAGCCGGTAACTTTTGAACCCCTCAAAGGCCTCCGCCAGTGCCATAATGAAACAATTTGTGAAGTAAAATTTATGATTAATTGTATCGAACGCCTTGGAGTAGTGCAGGAAGAAGAAGAAAATGAGTATCCATGATATGCGCGGCTTTGTCAATAAACTTCAAAAGAGCGTGAATGGTGGTGAGTTTCAGACCAAACTCAAAATGAGAATTTTTCAAAAATCATGAAAATTCAGAAAATTCATTGTTCCTGTGAATATTAATTTTTCAAATATTTTAGATAAGGATGACAGTAAAGAAATGGGTCTATAATTATATCAGAATTATCTTTCATTTTTTAAATAAAGGGAAACCCTTAGCTGTTTTCATAAGCTCAGGAAAAACACCACATAATATGGATTTATTGAAATATGTGAAAGTAGATCCGCAATTGAAGATATAACTCCCATTAACATAAAAAATACATGTACTTACATCATCATAACCGGCACTATGTTTATCATTCACTGCAATAAAAAATATTATTTCATTTTTCGCAGTAGGAGAAAACTAGAAATGTCGCTTTGGCGACTGGTATGCCTCCGCCATAATGCATGATTTTCCCAATAGGTCTAGATAGTACATGTGGACAATGTGTGATTACATTTTCACAAAATTGGCAAAATATTGAAATGACAAGTTTGTCACAAATGTGTTGAATGTTCACCTTCCTTGACCTAGGTTTAATTGGATGAATAGGAGAGCATGTATCTAGGGATTTAAGGACTTTAACTCGACTTTGACCTATTCATACATTTAGGCATTGAGTAATTTTCAAGGTACAGGTGTGGAGAAAAAGTGCAATTTCTGAATTGAATAGTAAATTGTTACCATTTTCATCTGGCCCTTGACCCTAAAATTCATAAGATAATCACTTTCAGGTAGAACATGCAAAATATGTACTAAGTTTCAAGATAACTTGAGCCACTTCCGAGATATGGAGGAAAAAGTTAGTTCAGCACTTTCACTTGATCTTTGACCTTTTGACCTTTGAGGCAAAAAAAGAAGAAAAAAAAAACTTTCCAGAGAATTTCTATTAGGTTACACATGTATGCATACACCAAGTGTTAAAAAAAAAAACCCTGCTGGCATTGCATGATAGGAGGGAAATAGTAAAATTTTGAAGTGTTGCACTTGACCTTTGACCCCTGACCTTTGACCCCACGAACCCTACATTCTCTAGATAATCACTTCCAGTCAGTATATGTATATACTATGTTCCATGAAGATACCTTGAACAATTTTCCAAGGTATGGAGAAAAAAAAAAGTTTTAATATTTTTACTTGACCTTTTGACCTTTGACCTCATGACCCAAACTTTCACCAGAGAATCTTAATTGGGTAATACATGTATACACTAAGTTTCAAGAAAATATCTTCAGGCATTCAATAGATATGGTGGAAATAGTGAAATTTTATGTATTTGACCCTGACCTTTTGACCTTTGACCTTTGACCTCATGACCCAAACTTTCACCAGAGAATCTTAATTGGGTAATACATGTATACACTAAGTTTCAAGAAAATATCTTCAGGCATTCAATAGATATGGTGGAAATAGTGAAATTTTATGTATTTGACCTTGACCTTTTGACCTTTGACCTTGAGCATGTGCACCCAAAAGTTGATAGGCACAACTTCACCCCCTAATACACATACATGCCAAGTTTCATTAGGATACCTCAATGGGTTTTGATAGTTACCTTGTCCACAAAATTCATTACGGACGGACGGAAGGACGGACGGACGGACGGAAGGACGGACGGACGGACGGACGGACGGACGGACGGACGGACAACCCGAAAACATAATGCCTCCGGCACCACTTCGTGGCGGAGGCATAAAAAAATAGAACTAGAATTGGATTGATCTACACTAAGAATTTTGAAAAATGCGTATAAGACTATGGTACCTCTTTTGCCAGATTCTCTCAAATCATTGAAAAATAACATGAAAACAAATATTTCATGCAGCACTGGGGTATTCAAAATTTTTTTAAATTAAATCTCATGTCTTAATATTAATTTTTTCAATAGATATATTCATGGCCTCCTTTGATACCATTCATATATTATTTTTATCATGTTTATATTTATTTTTATAACTGACTTATAACATTTCCTCTTTTCCGACCATATAAGACTTCGGTTTAGTTATTTTTATACGATGTGTATTTATTTTCGACTCCACAGTTTCTTTCATTTTGAATTTATAATAAACTTTTTCTTTCAATAAATTGAACGAAGAAGAGATTTTGAAATCCATGGAAGTCTAGGTTTTATGATTAACTGACTTATCTTTTGATTTAGGAATGTAATCATTATTTTGTTAATTATATCAAAAAAGAATTATCAAATGATGCATTTACAGTTACGTTTCTCTCAAGAGGTAGAAGACAAAAATTTATCATTCAACCCAGATGCCAAATTAAGGGGCACCATGACGGCGTGATTACCTACCAGCCATAATTATTATTCGACAAATTAGACACGGTGAAAGGTCCTAGGAGCAAAGAAAAAATAAAATAATAATAAATAAATGAAAAATAAATAAATGAAAAAATAACGACAGACAACATAAAGCTGTTTTGATTTACTTCAGCTGGTCGTGTAAAATCTCTGATTTAATGTTGGTATACTTCATAGACTAAAGTACTGTATCGTGTTCAATTGAAGACGATTTTTCTTCCTTTTATTCTATTTTATCCACGCTCTATTACTCTTTGATACTATCGTACATGTCCTATTACAAAATTGTGCGGGCAACCTCAACACGTCATAATAAATATTTTGCCTTTACAAAAGAAAGCTACAGACCCACGAATCCGAAACAAAGTATAATAGGCCCATGAGCTACATGCATACAACAAGAGTGTTCACTACTGCCTTGTGCGATGGCTCTATTTAGTCGCTACGATATGGAGCTCCTCTACCCTTCCGGCTGGGCCCATCGGAAGTCCTTCGGAAGTCTTCGGCGTCACATCGACCAACCATCTGTGGATATCGTCGATGCATTCGTCCTTTAGGTCGTCCGGAATACACCGAAGGTGCCCGACAAGTATTCCGATATGACCTGCATGCAGCAAAAGACACGACATTACTTCATAGGCAATTTCATTGACGTCAGTATATTCCGTTCCGTAGAGAAAAGGCGGAGATGGCTGTTGAGCAGGGTCCGCTTGAGAAACAAATCGAAAACCCGAAAACCGAAAAAAAAAGAGTTAAGATTTTTCGAAGGTCCAAATGCAACAGAAGAGTGATAGTCCCTTAGAAGGGTTCACTCTTTTCAAGTACCCCCACCCCCCGAAAGAAAGAAAGAAAAAAAAAAAAACCTCCCCACACAGGCCTACTTTTTACGGTAGTTCTTACCAAAAATGTAGTATTACGCATGTTGTCTACTGATTTTCATCCAGCTTTAAGGCATTAACGAGCATCAAAATGAATGCCAACTGCATAGTAAGCAAGCTAATTCTGACAAGCAAATGCTGAAGACAGAATTTGCAGAGAACGTTTTAGAAAAAGATACAACTACAACGAGACTCTTGATCATAATTAAAAAAAGAGAAATACCATAATTGAAGGCTACTCAATTAAACACAAATGAGCCCAGATATATCATTTTCTCTTTGTTTGTAAGAAACTGTATTGTTGCAGAGCACAGTTTAAATCTACAAATGTGTTTAGGGCAAAGCCGTGCTTGTGCTCAGATTGGTATGCGGGGACTTGAAAGTATATTGAATAAAAAAAAGTAAAGTACTAAAGTGAGGTATGTCGTCATGAATAAGGATGTTAAAGAGGCGTTGTGCATATTTGGCAAAGTTACCATGCCGACAAAGGAAACAAATTCATGGGGATGATAAAACTGATGGTGGTGGTGTGTGATTATAGCATTACCATGCTGGATTTTTCACTTGATGTGACATACCAATAAAAATCATCATAGTCATTATTAAATTACTATGCTAATAATAATGGTAATTGTATACTAATAATGATGATAATAAGAATTGAAAAAAATGATAATGATTATGGTAATAATGAGGCCTTCTTCATACAGGGTATCCTCTACCTTGGTTCCACTGGACCTCATGGAAGAAGAAAATCATAATAATGAACCTGATGAAATGGGCAATCCATCCATTTTGAAATCCCTCCTTGATCTATGTAGGATTATTTTTGTATTGCTCTTCTTTTTTTCGACAGTGAAATGGAGAAGAAACAAACAAACAAAAAATACACATAAAAAAACCCCACTGCTCTACCAGAGGGCCTTCTACTTTCACCCTGGCGTTGCAAGGTACAACAAGTTATTATTTATACACCTGCGTGGAGAGGGACGTGGTGGGTAAAAACATATTGCCCAAGGACGTAAGTATTGGGCAGAAATCTAACTTTGGTCCTCCAATTTGGCACTTTGGGCGTCTAATCCACTTTGCCTCAGCACCCCATATTATGATAAACGCTGTGCTATAAAAAGGCAAAATATTGCGTTCTTTGTCGAGCTATTGATTCTGTTCGATCGAAGACAGTACTCTGGTAACACAACGAGAGAATAATGGTACAGAGCAACACATTGTAACCAATTAATACGTCTTATTCTGTCGTATGATGCAGTACAACGGGGTCGTTTGGGGTTATAGACTTGTAGGTTGATATCTAAGCTGCGGATCAAGCTCAGAGCAGCATCACTTGCTTGAGCAAGTTCTTCAGGCCGGCATGGCAACTTCCGCAGGTGGCAGTCTTCCACAATATGACGCAGGGTTTGATCAGGATGGCCGCAGTCACACGCCGGGCTAGCCGAGAACCCCCATTTCTGTAGACGGTGGCCCGTTCTTGCATGGAGGGTTCGGATGCGGTTTAGAGTGAGTCACTGTTTCTGAGGGAGGTTGAAGCCCTCTGGCTTTGCTGTCGGGTCAGTGATGGCGTTGCACGTGACTTGAGCTGTGTTGGAAACAGCATCAGACCAGCATCTGCGCGATTCACTTTTGGAGTCAAAGTGTTTCGGTGATGCAAGGGACATCATGACTGGCCTACGGGATTTCAGGCGCATTGATGGCAGGTTGTTCAGGTCGTCGTGGATTGGAAGGTCAGGGTCTGCATTGATGGCATTGGCGACCCTTGCAATCCTTTCCTGCTGCGTAGGGAGGGGGGGGGGGGTGATGTGTGCCAAAACAGGCAGCCAGTAAAGAGGGGTGGACTTGAGTTTACCTGAGGTTACTTGCATTGCCGAGTTCAGGACTGTGCCGACTCGTTTCGTGTGGCAGCTGTTGGCCCACGAAGATGAGCAGTACTCTGCAGTTGAGTAGACGAGGGCCAGTGTTGCAGTACGGAGAGTACTTGCTTTTGAAACCCAATTGTTGCTTGCGAGTTTCCTGAAGATGTTGACCGGCGATTTCAACTTGTCTGCAACTCTCTTCAGGTATTATCGGTATGTGAGACTGCGGTCCAACGTAACTCCAAGGTACTTGGGAAATTCATGCTTGAAGGCAACCTTCAGCTTAGCATTGGCAAGATGGTTACTAAGATGGAAGGCAGTAACGGTAGTCTTTGAAGGGTTGGCGTGAAGTCTCCAGAAGGTGACGTAGTCTTCCATTGTCTTCAGATCTTGGGTTAGGACTTGGCTGATATCATCAAGGACCTTCCCTGAGATGTAAGGGCGAGGTCGTCTGCATAAGCAAATTTCCCGGATGAAGTGATGGGCATGTCACTTACGGACATATATGTTAAAAAGGAGTGGAGCCAACACAGAACGGGAGGGGGGGGTATAATTGATTGGGTCTAATTAATCAGAGTGACCCTGAATTTTAGATTTTCTTGCTGAGGACCGAGGACACGCAGTGCAGAGTAGTCTGGCAAGTCAGGATCTTTGACAATTTCATCAGGAGACCACGTCTCCACTCTGTGTCGTATGCTAATGAAAGGTCTCTGAGCGCTAGGCCAATTTTCAAGCCTCGGTGGAGGCCAGCCTTGATGTTAGTGGTCAGGGCAAGAACTTGGTCGGCACAGCTCCTGACTGACCTAAAACCTGCTTGCTCTCTCGGAGGGATAGTCTCCACCATAGGAGAGAGCCTGGCAAGTAGGAGTCGTCCTAACAGCTTGAAAGTTGTACACATCAGCGAGGTAGGTCTATGGCTGGCAGGGTCTTCAGCAGCTTTCCCTGGCTTTAGAATGCAATGATCTTAGACTCTCTCCATGCCTTAGGAATGGTTTCAGTAGCATAGGCGTAGGAAAAAAGGGATGCCAGCTATATGCGTCCCTTGCTTCCAAGGTTCTACAGGAGCTCAGACTGGGTAGATGTCATCGATTCCAGCCGTTTACCTGACTCGGTGGCTGTCAGGCCTATACCCATTTCTGCCAAGGACTAGGAATCATAGAGACCACTTGCCAGTTGCAAGGATGAGTAGGATTCTCTCAGGCCCTTACTAACTTCCTTTCGAGCTGCCTTAGAAGAGAGGACCTTTGAGTTGACAACCAGACGAGAGACAACTTTGTTGGCAGACACCTTAGGAGGCTAGTGCTGAGCCGGTGGAGTTGAACCAAGGTGGCGAAGGAGGTTCCAAGCCTTTCTGCTGGATCGAGTGAAATCCAAATCATCCTCTATTTCCTGCCACCTTTGGCGTCTTGCAGCGTCGAGTGATGCCAGGAGTTCAGTGGCGATGTCGGGGTTTCCTGTAGATTCATAAAGCTCCAACAGTTCTTCAGACTCAGGTTGCCAGCATATATGGAGTGTAAGCCTTTCGGAAACCTCAAGGGATGTGTCTCCATCTGCTGGAGTGAAAAATATTAGGTTGCTTGTCATCGTGGAGGAGGAAGCGGTCGTTGAGAGATGCCCATTCATCCAGAAGTTCACCATTGGCGTCATTGTTAGAATAGCCCCAGGAAGAGTGGTAACTGTTGAAATCTCCTGCATGTACCTCTGGGTGGCGGAAGATTGGTAGTGCTGGGACAGGCCCATGATGCCCCAGGGGGTTTGTACACATTAGTGACAGTGATGTCACCAACCCTCACAGATGCGACAAATATATCACAGAAACTAGACTCCTGAAGAATAGAAAAATCCTCCAGACCATGCCTAAGGTAGGTAGCAATGCCATATTTTTCATGACCAACATAGGCAACGAGCTTAAAACCAATCAATACTGATCAACTGCTTTGAATTATACCTTTTATGAAAGCAGCATTCCATTTGAGCCACGTGATGTCACCACCTCGAGAGAAAACAACTTTAAATCCCACTGACTGAAACATTTTCAAGAAATCGTCTGCGCATGCCCAGTCAGTTTGTTCGTAGACAAAGTCCTACGGAAGAAAAAATGTCCGATAAGATAATAGAAATACATTAATCTATATTATTTATCACTTATTATATGAGGGTGTACAGTTATACAGTGAGTATGTTAATTGAGATTCAAATGATTCCTTTGAACTTCTTGAAAAAACGTTTACCAAGTCTTATTTTGACGAACATTGTACATATCAAACATGTTCTACCTTTATATAACATGTTCCCATCTGACGCATATTATCATCTACGAGTATCGATTAACACACTGAACGCACATTCTCATTGAAGATGGGATCTTAGCTGGCCAATGTATTCTAACGAACTGTGCAAACAAGCATAGTTGAGACCATGCTTATTTATGCCGAGAAAGAGGAACTTGCGGTTGTGCTTTATTCGGTTAGAGCACAATGATGGCAGACAGATACGTACCTGCAGGGAATGCAGGCTTTGCAGTTGTTCAAAAATACAATGAATTAAAAATCTACGGAAGCGAAGAATCTAAGAGACGTAATACACATTGTATACATCTATCTCTCTCTCTCTCTATATATATATATATATATATATATTTGGGTTTGTGTCTGCGAGTAAAATGACACTTGATATAAGCGTTAAAAAAAAATACCTTGAGATACGGCCCCCATTTCGGGTGAGCTCGCAACCACGTATTAGCCGTCTCTCCGTATTTACACTTCTTGCTGAGCAGCTGGCACTGGAGGTTAAACCAGAGGAGGAACCGTCCTCCTGGTTTCAGGCAGCGGAAAACATTCTGCAGAACTCTTTGCTGATCTTTGCACCAGTGCAGCACGCAGAGGCAGATGATCTTGTCGAATTTCTCCTCCCATCCCTGACCGAAGGAGTGTGCGTCAGCGACGACAAAGTCGACATTTGGGGCTGCGTGTTTTTGGTTGGCCACAGAGATCATACCTGGAGATAGATCGATTCCTTCGGGATGAGGAAGATAGAAAATATAATAGCCCTTACACATTAACTATGTCCTATGTTGATAAGAAAGACTTCGGACAGAAAAAAATAAAAAACAAACGAAAACAGACCGCACGCACGATTATGACTACAATATCAGTAGGCCTATCCTATAAATAAAGAGTAAATTTCAATGATTTCTGACGGAAATTAGAAATAGACCACAGAACATTGCAAAACGCCGAAGGACCGAGATTGGCAAATTTATTGTTGAACTAAACCAGGTGGGTTGAGACTAAATGGCTATTAGAAGAAGTGGAAGTAGACCAAATGATAGATCACCCTGGACTTGTACCAACCTGTAACGGATTTGACACGGGGTGCGATATCCCCGCATGCCTTTCCCGGTCCGCACCCGACATCGAGCACCTCGTCGCTGGGGCTGAAGTCGAAATCTTTGAGCACGAGCTTCCTTATATCACCTTGAGCACCGCTCTCCTCGCTGATATCCAGGTACGTTCGGGCACCGGCGTCATCCCAAGAGTTCATTGCGACTTGTGAGGTGTGGATCCGACAACCTTTTTTTCCCAAAATTGGTATATAGGCCTACAAGTTTGGCTGCGCAAACAGCGTTAACTCATCAGACACAAAAACAGCTTCTTTTGTGCAAGTGTAAGAGTCAGCCTTTTTTAATCTGTTCACCGTATTATCCCAAAACCCTTATTACAAAGTCAGCGATTTGAAAAACACGGCGATGTCACATTTTGCGGCTTTGCAAACAGCTGCCACTCTACATTTATGGCAGTTCCACGGCCGAACTTGACTATTACCCGTTCGAACTGGAGCAAACAAAATGTCTCTGTTGGTGAATTCAGGATTAAGGAGACTCGTGATAATTATTTTGACTGTACAGACTGGCATTATCAAAACGCCTTCCCGCAATGTTTCTGCCCTATAGTGACCCCGATCATTCACTGTCATGAGTGAATGATCTTATTCAATGGGAATCAGTTTCGACCTCATTACAGCCCGATTCGGAGACTTGAATAAAACACTCACCCGACTGAGGTCAGCCATTCGGATCCCCCCTTTTTTTAACTCAAACTTCCTTTATGGAAAGAATGAAGTAGAAAATTTGCATGGAGTGTATAACAAGATCCGACAAGGGCATGAGATAGGGTTCTGGCGATAAAATACAACGTGTTTGAGAAGTGATTATATTGTAACGTCAGTCTTAGCTCAGGGAGTTAGAGTATTCTGTAGTATGGAGAGAGGGGTAGGAAAAAGGGACAACAGTAACAGGTTTTGTGCGATTCGTATACATTGTATTTTATTTCGCCTAAGGCTGGAAATCTGTCTAATATTATAGGTCCTTAGGGGATATTATGCTGCTCTAAACTTTAACACTCTATTAGGGAAAGCGCAAGTTCAACGAAATATAAAAGTCTCCCTTGTCAATGCATGTGGAAAAATTTTGGAATCCCTCTTTTCAACCCCATCAGGTGAACAAACCAACCGTATTAGTATTGGATTGGAAGGTCACAAGCTTTTGTAACTGACGTCGCAAGCGATCATGTCTTCAAGATACACGCTAGACAGAGGTTGATCCACCTCCCTGGTCTGGCCAAGCCAAGGTTATAGAGTCAAGAATAATGACATGGAGCCTACGAAGATCTTGGCTTATCCCTAAAGACCGATCAGAGCCGCGGCCTGCTCTCAGGACAGAGACGGGGTCGATAGCGAGGTCGATAGCAAGGATGGAACGAGGACGGACAAGGACAGAAGTTAGGTCAGACTGACTGAGGAAGGCCAGGCCGTGTAACAGCAGTTCCAAAAGAAATGACAGCACAGTAGCTTACATACGTAACGATACAACCGATGGTTCGGAGAATACCATATGATATTGCATGGTAGTCACATTATATTATTTATTCTTCCTTTCATGCATCCTGTCCATATCGTCGTTGCAAACAAACATTCATTCTGAAAAAAAAAGAAGAAAAAAGATTCACTCTGAAAAAAGATACACGTATCTGCCAATTTCAACATTATCTTTCACTTGTGTCGCTATAAAATCGTATGCCTTGACGGAAATACTTATGAATTGGCTGAGAGCAAATTTCTCTGACGTGAAGATTATCGGACAAAATGCTTCATGAAATGCCTCCAAGGCAATTTCCCAAATGGCTTATCAAATGTTTTTGTTACTGTCCAGATGAGTACGTTATAGAGATATGGGAATTGAAGACTTTGCGAATTTCATGCAATAAGTGTATTTTAGATACACAATCAAAGTTTCCACCTAAGGTTGTTGTCGTGTTAATTGAAGTATTTATGGCATGTTATTTCCAGATGAGCAGCGATCTGCTCTGTCAAAAAAAAAAAAAAAAAGGAGCAGTCGAATATCATGCACTCATGATACTCCCATATCGTACAAGCTCTGCTTCTTAGTGGGACCCTCCACTTCCATCCTCATCCTTAGTTGACTTGTATTATACTCTAGGCTTTATGCATATAATTATTAACAAGATGTAATTGCATCTACTTCTCATTTTCACATGTACATTGTCAAATTACGTCCTCCAAGTATTACAAATATCCTGTACATATGCAATGTATATAATTTCTTTGTTTATCTGATGGAAGTGAAAATAAAGTTGAATCTTGAATCTTGACTCGGGTTAGATTGACCAATATCAAAGCTTCAGTTAACACGCAGTCTCAATAATATTGGAAGTTACCACACTTCGAGCTTCGAACACCAATAAGCTAGCCATTCTAGTTAAGGCCTACTGGGGAAATGGAACCAATTTCATGGTTCAAGCAAACTGGTTTGTGTGTGTGTGTGTGTGTGCGCGCGTGTTGCTGCACCGAGGTACTTCCAATGTGTTGTGTCGATTCCCGGATGCTTTAGATATATTGTGACTGATGTTGATGTTATAATTCACAGCAAGTAACTGAATACGATGTTTCATATTAATTTTGCCCCCCAAAATGAAACATAACATGCCAGAACAACTGCAATTTAGATGACACTGATAAGAGGAAGTTCAAGATCGAACCCAAGTGAAGGAAACAGCGAAATTAGATACAAAATGTAGTTTAATACTCACACCGAAACTCAGGAATGTTGTATCCCAGGCTCGAATTTCCCAAACTGCGCAAGCGAGCGGGAGTTTGATATAGTCGTTCCTGGATGTTGCTGTATAGAGTCGTTCGCCAAAGGCCCCTGGAACGTCCGACTCGTCTTCACGTGAAACGACTCTTCCGCCAACAGCGCTCAGTTGCGTCGGCTGAGACAGCGGTGCAAGTGACGAGCCTAAGCTACCCGATCACGGAAAATGGCCAGTTTGGGGGAATTCACTGTTACTGTGGTGTCACTAATCCATCTTATCACAAATCAACCGCTGGGTAAGCTTTGTCTCATTTTTTTTGCGACTATCAAAAAGTTGCTTGTTGATACTTTTAAAAGTTTACGAAATGGTGTGACCGACATCCACCAGGTTCGTTTACAAGATGTTAAACTTTGTTTCAAGGACTTCTGTTGTTAAATACCTGCTCCTCAGTTGCCAATTTTGTGACTTTTTTTTTTCTTATTAAGAAAAACCCCACTATTTGAATTTCGGAGAATAGCACATATCTGCGATTTATGTGAATTTCTGTCAAAAAATAATTTTGTTTTTGAGTCTCTTTGCATAAAATGTTATATAGAAATATTGCAGTGAAAGTTAATTTTTGAATAATATATATATATATATATATATATATAGTGTATATATATATATTATATAGATAAATGAATGAATGAATGAATGAATGAATGTAGATACATATACATAAAGTTATACATATGTATTACTATACTGTCTACTGTATTAATCAGATTGTATATTGATATCAACTTGTATTTGTTTTTTTCTAACTGTATTATCATGTGTTATTAATTACCAGTTACCTTGCACACTTCAATGTGTTTAGTTTGTGTCATGTTTATACGTGTAAGTGGGAATGAATACGAATTTAATTGAATAAAAAACAAAACAACGAAACAAAACTAGACCAGATGAATATAAGTATGCAGAAAACATGTGTATGTGCAGCTGGTGTACGTTTGAGTGTGCGTGTGAAAATGTATATTTTTTCCCCCTTGCTTGTGTAAGTGTAATAAAGGTCATTTGTCTTGTCGGTTTTTATGATTTTTTTTTGCTTATTTAATATAACGTGCATTTTTGTTGTAGGATCATGTTCAGAGGATATAGAGGTACGTTAAATTGTTTAAAAAAAAACAACTGTCAGACCACTATGACTGTTGATGATTTTATCTGTTTGGTTACTGCTGTTACTGCAGCTGTCCTGCAAATGACTGCATAATCGCGTAACTTGCATGAAGTCTTACGGTGTTTTGCCATATCAGAACGTGGATGCCCGAGGATATGATTATGTTGTTCTGACATATCAGAGCCCAGGTGCCAAGAACACACGTTGTCGTGCAAAGCAAACTTTTGATCTATGATTTAGCAACTACAATCCGTCTTCAGTATCTAGAGGTCGTTATCTGTATATACATGGCAGAGGTTGTTACGTTATTACAAACATACAACCACTTGATACTATGGACGTACTTTGTTCTCCTTCAAGAAAAGAAACCGAAGTGAAGAGTTTTGTGCAGGTCAGTAGAAGACTTCATCGTCAACTCATCTAATTTGAATTTCTTTAATGAAGACACCTGGAACTTTATAAATTCCAAAAAGGTTATCTGGCTGGATTTAATTTAACCTGCAACTGTTCTGTTTGTTACGTTATTCTAATCTATTTGAGTCAATTAAAACGTGCAGTGGATATTCATTTGCGGTCAGATTTGTTTAACTAGCCTGCATCACTTCTGCAACAACGGGGGGGGGGGGGGGGGGGGAGTCATTTTCACACCTAAAAAAGTAAATACTACTTGCTGCTTTCAACTATTTACCAAACGTAAGTAACATGACAAATTTAGCACTAATTAAGGTTAGGTTTCCCGCCCACACCGTCTTCTCAAATTTTGGTTGAGAATAGTCCGAGAGAATCTGACACTCGCGTGATAATCCGACATTATTGCTTTATATAAGAAAGGAACAAATTGAAATATTTACCCCTTTCACACTAATATCTTTAGAAGCAAACAGTTTTGAATAGGCCTAAAGACACTTGGTCCGCAGGATTTGTGTAGTTTTTAGTAGAAGAAGACTGGCTCAGAATTGAGCTAACCTGTGCTGTAATACAAATTTAGTTCAGGCTGACGATCTGAGGACATCAATATCAAAATGTTATGTTTTGCCAGAGAGGGAATGTCATTATTGCAGGAAGATGAATTACGAATGCAATGTTATTACAGTGGGAAAAAAATATCGATACATTCCTGAAAGAAACGGAAATTAAGATTATGAAGTGTAAGCGCGGCTGTCTCTTCTGGCAACCAAGAAATTAAAGTGTATGTGTGAATGGGGGGGGGGGGGGGGCAATGCGGTTTCATGAACCGATTGATTGTTAATGCATTATGTAAATACCGGCTATTGATAATCAATTTGCCAGTGTTGTTCTGATGGATGTCACGCGATAGGTTTAAGTGTCTCTGCCAAACTCAACAGGAAGAATTTGCATTGAAAGCCAAACAACTCTTGCTTCCATTTCCTCATGATTGAATGTACAAGGATGTCTTCTAAACATTGTTTGATTTATGTCTTGAATTACATATTACGGGATAACATACTATGGTTGCTTGCTCAAGTGCATATTGCACACCTTTTCGTTCCAATAGGGTCGGTTTGTTGTGTTGTTGCTGGGTTTTTTGATGATGATGATGGTGATTGAAATTGAAATCAAAACACCCTGGCATGACATGGCTACAAGCGCGGTGTAAAGTTTTAGATGTATGTAGCAGACTTGATTCATTATGGTGTAGTGTTGATATTGATAGGCAAGGTTATCAAGCAAGATTATATTTCATATGGAATACTTTTGTTACATAATTGGTGACAATATCTAAAAGAATAGGAATACGCAATTTGTATGTAGCAATTAACATGGCGTGTGTTTCTCCTTGCCACGCAACAGTGTCCGTCAATAGAACGCTCAATGGCACTTTACCCCAAATACAGTAAATTCTGTCTATAATGGCCACTAAGGGAGGCAAAAAAGGGGTATATGGAGAGGTGGGCTTTAGACAGGTTCTGTGTCATTTCGTGTCAAGTTCATGTGCAATCGTCTGGATAGGACAACAACTGTGATGTCACAGTAGGGCAGCGCTATTATGAAGACATAAAGATTAATTTTGTCGGACATATCTAATATCGTTCGGGTTTTTTTTTTTTTTTTCGTTTTGATGGCATAATGGAAGAGCACCTCTTTTAGATGGTATGGGGAAGCAATTTTACCCTTGAGAAGTGTCAGTAAAAAGTCGAAGAAGTGTGCACTTGAAAAAATACAAGATTCCATTCTGAACTCTCTTTTAGTTTCTTTATAATCGTCCCCAAATACTGTCAACATTAGGAAATGTTGTAGTCTTCTTATCCAAGAAAGCCGGCTCCAAAAGTGTTAAAAAAAATAATGACTTTTGAACGGATTGCCCAATTTTCTTAAAACTTCACTGATGTCTTCGAATAATTTTACAGCACTCACTCATTTCACATTATTTTATCTCGGATAATGTAAGCTATGTAACCAGTAATCAATGTATCCAATTTCTTGGTTGAATGCTACACAGCAATTAGTTGTATTCTTTATGGCTTCCTAATCTCTTAGAAGGGCATATTGAGGACACACTTTACATGCTAAAAGTTGCTGAATTGTTTTAAGGATAAACCTTGCTGAGAGCACTTCAGTACAGAACCAACACTCGTAGCTTGTTGGTTAGTAGGTAGTTTCACTGTGTACATAAGTGCCAGTAGCTATATACACACATATTTATGATGGAGTAAATGTCAGTGTCATTTTTAATGCTCACTTTCGTCATTAGTATGAGATGTTAAGATTTTATCTTTATTTTTTTATTATTTTTGCAATTGGGTGGGTGGCGCATGGGTTTCTGGATAGGGTTAAGTTTTAATGATAAGTTTTTCAAGAAGCTGCATAATGCACTGTTTTCCTTCTTATTCTCCACCTTGTCTGCTATGGTGGTTCTTTTTTCCTTTGAAAAATCTTGTGCAATGTTATTTTTACTGAACTGTGTTTTTGTTGTTGATGTTGTTGTATGCATGCACTCTGTACAGAATGTCATTGTGTATTTTTGCATGTCTTCTTTTATCTGAATCAGTATACTGTACTGTCATTAATGTCTGTACAGTCATCACTTGTTAAATGTCCGAAAAGACCTGACAACAAACTATCTTGAATCTTGAAATACAGTCAATTGTTGCCATTACAAAACTATCGTCACCTGAATTTACCACACGCATAATATACTCGCTTTAGCATCAGCGCAGCCCGATGCTGTCCGCCTCGTTCTGGCGCCAAACAGTGCCGGAAGGAGAGTGCAGGTGCAGTACCGCGGCGTCTGGCGGACCGTGTGCGACAGCGTGTGGTTACTGTCGGATGACGACGTGATCTGCCGGTCGCTGAGCTTTCCCGGCGTCCCCGACACGCTCTGCTGCACCAGGCTCGGTCCAGGCTCTGGCGCCAGCTTTTACGTCGGGTGCAGACCATCTGACGGGGGCAACTCGGCAACATTTGGTCGCATCTTCGGTCCGACTGCCACTGTAGCCGGCGGATATTGTCCCGTAGTCGGTAATCTCATATTTGATATTCCCTTAAAGCTAACAGTTTAAGCCATATTTGATGGACAATTAAAGAGATTTCCTCGAGTTTGGTGATGATCGATCATACGATCAAATATTCACAGACTTTAAAAGGCCATATATTTGAAAACCATTTTAATTCCGTCTATTGAGGATCTAAGAGAACTGTATACAGTGTAAATATATTTTTTCTATTAAATCTGCTTCAGCCTTGATTGAAATACATTTCGTTGATTTCAGAGCACAACTTCAGTAATACGTTGCACCATATCACACATAATACTTTACAAACTTTGATGTCAAGTAGTTAAAAAGGGTTAACCAATAACAAAGCGAAGGAAAAAATAACGTATATAATAGCGATACATCAGGATAAAATCAGCATGTCTTCAGAATTGGGCCTATGCTTGTCATTTTGGAATAAATCAAACGAGCCAGTAAGTTACAAAAAAAAATGAAGGCAAGAAAAGTACACCGTTAAAAACCGCCCTCCTTGTCATAACCCAAGGTGCAGTATAGGAAGAGTATTAACCTAGTCACCAATCAACGGTACCATCAGTCCATCACTTGACAACGAGCAACGTACATCGCTGAAAGTCCATGCTGTTATTTCGTTTTTCCCTGTCTCGAGTTTGCTGCACTTTAAATTGTCTGAATTTACTCTAGTTCTATCTTTGAATTTATTTCGTTGATGATAGCAATTTTCTACTTCAATGGTCGTAAAATGGTCGGACATTTATCAAATGTCTATTTGAAAATGAATCAATGATCAATGTACTAATACATTCAAATTTTGTGTAAAACCTTTATAACAAAGACGTTTTCCAAGGCATGGTCAGACATAGCAACAACTAATCCATGTATGATAAATTATTTGTAACGAATTGAATATGTATAAAAACCTAAATACACTTGTTACCTGACTTATTACTCGAATCATATTGTTTGCTTTCAATTAGCAGAGGATCGATGGTAGCACCAAAAAATAAGAGGAACCAAATTAGTCTGAGACGAGTTTCAAATAAGTATCACAAAGATCTCTGTGCCCTCGTGAAGTTGATGGGATGTATAGGTCTTTGAGATAAGCTGACGGCAAAATCTATAGGATATATGCAATTTTCAGACAAGATTCGAAATTAGGTGGGCCTTTAAATTGTCTGATCGAGGGTTTCAATTGTGTACAAAGGTTCATAAGATGGGAGGGAACCTCCCAAGGGGAAATACCCTTTAATTGGCAAACAGTAACTCGGATCAAATTTCTTCGTAATATTATAGCCAGAAAAGAATTGAATTACAACCATTACCCCGTTTATAGATGTTTGAATGTTTTTTCTACACCTCCTTCCTCATTAGAGTTTCGATGAATCCATTACCAAACACTGTTTCCCCTCTTTTTTTAAAAATTATAGTACTTTTGTTTGTAAGTGGGGAGTTTAGTATTTCCTTGGGACAAAATACAAGCTCAAAAGTACATCAAACCGAACTTACTGTATACACACACACAAAAAAAAAACCACTCCTTTGGAAAGTTGCCTGTCCTTACCTTGAAGTTGTCCTATAATTTTGATTTGATTATAATGTTCATGGGTGTGTAGGGATTTGGATGCATTTTTTTTTCTTTAATTCACCCAAGCACCAACCCTTTATATTCTTAAAAACCAGTATAAAGCTTCTTATCGGATCGCTCTGGGCATGTATACATTGTATCGTGTACGTATGTGTTTTATGTACTATGTAGGCCTTTTTATTATTATAAAATGGGCTTTAGAATCTCTGCAATGTGATTGGTCGATTGTCATGCATTGATTTTTACTGATCCACACTGAGCCATGCGTCCGGTAAAATCCGAACGCATGGCTCAAGTCTTGTATAGTGTTGTAGGTGTGCCGGACGCATGATGAGGAAAATGGTTGTATTTCATGAATTTACGGGCTCATTTTATAACACAAATTTTAATGATGCACACACCTATTTCGTGGATCGGTGAGAATTGGATGCTCTCGTTTAACTATGGACCAGTCTAAAACCCACTCGCTGCGCTCGTGCACAGGTTTAAACAGTTCCAAAGTTTAACTCACGCATCGAATTCTCACCGATCCACTCTGTCCTGTGCATCATAGTAATTATTGTGTGTGCACAGCATGTCTAAATAGTTATGTAGTTCGTTATTCCAAAGATTCGTTAATCCAATCGTAATATTGGAGGTTCGTTGGTGTCGTCGTCGTTCTCTCTCTCTCTCTCTCTCTCTCTCTCTCTCTCTCATTGTTGGATTAACGAACCTTATTTCAATTTCGGACTTATTATTCCCTATAAAACGGTCTGCCTTTATCATGCTGTCCTTTGCGTTCATGCATTGGGGTTAAAAAAATATTCTATTCTAGAGTGTGAGGAGGACTACGTCGTTCTTGAGCCGGGTCTCAATGCTACCTTTCCGCGGACTCGCGCCCGTGATTCTGCGACGGTCTCGATAGACTGCCCCGGTGACCTTATTGAAGGACGTAAGTTTTCTGGCAAAAACTGGTGACAACTTTGAATGTTAATTACTTGATTTAAGATGAAAATGTACACACTTTCTGGATCTCTGAGTTGATGTTTAGTGTCAAAATCATACCATCACTTTATTGTTATAATTCTCATGAGTCTATTATTTTTAAGCTGATGTTTACAGTATTTAGGCCCACTACAGAATAAAAAAAAAGACACGGCACAATGAAATATAACATGAAATGTAGAAAGTGACATGTAACATCGTTAGTTGAAAATGATATGCGATTATCATCAGAATGATGTCACATTTGCAGTAGAGTTGGATTACAACTTTATAAATTACAGCTGAAATTAAATGTCATGGGTTGGCCACTCAATCTACGTCCGAGACATCTTTATTGCCATCGAAGACAATTCATGCAAAGGCATTTGCGTAATAAACCCAAATCCCGTCCCCTTATGGCTTCGTTCTCAGTGATTCCGTGGGTATTGTAAGGTTAAGCACATGTTTTTGTGATTGAAATTCCGTGTAATTTTAATCATTGATAGAATATTTCCTTGTGGTAGGATAAGAGAAGTGTGGTCTTTTGTCATATAAACGATAAATAGATGCCTGTGAGGAAAAAAAAAATGATTTGTAGTGAATTTGGTGAAAAAAGTCAAATATAATCATTTCTCAAAGTTATAGACGTCCGAGGACGGTGGACTTCACGCTATAGGTCCCCGAAAGTCATACCATGCAATTCATTTGCGAATGCGTGTTTGCATGTTTGTGTGCACTTCCATGTGTGTTGTGTTGCTATAATTGATATAATCCACGCTGTTTCTTCACATTAAAAACACGTTTATGGCCTATACAACAGGGCAATGCCTGGAATGAACAATATGCGTGCAATATCAAGATTCTTTTCAATGTAAATCATACTGCTTGCTGCAGTGTGATGTTAATCCATGCACCTGTCATGCACTGTCACCATTCATGCTTATGTATGACGGTTATTTTTGATTCGTTTGACGTTTTTTCTTGAGTGTACACGTAACTATAATGTACACCATAAACATAGATATACTTGTGTGATTATTTCATTTAATTTCATGACATCACTATGTAATGTTTATTTATAATCGTAGCCTATGCATGATAATTTAGATAACAATTCAATCTAGATGATAACGATAATCAATATTTTGGTTAAATGAGCAAGTTGTCACTGACCACGCGTTTGTTTTAGCACGCAGCACATGCACAATATTACGTTTTCGTCTTCATGACTATCGACGATTTACTAATTATGCTTCAATATATCTTGTAGAATGATTCTGCACCGCAGAGTGGCAGATGAGAAGTTTAAACCTTCCAAACGTTTTACTTCTTCCAGTTCTCGTATCACTTCCAAGTCTAAACAACTATTACTTCATCTTGAGAGAACTATCCCGTACAAAGTTGTGGTCTTTTTTGGTTCTATCTTTTCATATTCAACATTTTGTCAATGACCTTCAAGAGCTTCAACACATCATCATGAATATATATTTGGATTAACTTTTTGTATCATTTTGACCAATAATGCAAAAAGTTAATCCCGATAATTAATTCTGATATGTGATATAACTCAAATGTTTTGATACTGTATTTTTGACTGAGAATGAAATAAATGAAACGAAACAAAGAAGGCACGATCTGTTATCCATGATAACGAAATTTGTATGTGCTGTCATTTTTTCATTTAACACACTCTTTGTGATATTCACATCCAATCGAGCCTGAGGCTATGTGAGAAAAGCTTCTCTATTTGTGCATAATGTCACCAATAGACCGGTTTATACTAATACAATATTCGGATATTACGTGCACGTTTGGGACACAGGTTAATTGTCACAGATAACAAACGACGTAACCATAACTAATGATGCATCTGGATTTCAAGCATAGAAATGAGTATGATGAGGGATAGGTGAACGGAATATCTATTCGCCAGTTGTCATAAAAAAATGTATCCAAACTGTGGATAACTTTCGTAAACTGGTCTATTGTCTGCTGCTTGTCACTCTGCACTGTAGTTTCCTCATTTGCCTTACTACGACTGACCGTGTGTGAAGTTTCTGTAAATCTTTTCCATCCTGCACTCACACCTGCAACGTTGAAGTACACATTTATACACCAATGCGCATGCATGCTGCTATACACTTATCGTATCCAATCAAATTAATGACCGCGCGATGAAACGGATGTTTATTTATATATTCACGCGTCTAGAAGGACAATCCAGGACCAGTTAAAGATGAGTATGAGATGAAAGAGTGGAAATGTCATAAGCACAACGATGAAAGTTTGACCAAATCATATAAAATTAGGGAAGTTTTGAAAATATGAAGTTCTGTTAATTTTCACAAACAGTTTTTGAACAGTGATATTATGAATATGCACATGAATGAGTTGTGTGTTTTTGCACTACGGAGATTTTATATAATGACCTACAAAGGGACAAAACATGTCTGCACTACAAAAAAAAGAAGAAAAAAAAACCAACTTGAAACAAAAGCAAAAATCAAACTGACAAAGCAACACAGCAACAAAGCAAATGTGCCGTTTCAATAAAATTCCAAAGCATGTATACTTTCCTCTGCAAAACAGCACCCCATCACAACTCGGCACAGCCTGGCACCTTGGTTGATTTACTTTATCGAAAGAGGATCCGGACTTAAAGAGAAGTCGGCATGGAGTAGCTGCCATACTCCTTTGTGCATGAACTTTTCAGGGCTACTCTATCAGTTTGAAAACTTTGATAATGATATTGTACAATGTTCCAATGAACACTCGATTCACTATATAGCCCTCACAAGAAATGTGACCCGAAAATGCGCTCTGACCTACAACAACGAACCAGAGTGGCTGGACCCAGTCTATGATCGTTGCCATCCTGAGACAACCACGGTCTCAACTACCACATCGTCCACTACAGTAAGAACACTTTTTACGTTAGTATGTGTTAATCTGTTCATTGATTTACTCTTTTTATGGTATCGGGTGCTTCCATCCACAAGCATAATCATACAGATGTGCTGTATGAGAGAGCCCTATACAGCAGAAAAGGTTACAAAATCACGATGATATATAATACACACGTATAATGATATCAAAGTTAAATTGTCTAATCAAAACATCTAAACAAACGGAAGAAAGGAAAACGAATTAACAAGGGATGGCTGACTTTGTGCAATTGTCATCGGAATGAATTATCGAATCTTATGATACTAAAACAACCCACAAAAAAAAAAGGCACTAGATGTATTATCATAATGAGACATTATTCATAGGTGATGGCTGCCAGTCAAATTTGCAAGCGAAGGAATTAATTTCAAACTAATTGTAGATTATGTTTCAAGTTTCAAGTTCAAGTTCAAGTTTCAAGTTTATTTAACCAATTCATTAAACATTTGACATTTTACAAAAGGATACAGCATTAAGAATAATGAATGGTTTGGGACCCCAAAAGAAGCAGAGCTTGTAAAAAAGGGGTCCCGGATAAACATATAAAACAAAGCAAAACATACTAAAGTTTTAAACATATTAACAAGAAGTATAATAGTAACATATTTACATAGGACAGATGCAACACAAGCACACACACACACACACACACACACATTCAATCACACAAACACGTGTCACAAAAACGCTCATGCACATACATATAATTCACATGAAATTGCAGAAAGATACTTTCTATTTTACTATACTTTTAAATTCAGCTTCCCTGATCAATTCTTGTTTTACAAATTTCCCTCAAGATAGATGCGACATGTACGTTTAAAGTTGGATAGTGATGAGGCTGACCTAATTCTCAATGGCAAATTATTCCATTCTCTAATACAAACATATACAAATGAATTTTGGGCAGTTTGAGTTCTTGCAAAGGGTTGATGAATGAGATTACTTTTACGCGTATTATAAGCATGAACGGTAGAATTTAACACAAACGCATCCTTCATGAAAGATTTCGGATCATCTTGTGTCTTAAACATAAAAATCAAGCAACTCAAGATAACTAATTTTTCAAATGGCAAAATATGAAGTTGAATAAACAATGGCAAACTTGGACTTCTATAGTTTGAATTTGTAATATACCTTACAGCTTTTTTCTGAAGAACAATCAACTTATCTATATGAGTCTTATAAGTATGTTATTGAAAGGTATCTGTGTGTCTGCTTGTAATTTCGAAACTACGTAGATTATTGTTATTAAAGGTTAGCTGTGTGTCTGCTTGTAATTTTCAAACTATAATGTAGGAAGCAAGAACAACTGAAATCGTAAGAGATACAACAGAAAGGCAGAGAGAACGGTCCACCACTGAAACATTTACGAAGAAGTCGACTGAAGCCACGACATCGTATTCTACGTCCGGTGCGCCTGCAGTGACTACCACCGAAGAGGGCTTGTCAGTGAGCACAGAGAACGGGCTGACTTCCCCTAGTAGACAGACCACAGATGGTTTAAGATTCACCACTGATGTTACTTCAAAAGAGGCGACGACGTTTTCGACTACACAGACATCCACACAAAACGGCCTAATTGAGAGTACTAGCTCACGTTCTTCCACTGCACGGACATCCACTGAAACACGCCCGACGACTTCCCCTAGTAGACAGACCACAGATGGCGTGAGACTCACCACTGATGTCACTTCAAAAGAGGCGACGGCGTTTTCGACTACACAGATATCCACACAAAATGGCCTAATTGAGAGTACTAGCGCACGTTCTTCCACTGCACGGACATCCACTGAAACAAGCCCTACGACAGACGACGTTAAACTCACAGTAGCGACAGAATCTTCAACACTTTCCGCGAGCAGTGAAAGAGGCCTAACTGAGGTTGATAGTGCTTTATATTCCACTTTACAGACACCGACCGAAACAAGCTCGCTTGCAAAAGATAGATCACTGCAATCCACAGTAACATCAAAAACTTCGAGCCCGCCGTCATCAAGTGAAGTTGGCGTCACAGACAGTGAATTTAACACTGACCAAGCTTGCGGGAACGAATTTGTAATCTTGGAATCCGGACATAGAGTCAATTTTTCCCGGACTCCCGCTAACAAGGAGACACTTGTCCGGATTAAGTGCACGAGTAGCAGTCACGTTCGTAAGTTCTGAGCCATTGCGGTGGGATAACAAATTCAGCAACTCCCGAGGAAGCATATATTTGCAATACAGAGTGAATACCATAAAAACGCCAAAATATCAAAGAGAAATACAAAATAATCTTTCAGTGACTCTACCCTCTATTATTTCCAATTTGATCGGCAGTACATGTCGAGTCAGTAGGTGAAGCTACATAAGCTGAATAAACACTGATAAGGACAGAAACGTAAATAGAAAAGTGAATAGATGACCTAGAATGCTCTAGATATAAAGATGTTAGAAAATTCCATTATTATGTACGAACAATATACGAACAGTAGGATACTGATTGCACTGTGCTTGCTGCGAGTGACTATATAGGTGTAAAAAAATGTGATATTCATAAGTGCTTAAGGATGCATGTTTTTGTGTTTATATGCATGTGTGTCTTTGGGCATTATAGGGAATGAACTGATGGGTGGAACGTTAGAGTGCTCGCAAAAGCTGAAATACATTAAAACCTGTGGTCTAAAGATATAGACCGAATAAGGGCTCTGCATATGCAACACTTTTAGGTGAACTAGTTACACTGATGTGTACATTTAGTACTGTGCAGGCCCGTAGCCAGGATTTTTCAAGGGGGGTGCGGTCACTAAAAAAACGGACCTTCGGTACCAATACCAATGATGACACACACACACACACACACACACACACACAATTATATATATATATATATATATATATATATATATATATATATATATATTCTTTGGACGACCAAACTACAAAAGTTGTATAGGAATTTGCGCGCGAAGCGCGCCGCAAATTGTGAATTTTGACTGTTTTAATGACGTTTTAAAGTCTCGAGGAAATTTGTATTTTTGTCTGTTGCATGTAATCGCGTTACGGTATTTCATCTAGGAAATAGTAAAAACTCATTTTGCCAGGAAGTTGCAAAGTTTAATTGTGTTCGAGACTCTGCGCGCATAGCGCGCCGCAAAATTGAGAATAGTGATTTTCCTGGTGTTGTTTTAACTTTTATTTTTTCTATTGTATACCCGCGTTAGCAGGCCTGAAGCCTGATATGCGAGTTTGTCAAAAACGAAAATGAATAAGAAAATTTTAAAAACAAAATGAATTGTAAATGTGAACCATTTATATTTTGCCTCCTTGTGGTAGAATATTTCCAGCATTTCCGAACTTTCAAATAATCATTTTAGATTTAATAATATTAAAGGTAGTAGATCCGATTCGCAAACATCTCCAATATCAGTCAAATGTCATATTAACCATCATGCTAAGAAGGTTTTCTTTGTGAAATTTGGAGGCCAGTGAAATTCAAAAATTAAACATCCGTTAGCCATTGGAAGAAGTTGAGTGCAAATTCAGACCTCAGGCTTAGTGCTCAGATGTTTTCCTATTTGATTTGACCTGTCTCACTGTGCACACTAAGATACATACTGGAATGGTTATTTCTTATTTATTAAATTATAGTAGCATATTTGGTTACTAGCTGTCTCTAGGCATTTTCGAATTTGGGCTGCAAAGAGATCCACTACCTTTAAGTTAGAAGAGAGATAAGTAAATAATGATAAAATAAACAAACAAAAAAGAATGAGTTTCTTTTGTAGTACTATCTGACAAACCTTTTACTTTACCGTTTTACTTCATAGCTCAGCACTTTCCATTCTCTCTCATACCCTCTTACCCATTACATTTAAATGAAATACAACTAAAATGAGTTTGCGTGCCTGCATAATACTCTTTGGAAATTATAAGTGAAAATGTTCTTAGGTTTTGGCTCACTTTAAAATGAGAACCAATAGAACTGTCACAACATGAGAAAATGTATAAGTAATAATCAACAGTACATTTCCGAATTTGTCCTGCAAAGAAATCCGCTACCTGTAAGTTAGAAAAGAGATTAGTAAATAACGATAAACTAAACAACAAAAAAGAATGAGTTTCTACCGCCGTATCCAGAACAGAGCCTGAAACGGTGCAGGCTCAAGAAATCGTTTGTACTATAATACGTCTTGAAGTACTGTGTGATACTGTTGACTCAGACTTCTACAAAGCTGTAAGTGAGAATTGTAATCCAATCCGACTCATTACCCGAGATATTTATGAAAATATATCAATAAAGAATGTAAATTAAATAACGATGCGTCACAATGCAGTCTAACGCTCTCACAATGCTATCATACATAGGGTTTTTCACTGACTGTTTTTACCCCGGAGCTCTTGCAATATTCAGGCTTTTGTAATACTATCTGACAAACTTTTTACTTTACCATTTTACTTCATAGCTCAGCACTTTCCATTCTCTCTCATACCCTCTTACCCATTACATTTAAATGAAATACAACGAAAATGAGTTTGCGTGCCTGCATAATACTCTTTGGAAATTATAAGTGAGAATGTTCTTAGGTTTTGGCTCACTTTGAAATGAGAACCAATAGAACTGTCACAACATGAGAAAATGTGTAAGTAATAATCAACAGTACATTTCCGAATTTGGCCTGCAAAGAAATCCGCTACCTGTAAGTTAGTTTCTAACGCTCTCACAATGTTATCATACATAGGGTTTTTCCCTGACTGTTTTTACTCCGGAGCTCTTGCAATATTCAGGCTTTTGTAATACTATCTGACAAACTTTTTACTTTACCATTTTACTTCATAGCTCAGCATTCTCTCTCATACCCTCTTACCATTACATTTAAATGAAATACAACTAAATTGAGTTTGCGTGCCTGCATAATACTCTTTGGAAATTATAAGTGAGAATGTTCTTAGGTTTTGGCTCACTTCAAAATGAGAACCAATCGAACTGTCACAACATGAGAAAATGTATAACTAATAATTTGTTGGAACCGTAAGCAAATGCCAGCTGAAGGCGAGTAGGCAAGTGTGTTTAAAAGCATTAGATTATGCACGGAGATCGTACAGTTACTTGATAGATGATCTTTTCTCGAATGTTGGTACTAGCAGAAGGGCTAGAAAAAGCAGCTATTATAATTCGTTAGGCATGCATAATGGCCCAATGAGTGTTACAAGAGAACTGGAGTAAGACAGGTCTTTCATTTTGTTTTGTCTCTCCTGATCGTTCGTAAGAAATGCTATTTCATGACCACCTTTTCACAATTTGATTGGAGCATGCATTCATAATGGAAAATAGTTGACATAATAATCTATCCCCAGGCATTATCATGCCAACATGTACTTATATATACATGTACTATATCTTTGTGAGACGTAGATATAAAATGTCTCAGGTTTTCGATTATAGTAATTTCGAGGAAATTTCTTTAATATTTATCATATATGTAAACTTGAGGCTATTAGATTTTCATCCACTTACCTCTGTTCCTGTGAAAAAATGCAAGTGTCAACCTCAATGTCATCCACGAATCGCACGTACTCGGGCGGCCAGTGGAAAAAAAAACCACCGGTCACACGCGCCAAGGGCCATGGCATGCAGTGCCAATATAATAATAGCTCGCACAAACTGATACATAACATTTGTGTTTGTGTGCATGGGGACGATCCGATGGTTCATACAACAAAAGGGTTTCGTACAATTATTTTTAACATTGTTAAACGTACTCTTCCACATTTACGTAGCATATAATGTGTCTTTATATTTATTTGGATTGTTATCTTGAGAATTGCTAAAAACCGTTATTATGAAAAAGTGGACCTTTCAGAATTTGGGGGGGGGGGGGTGCGTACGCACCCGACGCACCCCCCCCCCCCCCCCCCGGCTACGGGCCTGCTGTGGTATAATGCTGTGGCTCTATATATACTGTAGACGATAATGATGTAGTCGGTGCTTTAGTACATTCCAAGATATTTCCCATTTGATCTTTATGAACCATCGATATTTGAAACATGGATTTTTCTCTGCTCCAGTCATTTTGAAGACAGACCAGTATTGAACAGCATATTTGTAGTTAGGCCCTTCTTTTACGCGTATCCTTCAAAATCCTAATCTTTGCCTGATTTAGTGTGATGGGAAAATTTTTTCAAATCAATAGAAAATGAAAGGAAACAGGCTACCAATTTGATTCGACATTATTTCCTTTTCCAACAGAAAGTCAAATAAAATGCAAAGCTTTATTTGTAAAATATTTTGCTTACAATACAATGTATGATATTTATAAAGTCAATTCAAGGTAAGTCTCATGCTAGCCTGACATAATTAACATGTTCTGTAAAAATTAAGCGGCTATGGCTGACATTATCAAATATATCAGGCCAAAAGGCATTCATGAATCGGAAATCAAGTTAAACATATTGGCCAATCACTTTCACGTAGAGATATTCCATGTCTCCATCAAGTAAGAATTTCTTCAGATAAGAATTTCTACCCGCTCAACGGGGTACTATATAGTGAAGTGTGACCATATGTGACCTTAGCTCGCTTAATACTCCGTGAACTCTTGAATCAGATCATACTTTCGTTTGACAAAAGTGTATCTTTGATTGGGATCTTATCTTTTCCACTTTACTTCACTTGCTTTAACTTTGCTTACTGTTCTGACTAAGAACTTGCTTTTGTGCACCGTATTTCAGTAATTCAACGAAATGTAACTCGAAAGTGTGTTCTGACCGTTAACAACATACCAAAGTGGGAGAGTCCAGTTTATGAACCGTGTCAACTGGAGACGACGTCAATCTCAACCACACTGACCAGCAACCCTCCAGTCACGAAGTTGATAGAAGTGAGTATTTGCAGTATATCTAATTATCAAATATTGGTAGGTGATTGGTCATAATGCATTGACGTGCCAAATGCAGCAGGGATCAAAATTGTTATATTTGCGAGCAGTGACACCACGTCAGGTAACCTAATTCAGGAATTTCACTCACTACCGACGGGAATAGATTGAAATGTTAATATGACTCTTTTGTTGTTTTCGTTGATCTCTCTTTCTAGTGGGCTTCCAGACTTTTACTTTGTTCTCAACTGGTGTTTTTTTTTTCTCTGAGGGGCCCACATTCTACAAGCTTTGTCTTTTTAGTGGGTCCCTCCATTTTTCGAATTTTGCATACTGTTTAGTTACTTCTAATCACTTGATTTCTATGATAGTGTATAATTATTGTAAGGTGGTACAATCATTGTACATTCTTTTCATGTTACATAGTTTACGCACCTTATTTTCTGTTGCCAAAAAAGTGATGTTTATATTTTTGTCGAAAAATGAAATAAAACAATGAATTGAAATTGAATCTGCGCACTGCCGTCATTCGGATACAGTCTAGTCTGCTCAGTGTTGTGTACAACTTATTGTGCAACAAAATGTTTACCATACTCAATACGTCAATAACGGACTGTCAACTTTTAGATAAACATAATGTGATTCTTACTCCAAATTAAGCATCAAAATGTCAATGCATGTGAATGATTCTGAATACAACATTTTGCTAACAATACGTTGTACAGAGTATAGGATTAGCCAAATGGCAATCATCAGAATTTTTTATACGAGAAGTCCTTACACGAGTTTGATGATAAAATGGTTGTATCCGCGTGTTCTTTTTCTCTGTGTTTTTATTTCGGTTATTAGGTACCTGAAAATCTGACTGCAAATAATGTCGATAACGTGACGAGATCCCTGCAGAAAGAGACAACAGACCGCTCGAGTTTCACTGAGGATGATCTTGAACTCGTCACGGAAATATTTTCTGATGTCATAGAGCTGGACCTTGTAGAAGAAGAGGTTTGTACAATTAAGTTGGTACAAGTGAGAACCTATATCACGTTTATAGCGACAGTTAGTCACGCTGAATGTTTAAATCTTCCTGGTAGGCCTACTGTCAGAGCCAAAAACAACAACAACAACACAATTTCAATTTACAAATCAGCAACAAAGAGACTGTACAGAAGTTCATAAGCTCTTAAAGCGCAAACTGGGTGGTGAGCGCTCTGGCATAGTGGATAAGACTCACGACTCGCAATCGGAAGACCCGAGTTCGATTCCCGCCCATACAGTGGACAAGATGTTTTTACCATCGGGTACCTTTCGACCCAGGTGTTTTAATGGATACCTGGCAACGCTAGGGTAATAAAGATGGCAGGACCCTTGGTAAAGCAGTGGCAACACTGAAGAGGCTACCCTGGATAAAAGAAACACGAATTTTGTTATTGGATGTGTTGGACAACGAATTGTAAAAGAAACCCAAGTTCCCACTCAAAAAGTGACATAATTTGTATGCATCATCTGATTATGTACAAATGCCTCTACTTCATATAAGGCCCAAGTCACACAATGCTCTGCGTCCGGCGGCGTTACGTCAAAAAAAAAAAAAAAAAAAAAATTATTTTTTTTTTTTTTGCGGACTCCCGCGGATCCCTCGCCGTCCCGTGAAAATTTTGACAAAACTTACGACAGAAAAAGCGGGCGATACGGACAGATACGACCAGATGCGGATACTTGCGTCCACTTGCGGATAATCTTACGAATTGACACATAAATCGTTCTTTCGACTTGCGTTAACTTCCGAATACTTCTGAACACTTGCGGAAAGTTGCGAATATTTACGGAGAGTTGCGAATATTTTCGGATAGTTGCGGAGAGTTACAGATTGGTATGAATGATTGTGGACAATGTGGTTTTCTCTGGAGACCCCTGCTTATTCGGTGTATTAATGCCAGCAAGGTTATCACATTTATGACTGTCTTAGTACAATGGGGGAAAACTGAAATTATGTCATGTTCAAGTTGTGAAGACTTTCCGTATTATTTTGAATTTGTTTAATAACAATAAAGAAAAATGAAATTTGGAACTTTTCAAATTTTGAAAGTTTTTTATTTCATTTGTGCAACTCAAATATAAATGTGCATCATAAATGATTTTATCTTATTTTATTTCCTTTTATTTCTGCCTTTTTCACAAAGTATTTACAACATAAACAATTTTCCAATACTGTAATCATGCTTTATCCAACACAAAATGAATATAAATATCATCATGTAAACGTACCAATAATGAAATATTGTATAAGTGAGTTATAATCATACTTAAATTATTTGAAAATCATTAACATTTCAATCGAATTGATACAAACAAATTGGAGGAGACCGTCATCCTAAGCTAAAGCTTGAATTTGATGACGGCCTCTGGATAAGCATATAGCTTATACTTCATTACATAAATACTTCAATACATATTAAATTGTATAACGGAGTAGGGTACGTATAAATGCATCAGTGCAAAGGTGTTGTAAGGTGAGTTAGGGTACAAGTCTTATTTGCAGTTATGTTGTTTGATTATTGAAATGAAATTTGTTGCTATTTAGAAAAAATGTGTATGTTTATTTTCATATAAAAAATGATATACACAGTGTTTATGTATGCATACGTGCGGATACGAGTCATGTAATGTGAAAAGGTGGTGATAAGAATAAAGTGTACCTTGGCAAATATATAAGAACTGCGTCCGCACTCTGTGTTTTATCAGACATGGAATCCTTCAGAAAGTTTAAGATTTCACTTCAAAACTAATTCATGAATTTAAAAAAATGTATGACTAAATGCATAGAATACATAACATAATTATACCACGAATAAAATACTACATGGATCGATAAGTTAACCCAAACTAGGCCGGGCTATTTAGGTAGATCATAGAGCCGGGTGGGGGGGGGGGGGGGCCTCCCAGGCCCCCTCCAGATCTCGGCCGTCGACCGCTCGATCACGACGAAAATTAGCACACACATTGCCTATGACGTAATCTAAAGTACCACGAAGTTAAATTTTAAAAAAAAATTATCATTCATGCTTAATTATGCTAATTTATGCATAATGATGCATGAAATCAGACAAATTGGTATAAATCACTAAATAAAGCTCGAAATGGGCACATTTTTTGTGTAAATATTCTTTTTAGTGTCCTGAGCAAATACATGAGAAAAAAATTGTACCATCTGAAAAAAATTTTCATGTATTTTATTGTTTCTTTAATTTCTTATGTATTTCATTGTTTTTTCGACTTTATGTTTTTCATTGTTTTTCGATGAAACTTGTCCGCGACATTGTCCCAAACAAGAAAATATGTTATTGATTGATTTTAATCAATAAAACCCCAAAATAATCATGCTTTTGTGAAATTTGCCTGTAAGCACAGTTTGCATTGAAATTGTACACGAATTCACGTTTTTGAGCAATTTTTGGTCTGACATGCACGTACATATTTATGCGCAACTTCGTAATCGCGCCCGGGCATCGCAAATTTGGTGTCAAAAGATGCGGGAGACTCGAAAGAAAAAAAGTCATGAAACGTCGCGGCGTTAGCTTTTCGCGTTAGCGATACATCGCGCGAAACGTCGAGGGGAGGGGGGGGGGGGCCCTCGGAGCCCCCTCCCGACCTAGTTAGGGTTAAACAACATAGTAAGAAAATATAGTTTAGAGTCCTAGAATAAACAAATTTTGGTTACGTTGTAATTGTGCATGGATATTCATGACTTACTGGATTATGTTACGGAGATTGTTAAAGTAATGCTTGATAAATCTCCAGACAAAAATGGACTTTAGAACACCCCTCCCCCATCCAGATACAATATAAAATATGTATACACATTCCATGGAGTGTGGAATGGCTATAAGACTATAGAGAAATACTAAATTCGTTCTCATTTTTTTTTATAGCTTATCACTGTCCCACACCTTCCCCCGGCCAGAAAAGTAAATAAAATGCTGTCACTCTATCCCCTACCAAAAAATATTGACCCTTTCGAATAATATACATTCAAGGTTGCAAGGAAAACAAGTTCACCACCCGGGGTCAACCGATGTCATCTGTATGTGGGTGTCATCTTAAATTGACCATTTGCGGGGAGAAATTTCATAACTCGACCATGCGGTTGTACCACTCCACCGCTCCTTCAGGTACATGCGCTGTAGTGGTTTCTCGGAGTCTCTGCTCCCATGGGAGTGGAAAACGGAAAACGTCAAGGGACGCAGTTGTCCGCAGCTTTCGTAACTGTCCGCAGGTGTCCGTAAGCAGACGTAAGTGTTGTGATACGTTAACTTGCGGTTAATTTCGGATACTTGCGGCGGACGCAAATGAATGCAAATGGACGGGAGGTAAAACATTTTGCGGATGGTCTGCGTCCAAGCTACGGATAGTTACATTCAGTTACGGATAGTTACGTTTAGTTACGGTTACTTGTGTAATGCCCCAGTCACACAGTGCTTTGCGATGGGTAACTTTGCGATGGGCGGTGAGTTGGCTCAGTCGGTAGCGCGTCTGCCTCACGATCACGCGGCCCGTGTTCGAACCCGAGTCTGGACTGAGCAATGTTGTGTGTAAACATACCGTCCCCTCTAGCAAGAGGCAAAACACTCTGTCCCTCGGATAGGACATAAAATGGAGGTCCCGTGTATGAGAGAGCAACAACTCATCCACGTAAAAGATCCCGCTTCATTCATTCATCGCAAAGAGCAGGGTGTTTAACCCGGTGAAGCGGTCCCACCTCACATCCAACTGGACCCCATGGAAGACCAGCTTAACGTAGCCGAATATGGGCTATCCAGCCATCTTGTCAGATGGAAAATGAACAAACAAACAAACAAACAAACGTCCGCCGCGGATAGATACTGATGAGTGAACGCAGGGGGACGCAGCGTGGACGCATCCGCAGGGACGTATGTAGACGTAACTGTCCGCTACTCATCCGTAAAGAAACGCAAAATGACGGCGCCAAGCCTGCGAAATTCTGAAATGTTCAAAATTTCGCATAGGGATTATACAGATGCAGACTTTCGCAAGTAACCGTAACCAAACGTAATTATCCGTAACTGAACGTAACTATCCGTAGCCTGGACGCAGACCATCCGCAAAAAAATTTACCTCCCGTCCGTTTGGGTTCGTTTACGTCCACCGTAAGTATCCGAAAGTAATCGCAAGTTAACGTATATCAACACTTTCGTCCGCTTACGGATATTTGCGGACAGTTACGGATGCTACGGAAGATTACGTTTCGACGTTTTCCGTTTTCCACTCGCATTGGAACACAGAGACTCGTGGGAAGCCACACAACTCATGTTGCCAAGCTGCAGCGCATTTACCTGAAGGAATGCTACAATACTGTCGGAGCAGTGGAGAGGCAGAAACGCATGGTCAAATTATGACATTTCTACCACAAATGGTCATTTTAGGTGGCACCCATATACTCATGTCATCGGTTGACCCTTGGTGCTGAACTTTTTTTCTTGCACTCTTTGAATGTATATTTTTCGAAAAGGCAAAATTTTGATTACGGGAAGGGGTGACAGCATTTCATTCACTTTTCTGGCCGGGAAAGGTGTGTGACAGCGATAACTATATAAAATTCTCTATGTCAATGATATGTCAAAATTCTCTATGTAGGGGATGGGGTGAGAGCATTTCATTCACTTTTCTGGCCGGGAAAGGTGTGTGACCGCGATAACTAAATAAAATTCTCTATGTCCATGTCAACATTCTCTATGTCAATGATATGTCAAATTCTTCAAACATCCTCTCTTTCTTATCATTTGCGGATGATAACAATGTGTTTTATCTGATTCTCATTCTGATCGATTAACACATGACACTTTAAACTATGAATTAACGAAGTTACTCCATTGGGTAAGAGCGAACAAACTGTCAATAAATTTGAAAAAAAAAAACTGCAAGAAAAAATGCATGCTGTTCAGTAATTCGCTGGAAAATCTACCGAGAAATGTTTTCCTGGAAAAAACGGTCATAGACGAAGTCTCTTCCATCAAATTTCTAGGTTTGATTCTGGACAATAAACTTACCCGGGGTTTGCGTATTGATTCTGTATGTCGCGTTACTTCAAGGAATATAGGTATTATAAACAAAGTTTAATTTTATCTTCCAAAAAATTTACTTTTCATGTTATATTCTGCTTTGATACTACCTTACCTAAACTATGGTATACTCGCATGGGGAAACACTTTTTCTACTTATACAGAAAGAATACTATTATTACAGAAAAAAGCTCTTCGTATCATTTGTCACGAATCGTGGAGAAGTCATACTTATAATCATTTCACGAAAATAATATTTTGAAAATATGACCTTTATCGTTTGCAATTAGGACAATTCATGTATAAACTCACCAATCATTCTCTCCCCCTTGTGTTTGATTCCATGCTCTTAAACAATGAAACTGTTCATGCATATCCAACCCGTCAATCCCATGAATATCATTTGCCTTTGACTAGGACGGTTTTTGCAAAACCTTTTTTCTCCTTTTCTGGACCAAAATTCTGGAATTTTTTTGACAATAATATAAAAGAAGCTATAATTCTTAATACATTTTCTTTAAAGTTAAACAATTATTTAAAACCTTCATATGCAGTAAAATAAATAATTCCTTTTTTTTATACTTTTGATTTTCAAAATCGTTGCTGCGTCGGTAACCTCACTACTCTTTGTTTATCAGCGAGCCTGTGCCTCCAGTGCCCTGGTTATGACCCACCATTTCCCTCTCCTCCCCCTCCCCCCCCCCCGTCCACCTCGGATTTCCTACCTTCCTTATTATCTTTCTATATCCTCTCATCAATCTTTAATTACAAGAGAGCCGCTTCATGTTTGTTAATGTGAGTTGGTATGTGTGCATGTATGTGTGTTACTCTGTCTGTCTTTTTTTTTACTACCGTTAAGGGAAATTGTTGTTGTTGTTTTTTGCTATTATAGTTTTTTTCTGTATGAAGGGACTGCATTCTACAAGCCCTGTTTTTTAGCAGTCCCCTCCATTTCCAGCAATATTGTTTATGCATTCACCACAGTGACGTACCAGTTATTTGTATCTCTGTTTATAATCTACCTGTATCTCTTTTACAATGTTATTCTGTTCATTGCATTGTGGTACTGATTTCATGACATCTGCGTATTCGAGTGTTTCATTGTATTTCTAATTATTTTATTTGTGGAAATGAAATAAATTAACTTGAAAAAATGAGAACGAATTTGGTATTTCTCTATAGTCTTACCCACTTTTACGCTCCATGGAATGTGTATTACATTTTTTGTATATATATTGTACTTGGGTGTGGGAGGGGTGTTTCAATGTCTTGATGTCTTTTTTTTCTGGAAATCTAATAAGTATTGCTTTATTATAAAAAATCTCCTTAACATAACCCAATAAGGCATGAATATCGCTGCACAACGACAACGTAACCACAGTTTGTCTATTCCATGACTGTAAGTAATAATTTTCTTACCCTAATGTTTAACTTATCGATCTATATTGTATTATATTTGTGGTATAATTATGTTATGTATTCTTTACATTTATGAAGTTTATTCATATTTGAGTTGCACAAATAGAATTTAAACCTCAAGTTCAAAATTTCATATATCTTTTATCACTGCAAAGCAAATTAAAGGATTACAATTTTTTCACAAATTGTACGTAATTGAATTTCAGTTTTCCCCAGTCATGCCAGTGTGCAATGTAAGACAGTCCACTATGTGATAACCTTGCTGTCATAATACACTGACTTAGCAGGGGTCGTCACAGAAAACAATACTGTCCATAATTATCTATAACAATCTGTAACTATCCCTAACTATCCGCAAATATCTGCAACTCTCCGCAAGTGTTCAGAACTATCATGTGCCAATTCGAAAGAATATCCGCAAGTGGACGCAAGTATTCACATCTGGTCGTATTTGTCCGTATCACCCGCACTTTTTTTCGGTATGTTTTGAATACATTTTCTAGTGACGGCAAAGGATCCGCGGGAGTCCGCAGAAAAAAATGACTTTTTTGGACGTAACGCCGGACGCAGAGCATTATGTGACTGGGGCTTAAGTCTGCATCCGTGGAGTCCCTTTGCGAAATTTTGAACATTTCAAAATTTCGCAGGCTTGGTGCCGTCATTTTGCGTTTCTTTACGGATTAGTTACGAACAGTTACGTCTACATACGACCCTGCGGATGCCTGCGTCCTCGCTGCGTCCCCCTGCGTCCACTCATCCGTATCTATCCGTGGCGGACGTAACCCATTGTACGGTATTGTGTGACTGGGGCATAAATCAGTATGCCAGACAAGATTTCAACACAGTGATGTACATGTACACTATTGTAAGTAGTTGTTTAATGGATCAATTTAACCTAGGAGAACTATAAAAAGGATATTCAGGCTTTTCATGTTCAAACAAATTTACTGATGAATTGTTCCTATTCAGGTATCCGATCATCTGTTTAACACGGTTGATAACATTCTAAGTACGGCTGAGAACACATTTCAACCAGCCAGCGACGACCGTGGTGACGATGATGACGTTGAAGTAGCCACCGTTGCCAACAAATTTCTCTCCAAAACCAACGAGTTGATTACTGCCATCCAAAACAATTCCAATAACAACTTCACCTTCAACGGGGACAACGTTGACGTTGCCGCTGTCAAGGTGAACAGGCAAAGATTCCCCATCGCGGTCGAGTTTGCGACGAGCTCGCCGACGAACGAGAGCATCCTGTTCTCACCCAACGATGACACCCTATCTGATGCGGCGGTTGAGACATCTGTAGTCATTCCCGAATCCATTTTGAATTTCGTACCTGGTAAACATGCATATAATCTCAATTAAGGTATAGATTAAGGCTTAGATTCCCGGCGGAGACTAATTTTTCAACCCGTGCACTTTTTTTCAACAAAGGAGGAACAAGAAGAGGAATAATAATTTCAATTTCAATTTTTCATATTTCTCGATGAAAAAAAAATACATCAAATATAAGGAAATTAAATAATTAATACATGATATCCAGCATGTCCAGAGTACTGCAAATATATAGAACACAGTGGTCGATCTATGAAAGTTGGAATCTGAGAATGAATGCTAAAGAAATATGTTGGAACCTACATAGAAGCAAGGTTGTCGAGCGTTGGTCCCACGATTCCAAGCTGTGCATTGTTTTCTCTCTCGTCATATCTTATAACTTATGTATACAATCAGCAAAAAAAAAGTAAACACTATTTTTTTCGAGTTCAAATTATTCATAGAAAAGTTGGATGAAAATTAATTTATTATATACCGTATTAAAGGTAATTTAATTGGCTATTACCCTAGTAGGTCAGTATAAAATGGAAACATTATACGCATGAGTGAACACATTCGTTTTAGTTCTTCAAGGCACAAAAGTGAAAATTCCAAAAAAAAAAATTAAAAAAAAGTTAACAATGATGTTATAACAAAAGAACAGTTTAACAGAATGAGAGACATGAATGAAATAGCAAAGAAAAAAGGTTTTCACTATTTTTATTTCTTTCTAACCTCAAACAATCAAAGTGGGAACCAGAGGGGGAAGATAAGAATTTTCTGTCAACTCAAACCTCAAATGAAATAAGGAGTAAGGACATAGAGATCGAAGAGAATATCTTTTTTTTTTCATTCTTCAATGTATTCATTCAAGAATTCATGAGAGAAATTCATGGACTGATTATTATTTACAATCTTCCGAATTTGACACAAAAAAGAATTCAAATTCCTACCAGTTTTCTTAGTATTGCTTCTTCTCTCATTTGATTTTAATTTGGATGAGATAGAATATTCTTCATTTTCCTTCAATATCTTTAGCCTTTATTGATCTTTTGGGCTTCAATAATTATTATTGACATCACGGTTTTTTTGCAGCTTCATTCATGTTTTTCGTTGTGTTTAATTTGTCTTTTTTTTATTGTTACATGGAAGAGCACTTACACATGAATGACAACTTGTTCATTTTTGCAGTTTCAACTTTTGTGCCATGGAAAAAAAAATGGTGTACAGTCATACATCAAGTTTTTCTTTTTATTGACGTACCAGGTTAATATCCAGTTAAATTACCTTTCATTTGGTATAAAAACATTAACTCTCAACCAATTATTTATAAGAATATTAACTTGAAAAAGCGTTTACTTTCTTTTCTTTTTTTTTTGCTGAGTATATATATATATATATATATATATATATATGTATACCCATATGCATATATATGTATAATTAAATACATACATACATACACATGTATGCGAATGATGCAGGAACATTGCAGAGGAAATGGGAGGCCGGTTTGAGAATTTATTGTTTGTTTAATGTTACAAAGCAGTTTGCTTTCAATGCCGTATTACCTTTTTTTCACATTGTTCTTTAGAGGGTGTAGATGTCAGTGTGAGCATAATGGTGGTAAAGACACCCGAGTTCTTTCAAGAAGTCCAGAACTCGTCCATAACGACACCGAAGAAGCCCGAAGGATCGATCTCGACCAAGAGACGAGTGGCAGCTCCGATTATATCCATCACCGTGGAGGGCGCTGAGATAGGGAGCTTGCCGGAGAACGGGTCGCTGGAATTTTCGTTCCAGTTGGAGATACCGGTAAGATGCCTGTCCTCATTTTCGGTTTTATATCCATGATTATGTACGATACTCGTAATATGGGAAGAGAGAGGTTTAAGATGGACGTTTTCAGTGATCTAATAATCTCTCAAACAAGGCGGTCAGTGATAATAACGTCATGCACAAATGCATGTTAAAGGCATACCATTTGCAGATGAAACAAAAACCCAGCATTAGTGCTTGAAAATAGTTCTAAAATGTGAGTCAGGTATAGAAACAACCACTGTAAAAATTTAAATTTGTATACTTGATGTTATGTGTTGTTAAATACACAAAATGTGAACAATAGTTAAAATAAGAATGTTTCCAGACTAAACCGTATACAGTTACGGTTTGTTGAGAAAAACATTGATATCTCCTTATATTTTAGGATTTATTGCGAAAATGTTATATGGTAGGATGTTTTGTGACACAACAGACCTACATATATGTATCAAATGTGATATCTTGAACATTTTTGAAATCACTGCTCCCAAAGGTAAACTGGACCTTTAAGTAGATAATAAGTTATAACTAGATAAACATTACAGTCTGAAAATGTTATATAAAATGTTACCTATATATAATAGTTGCACTGTAGTTCCAACTACGGTAATAGTAATAGGATAGAAAATCATATCGAAATGTTTCAACCTCGGAGTTTCTTGAGTAATCTTGATCATCTCAATCTAAATTCAGTTAAACATGTTAAATGGAAGAAATACTCACACAATCTACATCGCATTGAATATTCTAGCGAAGAGAATTTGATATTCAAACATTGATATCTAAATGAGTCACGTTCATTTTGGTAAACGTTCCTTTAATAGGATAGATATAGGCCAACAAGTACGAGCTGCGTGTTTTGGGAGACGATTGGGAATACCACACAAAGATGGTCCACCGAGGGATGTTTGACCCTCAGCATCTCGACCGATGAAGTGCTGTACTGCCAGTGTAACCACTTGACCAGCTTTTCAGTTCTTATGGTAAGTATGTATTACACGTAGTGCCTTAGACTTCGGATGCTACATTTCTCTTTATGTATATCACAAACATATATAACCACAAACACACAGAATATATATATATATATATATATATATATATATATATATATATATATATATATAATTTGTTTGTTTATTCATTTGTATTATACGTGTGTGCCTGCGTATATTTGCACTCACGTAAATACAATATGTAATCTCAAGATGTACACGTGGTATAGATGCTAATTTCTTAAAATACTTTATGTTTTGAACTGCAAAGTGCTTCGCGAGATTTTTTCGTTTATAATAGATATTATAAAGTTTTGTCTTTAATAGTATCATCATTATGGTTACCAATCTCTGCTTCCAATTTTAAATTTAATACAAAATAAACTCTCGTATAGCCCAAAGTTGGAATTAGAATTCATTCAATGTTTGCGATTTTCTTTCTTTTTTCTTTAATTGTATAGTCGTCATGCCGGAAAAAAAGGAACTTTTTGCATCCAAAAAGGTATAGTTTAATGAGTGCCAGGTCTTCTTTGACATTAGTAAGCACGGATGAAGACGATATTTTGCAGAAGATATTTAACTTGACATGTCCCATTCTAGCACTATAAAGACAATGAAGTGTTACACCTTTCTATCATCAACACAGGATATTGAAAAAGTACCAAGTCCCTCTCCGCTGTTGCTTGACATTCTAAGCATGATCGGTTGCGGCATGTCTATAGTGTGTCTGATTCTTACAGAGTTTATTCTTCTTGGGATAAGGTAAGATTGTGTATCTATTTTGAAAACGCAACGACTGAATATAGTCCATACATAACAGCTGGGTCTCAGTGATTAAACTGTTATTCCATGGGGTCAAGATGAAAATATGATTTGAATACAGGGTGGTATTGTAAACAAAATTAACATTTACGTTATAACAAGCATGGACGAGAGGAACTGAAACAAGGCGTTATTGAAAAAAAAAACATATCACAACATTATGCTTAAGAACGAGATGAAATATACAAAATATAAACCAATCTACACATATTCTGAACTGCGCTGTATTTGTATCAATTTGATGCGACTATAAAATTATAGGGGATTCATTCAAGATCAAGTTCAAGTTATTAATTTCATCTACAACAAAATGTACAGAGAATGAAAAGTTCGAATACACATAATGCCAGTACAATAATGTTATATTATAATATTAAAGATGTAATATACACAATAATATGTTATAATCCATACGACAAATTAATGAGCTGATCTAAAACGTCGTCGAAACTATTTTATGTTTTTCTTTAAAAAGTCTTAGGTGATGTCTTAATTGCATAAACCATTTTACGTAAATGTGCACAATGAAAATAATTATGTTGGGTTTTTTTTTCAGGAAAAAGTTATCATTGATGTGCAGAACAGATTTGATTTGACAATAGTGATTTCCTGTCAAAAATAAAATTCAGAGGAGATTTATGTGTTGACCAATTTTATATCATTTTTCTGACGAAACTGATCCTCTTGAGTACCTGTAGCATTTTGTGCAATGTTGTTTCCAGCTTTAATAGATGATTATGACTTTGGTAAGGATCAAAAGTCAACTGAAGGGCGTGAGTGCCGTATGCATACGGCGCTATATAGTGTACAGTGTAAGCAGAGCACCAAATGTACGTTTCGATGCTGGTGTAAATTGAAAAAGATATCGTCTCTTGAATTGCCCAGCGAGTTTACCTGCGATTTCCTTCCATGCGTTTAGAACACGAAGATGCTATGCAATATGATAAATAACACTGAATAAAGACTAGAGAATGATGGTTAAAGAAAAGTTGCATTCTACATCTTAATTCTCAAGGAAGCTCCGTAAGAACCCGCCACAACGAATCATCGCCTGTCTGTGCTTTGCTCTGCTGGGACTCTACGTCACCTTCCTAGTGGGCATAGACAGGGTGAACTGGGGCTGGGGTTGTCTCGTGGTTGCCTCCTTGCTGCACTTCTTCTGTCTGGCCGCCATGTTTTGGATGGGCATCGAAGCCTTCAACATGTACCTGATGTTCGTCCGTGTCTTCAACACGTACACGCGCAATCTGATAATGAAGTGTTCACTCATCGGCTGGGGTGAGGGATTCATTATACACGTTGTTATTATTCACTTCACTTCACTTCAGTTCAGTTCATCTCAATTCAATTCAATTCAATTCAGTTCAATTCAATTCAATTTAATTCAATTCAATTCAATTCAATTCAATTCAATTCATTTCAATTAATTTACAGGCCTAATATTCCATATATATAATTTCCATCCAACGAAAGATATTACAAAGTGTTAACTTTTGAAAAATCATGTTGTTTAACAAATTATGAGAAGTACAAAGACATAAATGCAAACTTTGTAAATTACGAATTTATGTATTAAACAGAAACACAGAACGTTTACTATGTTATATGCAACTGCAAGGATGACATAAAGGTAAATACAGCGATGAAAAGACTGTAGAATTTATATTCAGTCTTTGATAGCCGCCGTCGAATAGAAATACACTCTTCCAACATTACTGATTGATAGATTAAGCCTACTCTTCATTGGCGTAAATAAACCTGTAAATAAACCTAGAAGTATAGCCATGATAAGAATCATGGGCATATACGGCATGCTTGGGTTGGACTCGAACCAGTAGTTCCCTTCGAGTCCATCCCGAGTATGGATGTCCATGATTTTGTCAATCAGTTGCAATAAAAACAAATCGACGCGAGACTCATTGAATGAAAACATTGTTGTTAAGGCGTTTCAAAGTTATACGCTTATCATTAATGTCATGTTTTTCCATCAAATCGGAGAAACGGTTGTTGTTGTTTTTTTTTTGCAATGTATACTATTTTATCATACTACAGTCCTTGTTACCGTTGCACAGTAAATAAAAAAGTGGCGAGTTTTAGATCAGCGACACAACGCTAAGACGACTCTAATAAGGGAACAAATTGTGTTATGCATTATGCACGGGACAGTTGTTTCCATTGTCCAACGAGCAGTGAGGTTGCAGCGCCAAGCATTCGCGTCGCACATCTCAAGCTCGCTGATAAATATATATATATATATATATATGTAATATATATATATATGATATATATATATAAATAAATATATATATATATATATATATATATATATATATATATATGTATATATATATATATATATATATATATATATATATATATATATATATACATATATATATATATATAGTGTATGAAGGAGCTACACTGGTGCTGTAAATGGTCGAGAACCCTTCTCGCAGTCTATTTGTGCCCTCCGTCGCTCATGCATATTGTTGTTCTCAGTAACGTATGGAATTGTCAAAACTGCTATTAATGATTCTTAAACTGGCAGCATTTTTTCTTTGTTTCCTTTAAACTGTAACTGTATTTTTGTTGGAAATAGGATAAATAAATGAAATGAAATGAAGCGAAACAGGCAAAACTGTGGGAGGGTTTTTTTTTGGGTTATCTGATTACATTCAAAACTAATGAATTTAAATCTGTTCCATGCATGTTATCTTCTTCCCATGCAGTTAGATTAAGTGGTGCCAATTCTTGATAGGTTCAAGACCGTATCCGGGCACTTACCCCCTGGGCAACTACCCTCCGGATAACTACCACCCGGATAATTACCCCCAGGTCTATTCCCCCCTAGGGCAACTACCCCCCCCCCCCCGGACAACTACCCTCCTAGGGCAATCATCCTCCAGGGTCATTACCCCCTAGGACAACTACCACCAGGTTATCTACCCTCCTAGGGCAATTACCCCCAAGGGCAATTACCCCTAGGACATCTACCCCCGGATAACTACCCCCTGGGTAACTACCCCCTGGATGACTACCCCCCCCCCCCCGGATAACTACCCCCAGATAACTACCACCCGGATAACTACCCCCTGGATAACTACCCCCCGGAGAACTACCCCCCAGTTAACTACCCCCGGATAACTACCCCCAGATAACTACCACCCGGATAACTACCCCCTGGATAACTACCCCCCAGAGAACTACCCCCCCCCCGTTAACTACCCCCGGATAACTACCCCCTGGATAACTACCCCCCGGAGACGGAGAACTACCCCCTGGGTAACGTACCCCCGGATAACTACCCCCAGGATAACTACCACCCGGATAACTACCCCCGGATAACTACCCCCGGATAACTACCCCCAGGATAACTACCACCCGGATTACCACCCCGAGATACCCCCCCCCCCATAACCATACCCCAAACCCCCCCCCTCCTGATACTTACCCACTGGACAACCCTCCCCCCCCCCCCCGAAAGTTAACATACACCCGACGTTGTAATTTTTCCATAAGTTCATAACACCATATCAGAAGACTAAGCTCATGTAGGCCCTACATTAATGCACCTTTCTCTTACACTGTCATCATTTACTCTGTCATCATTTACTCCTTTGGCTTGTAATTTTCCACCATTATAACACATTAGACGATAAACATAAGAAAAGGAGAGTTGATTTCACTGCAATTCTTATTCCCTTAAAATTAGCGAGGGACCCTTCGATATAAAGCCATAGTTTCTGATAGGATCCGGGCACGGTTTTATGAAAGTTATCAGTCCTGACAAGCTGTCAGTTTCACACAATTACCAATCGTTGTAGGTCGATCAAAGCAGGTCCATGGTAACAAGTCAGTGACTCGAGCTTATCAATCAAGCAGAACCCATGGTTTTATTGAAATTATTAGAGACTAACAAGATGCCATAACTGGCAACTTTTATCAAACGGTGCCCTAATCTGTCATTTGAGTAAAATTACAGCTTATTTTACTTACAAGTAGAATTGTGCTAGTTTTCAAATTAAATGTTCTCGACACTTTATGGGGAAATCCAGTTCATTCAATCCATTCCAGTCTGATTAGAAAGAGTAAAATATTACGAGTTTAACGGTATTTCTTTTTCTAGTTGTTAACGAAGTCTTTTGTCCTGCACCCTCTTTTTGAATAGATCTAGAGAGTTGTAGTTGACAGAATCCTTTTTACATTAGGGCTGCTCTGTTTTATCCCGGCCATTTTAAGACTATTTTTTTTTTCACAAAACTTGAATCCTTCTTGGAATAACATGCTCTTTAATATTTCGTAAGGGGTTTCTAATTATCTCACACAAAAGATGTTAAAAACCTGAAGTTAGGTCTCGACCAAAACCAGACGATATGAAAAAATGTTGTTGTTTTTTTTCAATTCAAATAACAAACGTTGTTCGAAAATGACAATGAGAGACGTAATTTTCTGGGGGGGGGGGGAGTTATTGCAAGAGGGGTGATTGTTTGGAGCCTAATTTTAATAAGGAGTAATTGTCAAGAGAGGTAATGCTCTGCGGTGATAATACCAAGGATGTGACAATCTCTTCCCGCATCCTTGATATACTATGTAGTTGTTAATGCCCAATGATGCAGTAGGGTAATTCTGAAATGAGCGTTAACAGATAATAGTAAAACAGTTACAAAATTGATGAAACAATGCAAAGAAATCAAATTAAGACAGAGACGAAGTACACAAATAAAGAAACAGTGTACTCCCGTTACAACGAACACGGTTATAACGAAATTTCGCTATAACGAAGCAAAACCTGTGGTCCCAAAATTATCGCCATTAAAGTCTATGGTACAAAATTCGCTTATAACGAAGACGGTTATAACAAAATTTTCGTTATCACGAAGTCTTTTCTGAGCGCCACTGACAAAGAAAAACAAAAGAAATGTGCTCCGTTACAACGAAATGCGGATCGCATTCGAAAATGCGTAGCGGAACAGGCATTTTTATAGCGTCTCTGCATGCAACATGAGCGAACGCTTCACATCATTGTATGTTCACTCCGTGTATCACGCACAGTTTCCGAGGGGAACTTGCGTTTTTGTAATAGAATAATCTGAATTCAGATAAGGTTTGTTTCATTGTTCCGTAAGTCCTTTAATACAAAACACACAGATTCTGATAGAACTAAATGTCCGTAATAGTTCGGAAATGAAATATTAAGCACATTTTGGCGTTATTCCAAAGGTTCGTTAATCCGATAATAAAATATGGTTCTTATTCTTATACGGTTCGTTAGTCCGAAAATGATAGGAATTCAAAACGTTCGTTAGTGATCTGAACATTACAAAAAGAATCGTTAATCCATGGTGGAAGAAGGTGAGTAGACTAACAAAACTTAAGAATTGCAATCCTTATAATCGTCTTAAGATAAATAAATCTTCGAAATAACTAACCTTTCTCATTTTTTTTTTTCATTAACAAACTTTCTTCGGAATAACGAACCTTATTTCATTTTTGGATGAAAAAGCCTTCGGAACAACGGACTTTCTGAATGGTGAACCTTTCTCATTTTTTGGATTTATAATCAACCTTCAGAATGACGAACTTAATTTCATTTTCAGATCAACGAACCTTCGGAAAATGAACAATATATTATTTTAATCTAAATTAAGAACTTTCGGAATAAGGATTTTTTGGAAATGCGAACCTTCAGATAAACAAACCATCGGAATCCCGGGAATGGCGAAACTTCGGAATAAGGAGCCTTCGGGGTAACGTTCTTAAGTAAGAAAAGAACCTTTGGAATAGCGAACTGTAACCAAATCCTACACCGTCATTTTCTACACATGTGTGACAACACAAACAACTTTATGCTCTTTTTAAAATGTAATATTTAAACGAAATTAAAAAGGTACTCTCCCATTTCACATAGCTCTCCAGCGTATGATGATGATTCAACAAACAGATTTTTTTTTTTTTTTTATGCGTTGTTTCCTTCTTTTCGTTATACATTGGATATTATATTTGTTCGGTTATAACGAAATTTCGTTAAAACGAAAAAAAAAAAACAACAACTGCCGGTCCTGAGTATTTCGTCATAACGGGAGTGCACTGCACATGAACACACACGAGATAATTAAATCCCTTGTAATGAGAGAAAGAGGAAAGGTGAGTAATGAATGACAGGAATAGACTATACCTTCACGGTACATGGACAGAGAAAAGCGAGAGGGAAGAGGAAGATGATGGGTCAAAATCAGGGCACGTGAGGCATGAGATATAAGCTCCTCAAAATAAAGAAGTGTTACATGGAGTTGTGGTAAATGATAGACGATTGTGGTTAAAAAAAAATATTGCAAAAAGTGAAGTGTACCATTTCTTCAAAGTGTCTTTAGCTCAATGGTAAAGGCATTCAAACTTAAAACTTCTTTTATACTACTATCAAGAGAAATCCGAAATTTCGGAACAGTAAAAGAAAATACAGATTTAGCGAAAATAGTTTTGGTTAAAGGCATTGACATTTACTGGATTACCGGGTAGGATATGCAGGGACAGTTTTGTTTTTGATGAACATAGAGTCAAAATACCGAAGGGAGAAATTAAGCTTGTACATAAATCGTCCTTAATGCAAACGATACAAATCGTAAATCCTTAAGATGTTGTTTTCATAAGATGAAGTATCAGTATGGCATCTCCGTGATTCCTGGCAAATGATACAAAGAACTTCGTTTCCTGTAGTAATATTCTTTTTATTAAAAGTAAGAGTTGGGGGGGGGGGGGGCAATGACCTGGGGGGTAGTTATCCAGAGGGTAATTGACGTGGTACTGTCCTGGGGGTAATTTTCCTTTTGATAGTTATTTAGGGGAGGGGGAGTTGTGGGCCTACTTATCCGGGGTAATCATCCATGGGAAGTTATCGGAGGGGGTAGTTATCGGGTGGAAGTTATCTGGGGTCTAGTTATCGGAGGAGGGGGTAGTTAACCTGGGGATAATCATCCTGGTAGTAATTATCTGGGGGGTAGTTATCCGGAGGGGAATTATCCGAGGGGTAATTAACCGGGGGGTAACTATCCGGGGGGGGGGGGGGTAGTTATCCGGGGGGTAGTTACCCAGGGGGTAATTCTCCGGGGGGGGGGGGTAGTTATCCAGAGGGTAGTTCTCCGGGGGGTAGTTACCCAGGGGGTAGTTCTCCGGGGGTAGTTATCCAGGGGGTAGTTATCCGAAGGGGGTAGTTATCCAGGGGTAGTTATCCGAGGGGTAGTTATCCCGGGGGTAGTTTTCCTAAGAGGGGATTGCCCAGGGGGGTGATTGCCCTAGGAGGGTAGTTGTCCGGGGGGTAGTTGACCTAGGGGGGAATTTTCCTGGGGGGTAATAATCCGGGTGGTAGTTATCCGGAGGGTGGTTTTCCAGGGGGTAGTGTTCCTAGACCCGTTAAAGAATTTATTCTAGATAATAATACTTTTTTTACCCTGATGTTTCCTTTCCTATAGGAGTGCCTCTGGGGATCACAATAGCTTGCGTGGCTACTAATTGGAAAGGATATCAGAACTCGCAGTAGTAAGCTCCACCTTCCGTCCAAATGGAGATTACATTTCCCTCTCTATAATTATTTCTAGTATGTTAAAGGGTGTGTACAGTTCTGGTCGAGGTGAGGATTTAGCTTTTAACGTTTTGCGAGATATTCAGAAACCACTCTATGAGATGTCAAAGAACATGCAATTCTGAGGGGCCCGTATCAAAAGTTTATTTGATGAAAATCGGTTTTGAAATGGCCGAGATATCCAAAAACAAGGTGAAACAAAGACTCTATCCTAATAGAGTTGTGGCCTGTATTCTTTTATTATTATCACTTTTTTGGATATCGCAGCCATTTGAAAACCAATTTTCATCAAATAAACATTGGATCCTTCTTGAAATTACATGCTCTTTCATATTTCACAAGAGGTTTCTCATATCTCACTTTGGAATGTAAAAAACATGAATCCCCACCTCAACCAGTACTGTACAGCCCCTTCAACGCCCTTTCAGAACATATTTGCAACACCCCAAGATAAAACAGAATGGACTTGTTTTGGTCCAAATATAGAATGAATATACATTGTATTACATTATTTGATTGAAATCAAGACATGCAGGTACTAATATTTTAGTATTCAGAATTTCGTCTGAAGGGAAAGAAAAATAAGAAACTAAATTTTAACAGGGAATTCAAAATTGCAAATAGAGGTCTTCTATCAAGGTACAAATTAAACATCTTGTTTATTCAACAGTGGTCATTCTACAACAGGGGATAAGATTCCTGTGTCATTTGGTGAATCCCATAATTCTTTTAAAAACTCTCGGTATATTTGTACTTCATGCTATAACACAAACCGGTTATTTAATTCGTGAAGCAGGTTAAAGGCGTGGAAATTCCCGTTTTACTATAGTAACTATGTAATAATAATAATGATGATGATAATAATAATAATAATAATAATAATAATAATGGTGGTGGTGGTAAGGATAATGATGATGATAGTAATAATAATAATAATGACAACAACAACAACAACAACTATGCAACGGATTGAGATCTGCTGATGCATTTAATGAAACCCTTGATAAGTGGATCTTATGCGGATTTTTTTTTTCTGCTTCTTGTCTATTAGTTGTTTCATAGCAGCAGGACCAGCCAAAAACTACGGGCTTCTGTTACCCATGGCGATAATCATCGTCTTTAACATCATCGTCTACTGCGTGGTCATGTACAAGCTGACGTGTGGTAGGAAAATGGCGACAAGCCAGCCTGACAGCGGAAGGGGCGCGGAGAGTCGCGCGGAAACCATACGGCGACTTAAGAACGCCATCGCCATCGCCACGCTCCTCGGGCTGACGTGGGCTTTTGGATTTCTGACCATCGCGGAAGGTCACGGCTTTTTCAGCGTTCTGTTCGTCGTATTTAACTCCTTCCAGGGAGTTTTCATCTTTTTCCTGTTTGGCGTCAGGCAGACAGAGGCGTGGGAGAAGCTGATGTCTTGGCGAGCTAGCCTCAGGCAGCAACTCTCGGGTCTGCAGTCTTGGAGCAATCCCAACGATGCGTCCTCAACCATGTCAACGGCAGGTGGCGCCACGGATCGGTACTGCACTGCTCGTAGTGTCCAAGCCAGCGCTGTGTCCAAGACAGACTATGCGTCCTCATCAAGCTATTATGCAGAAACGAAGATGTAAATAATTATAGAATTATTCCTGATCTTTACTCTATCAATATCAAGAGACACTTGGTATCATTCCGCATGGGGCATGCAGCTAACCCAGAAGGTGTCGACATACTGTATCTGCATTGTCGATCATGCATGTATGTCGACATGCTGTATCTGCATTGTAACATTGCGTTCGACATCAAATGATAACTGTAGAACGATTTAACAATAAACCGAAAAGATGATGTCGTACTCTATTCGATATTATTTTCCCTTATTAAACCAGATCATATTCTCGTAAAGAAAGTAGGAATCATCTCTAGTAAATGTAAATATTTTGACTGTCTTGTTTTTCAGTCATCGTGATATGAACACACCATTGTGTGTTACAGATATTTTGTAACCAGATTTAAAGATTTTTGTTTTAAACTCACCATCTTGCAGGGGCCAAGCCAAGTGAACAATGCTATGTATATTACGCGTCAGTTCTTATAGTTTCCAACAGCGCAATTCATTATTGTTGTATTTGTTCGAGACACAATGCATTGGCAAACATACCCTATAGATGAATCTGTGAACATGGCATTGGTTTAAACAACAACAACAACAACAACAACAACAACAACAACAACAACAACAACAACAACAACAACAACAACAACAACAACAACAACAATAACAACAACACGGAATCAATGACATAACCAAAAGTTTTACAGTCTCCGCATTCCAACTCGGAAGTATAACGTTGGATATTAGTTTGGTTCATTCAAGGGCATTATTTCATTGTTCCGAATTGCAGTCTGTATAGGCCTACATGCTTCCAGTGACTCTGCTGTCATGTAGAAATGAAGATATCAAAACAGTTTAAATTGATCTTTAAAAGCTTTAGGAAAATAATGATTTGAGCGACAGGATTTAGTACATTAAGTTCTTCCTAATGAACAGTATACAAAGTGTATACGATAAGCTGCTTTGTCTGCTTGTAATAATTCATTTGCATTGTGATATTTGTTCGTATTAGTTCTAACAGTGATAGGATAATTTTTAAGAGTTGTGTGTGCCTGAGTGCGTGTGTGTGTGTGTGTGTGTGTTTGTGTTTTTTGATCCATTTTAACATTGTTATACTGGCCAGTCATCAAAGTCCGACAACCTTCGATAAATAATTTGAGGCACCATTATGTGTTTTTGAATATGCCAGTACAATTTCATTCTGTACGAGGAACCTGTCAAAGAAACTTGCCTACACAAAAATGCATGAATGAGTCGGAAAAGATACAACTGGGGAGGCGAAAACCTAGCTATAGTATGATGAATTTTTAAAACTTGTCGTTGGTATAATAGTTGTTTTGATAGACATCGTAATCTGTTGTCATAAGTTGGTTTGTTTCATTCTTCGAAAAAATATAATGATAACAACACTATGCATTATAAACGCGTGAGTTGCCAACCTGGTGCTGGCAAATTGATATTCATTTGTGCTTTCATGATCAATTTCCGAATTATGATATATGTTTATTGTTATACGTGTATTCTTTAGAAGCTTACGCATGAACAAACCTCGTTGCTTTATTGTACACACATGATGATTTTACTACCGAATAAATGTTTTGTATAATTTTGTAGCGCAGTCTCCATAGTATCTTGATTTATGTAAGATATGTTACCTACTTTCTTAAACATTCATTCACAAAATACATGGAAACCACGTACATCCCATTATCCAAATATCACATAATTATTACTGTCATATACGCCTATATTGTAGTCTGATTAAAGTTTGCAACTTTTCGTTCCAATTTATAAACCACATACTGCAGACAAATTAACGGTTGTTCTGATATAGCAATGTTGACAGCAATGTGATAGTGCGATTGAGACATTCATGAAGCTATAATTATATTTGGGTCCTCAGAAGATACCGGGGGAAAATTGGGAAAAGGAAAACATGTAGCAACAAATCAAGAATGATCTATACCAGCCCGATGCAATGAGGCGAATAAAACAATGCCAAAAAATGTTGCCGCGCCCCAAAACTCTTGAGTAGAAGGGAAAGCACTTCACAATCGTGGAATTTGAGAGCACAGATTAACAACTTTATATGCTGAAGTCTGATTTGCATAGCAATAACCGAGCAGTATACAGAACATTCATGAACATGATAATGTCAGTGAACTTGTGTTATGGAGTAATTCTTCAACAAATACTGTCTTAAATTACATTTAAAGGATGACAGTGCCGATAAACGAGCTGTGGAGATTGTTTCAGTGTTTCGGCCCTGCCAATACACATGAAAATCAGGGTTTTTTTGTTTGTTGTTGTTGTTGCGATAATTATTGTTTGAGTGCATGGATGGTGATAAACGTTACGTTGGCTTGTATAGGATAAAACTACAGTTATGGAAAGAGTATAGTTTATTTTGTACATTTTGAAGAAAACATCGGGAAGATCAGTAAAGGAAAATTTGTACTGTAATCAAACCAATCTATCAATTTTCAGATTCTGCTTTTCTTTCTTTCTTTCTTTCTTTCTTTCTTTCTTTCTTTCTTTGTTTCTTTTTTTGTTTCTTTGTTTCTTTGTTTCTTTCTTTTTTTAGGGTGGGTTATCTAAAACCGATCAACTTCTACTTTTCGTGAAGGTGAAACTCATACACTCTTTGTGATAGAGCATGATTAATATCAATCAGTATCTTCTAAAAACAAAATAACTCTGCTGCCTACAATTACCTGTCCATATTTGCTATGATTACAACATCCAGGCACAACCAATGGATGGAAGGATTGACCACTCATTATAGTTTGTATCCATTCATAACATGAAAATGTGATTCATACTTTTCATTATGTTTAGTCTTGTTCAAGATGTCTTTTCCATTAAATTCTTTTCTTTAGTTTGTAGCCAAAAAAAAAAAAATCAACAACAACAAAAAACAAACAAACAAACAAACAAACACCTATACCAAATCTGTCTATCCTATAGTGGCAGCCAGTGAAGTTAGGTTCTTTATTCTGCTAACGTTTGGAATGTAAAATATAGGAAATGTTTTATGTTCTGAGTCTTTTTGGTCAATCCCCTTGAATGCGACGTGATACCTCTAGGTATCCTGAGGTTATACATTCGCAATTTCTTTTGATACGTTCAGCAGAATTTAGAGTGCTTTACAGGTCACTCTTACATTGCAGCTATAAAAGAATTTTTTATCATTTTGTTATCATTGATATTGTTATCATTATTATTATTGTCATCATTGTTGTAGGCCTAATTACCATCATTAATGTTGTTTATCATTATTATCATTATGATCAATATCAAATCTAATGATCACAGAGATCTGTGCAATCGTTTCTCATTCTTGCCATCAGGATTTTGAGTAGTACACAATAGTTAAATAATCGACGATTGAAATACGTTTTGTAGTCATTTTAAGATCTTCTGGCACTTCATGTCATGAAGTCTAACTCTTGCAGCTCTCTGGACCATCCATTTTGTGATTTAGATAATGATTTATTACAACAATGGTGTGACAAGTTTAAACAGTATACCTTCTTGGTATAATACATTCAATTCATTTATTTCATTCTCATTTTTCTTCCAACAAAACATACCATAGAGTAAATCAGGAATTATATCATAAGCATATTATATACATTACAAAGTACGAAAAATAAATAATAGTCAACAAACTTATATTTAAAGATGATGTGCATATTACACACTGGAAAATACTAAGTTATGTTTAGAGGGGAAAAAGAGAACTGACAGATCCACTAAAAAGCAATGTTTGTAGATTGTGGACCCCTTGATGTCGAGCTAGAGAGGACGCAAAATTTGGAGCTGCGCTTAAACCTTTACTTTTGACGGCCTAATTTCATTTGGACCAAGTTTTAACAGTTTTTTCTTTCCTGAAAGTAAAGAGCCATGCTTAGTTTCAAACGTCTCCGTGTGTCGAGTTCTGAGGATAAATCAGGAGAAGCGGACCAAGAGAAAACAGTAAGTGAAAGTGCCACTCCCATATCACCTTCCATTGCTGAGGTACGTACGGAAAATACCGAGTCTCTACTTCGTAACATTCTAGAAAAGGTGTCGATGCTTGATGGTATGTGCAAAAAAATTGATGTTATCTCCGAAAAAGTCACGAAGATAGAGGGAAACATTGAAAGCCTAGACACTAGAATATCTGACCTTGAACATGGAGTGTCATATATGGAGACAGAAATGGGAGAAATCAAGCAAGATCTTGGGGAAATTCGCAGAGTAAAGGCCGACCTTGAGTATGTAAATGAGCTACGCAGGAATGTTGTTGACCTTGTCAACCGCAGCAAGCAGAACAACGTCATATATACTACACGGGATTCCAGAAGGGGAAGAATCTTCGAATGGATCGCAGGATTGCGTAACATATGCCCGCGACTTCTTGGCGACTCATCTGAATATGCGTGAGGTGGAGATTGAGCGTGCTCATCGCACACCACGTGTACACCGCCCTACTGGGAACGAAGGTAGCCGCTCGAGACCACGCCCCATCCACATCAAGCTGCTGCGTTTCACTGATCGCGAAGCGATTCTGAAGCGTAGTTCCGTTCTGAAAGGTGTCACCATTCGCGGATCCAAAGTGGGCGTGAGCGACGATGTACACAAAGACACGCGGATGGAACACAAGCAGCTCATGGTCAAAGTGAAAAAGCTCAGGGAAGAAAATAAGTTCGCTTTCATCCCGAACTCGGTACCAAGACTTATCAAGTACAAAGACGGCCCTAAAGATTCCCCCGGTTCTCTGAAAACACTGAGGTTGTCAGATTTGCATAAAATGTAGGTCTTACAGTCGTAAGTGCATAGAATGATGTTCTATGGAGGTAGCTATTCTGTCCATCACGTCTATTATAAAATGTGTGTTTAAAATAAAGACAAAATTGCTATCAAGAGATGTAACTATTATAAACGACATATACTATATAGGTTTTTTGCTCGAGGTAACAAAGTCAAATAATGTGAGTTATTTTATTTCATGCTGCTTTAGAAGGCCAAAATACTCAAATGACGAGCTCCTTTTTGCACGCCATGGAAATGTATGCTGGCGGAAAAACGAAAATCGCAAATCAGCAATTTTCGTTTTTTACTGTTTCTTTTGGGTGGTGGTGGTTTTTGTTTTGTTTCACTTCAAATCTGCCTACAAATCTAGGCCAAAAACTCAATTCACATCACTTGTTCATACTGTGCCTTTTGAGTCTCGGAATGAAAATACATGCCAATTTCCTTCTCATATTGTATCTGTACAATCCGTATAATACTGTGAGAATGTTTTACGTACGTCATGAGTGAGCCAATTGATATCAAGCTCTGTTCTTTGAATGTGAGGGGACTCGGAAACCCCTTTAAAAGACGATGTGTTTTTAATTGGATAAGAAATTCAGATTATCATGTGATTTTTTTACAAGAAACACATTCTTCACCAGATTCAGAAAAAAGATGGTGTCAAGAATGGGGATATAAAATCATATTCAACCATGGTCGATCTGACAGTGCAGGAGTATGTATGCTTCTGAAACCTTCTGCAACTTTTGAAATAGTGAATACTGTCAGAGATGACAATGGGAGAATATTGTTGGTCATCCTGAAAGTAAATGCAAATTTGTTAACACTCGGTAATATTTACGGCCCCAATAATGACAAAGATAGTTTTTTTACTGATCTGCATAAGCTACTTGCAATGCACGGGGAAGAACCATATGTAATCGGTGGTGATTTTAACACAATTTTAGATGCTAAGTTAGATAAATTTCCCAATTTGATTCAAAATCATCCACGATGCTTCAAGGCCATAACCGATATAATATTAGATTTTGATTTGATTGATATATGGAGATCCTTTAATTTATCAAAATTGAAATACACTTGGATGTCTCATGACAGTAAGATAGGAAGTCGTATTGATTATTTTTTGATATCCCAAAGCTTAACCACTTCAGTTGAAAAATGTGATATCCGCTTTGGATATAAAACAGACCATTCTTTGATTTCTTTGATGTTAATGAAGTCCGTTGTAAAGCGGGGGCCGGGATTTTGGAAACTCAACACATCTATTCTAGCTTCGGCAAAAAACGTTGAAAAGATACAAAGTGTAGTAGATTTAGTTTTGATCGAAAACAAAGATTTGAACCCAATAAAGACTTGGGAATATTTGAAATATAAAGTAAGACAAAAGTGTATTCAAATTTCAAAAGAAAATAAAAGTGTTCGTCAGAAAAGATTGAGTAAATTAGAATCAGAAATTAATAAATTGCGTAATATAGATAATTTGAAAGATCACAACGTGTTATTGAATGATCTTAAAAGGAAAGAAAGGGAATATGAAGAATTACAGGAAGAAGTCGTGCGTGGTATAATTGTCCGCACCAAAGCCAAATGGATTGCTGAAGGTGAACGTAATACTAAGTATTTTTTTAATTTGGAAAAGAGAAATTATCAACAGAAGTGTATTTCTCGATTATGTACTAACAATGGCATCTTAACCGATGCAACTGATATTCTTGAAGAAGAAAGGTTATTTTATCTCCGATTATATACCAAAGACAATATGAAAAGGTTAGATGTTGATCCCATTAAAAATTTGGTGTTACCCACACTGCATCAGAATGAAGAACGATTCATTGGGGGAAAGATTTCAGAGAAAGAATGTTATGAATCTATAATGTCGTTTGCAAACGATAAAACACCGGGATCTGATGGTTTACCCATTGAGTTTTACAAAATATTTTGGTCTCAGATTAGAGATTTGTTATGTTCTATGTATAATAAATGTTTTGAGGAAAAATCTCTTCCACATTCAATGCGAAGAAGCATTATAACTTTGATTCCAAAAAAAGGTAAAGACCTGTTACTTTTAAAGAACTGGCGTCCAATATCACTTCTTAATAGTGATTATAAGATTTTGGCAAAAATTCTCTCCCAAAGACTTAAAAAGGTTTTACCTTATATAATAAGTAGGGATCAATATGGTTTCCTGAAAGGTAGATACATAGGAGAAATTATACGGTTGTTCATTGATATAAAACATTATTGTGAAATGCATAACGTGGAAGGTATTGCTTTAAGCATTGATTTTGAAAAAGCCTTTGATATGTTAGATTGGGATTTCTTATATAATGCTCTCTATACCTTTGGTTTTGACCAGTCTTTTATTCAGTGGGTCAAATTGCTGTATTGCAAAATTGAGGGTTGTGTAATAAATAATGGGTTTTCTTCGAAATCTTTTGATATACAACGTGGAGTGAGACAAGGTTGTCCTTTATCTCCATATCTTTTTATAATTGCAGTTGAGTTACTTGGCTGTTTAATGCGACAAAATGAGGAAATCAAGGGATTAAGAATATACGATATGGATGTGAAAATATGTCAATATGCAGACGACACAATTATGTTTTTGAAGCCGAATGAATTGAATCTAAGAAAATGTCTTGGAGTGTTGGATAGTTTCAGAGAAATGTCAGGCCTAAAAATAAACCTTGAGAAATGCAATGTAGTCAGACTTGGAGGTTTTTCAGAAACATTGTGTCGAGACATTCCATTTATTTGGCCAACAGATTTGTTTATGTATCTAGGAATAAAGATTCCCCTCTCTGATTGTATCAACGATTATGATTTGAATTTCAGACCTCAAATTGCAGAAATAAGAGCACTTTTGAATTTGTGGAATTGTAGATCTTTGACACTGTATGGAAAAATTGTTATCATAAAATCTTTAATAATTCCAAAATTGATTTATCCTTTAAGTATTTTGCCAAATCCTCCTTCATCTTTCTTTGATGAGGTTCAAAAATTATTCTTTGGGTTTTTATGGAGTTATAAGAACGATAAGATAAAACGTTCTTTGTTGTATAATGATTATGATGAGGGTGGTCTGAAAATGCCGCATCTGCAATCTTTTACCTCTGGTTTGAAAATAACTTGGGTAAAGAGGTACCTTGATGAAGAAAATGAGAGTAAACATAAAATTTTTCTTAGAATGTATGTAAAAACTATGGGCGGTGATATGTTCTTTAAATGGAATCTTTCACCCCGGCACCTTATTCTAAATGATAATATTGATATTTTTTGGTACGATGTTCTTTTTGCATGGTGTCATTACAAGTACTACAATCCAGTTAAATTCAAGGAAATTGTTTCACAGCCATTATGGTTTAATTCCCATATTTTAGTTGATGGTCAGCCTATTTATTCTAGAAATTTGTTTCAATCAAACATGACTTACATAGGAGATATTATCAACCCTGATGGTTCCTTCATGAATTATGACCAAATATTACAGAAGTTTAATCCAGGGTCATTCTTGCTTTATTTTTCTATAGTATATGCAATTCCTCAAGAATGGAAATTCACCATAAAACAAAATATAGATTGTCAAAGTGTTGTATTACTTTCGAATCCTTGTGATCTTCTACTGAACAATTTTCTTAAATCCAAGAGAGTTTCAAATTTTTGTTACCCATACTTTGTGAAGAATCATAAAACCACACTTTCAGAGACAGACCATCAAGTAAAATGGGAAACTGATCTGTTGTTGAACTTACAAGATTCTTTGTTATGGAAGTCTCGTTTTTCTTTGATCTATAGATCATCGATAGAGAATAGAATTCGTAATTTTCAATTTAAGTTCGTACATAGAAAAATCGCTACTCAATATTATCTATGTAAAATAGGTATCAGTGATTCTGCAATTTGTAATTTTTGTGACTGTCATCCACAAACATTAATACATTTATTTCTGAAATGTACCCATGTGTCATCTTTCTGGTATGAAGTATTTTTTTGGCTCAAAGCTAAAAACGTCCGCAATGTTATGTTCACAAATGAAGAAATCTGTTTTGGAACTTTGCATGTTGAAAGGGGACATTTCGTGAATACAATTATCTATTATGCAAAATATTTTATATTTTCTTGTAAAATCAAAAATATCATTCCAACTCTAAGTCCGTTTCTGTTTTCTATGAAGCATTTGGAAAATACAGAACGTATCATAGCTATGAAAAAGAATCGTCTAGATTTTCATGTGAGTAAATGGCAAGCTCTTATACCATAGTTTTCTATGTTATTTGTTTTTTTCCATAATGTACTATTCATTATTATGCATGTATTTGTTATATGAAGCAGCATGTGAATTGGGAAAATAAAGTTGGAGAAAAAAAAAAAAAAAAAGATTGTGGACCACTCAAGAGTTTCTTCAAAATTACTGTAATTACAAATACATAACACAAAAGTAATTAAGACAGAATGGAACAAACAACAGTGACACAACAACATGGCATGACTAAACTGAGGGGAATACGATTGAAAGGAATGAGGCAAAAACAAAAACAACTAGAGATTGTAATTTGTCATCACTGACAAATTAAGGTGATCCGATTTTTTTTTTTTATCAATGATTCGACTCCTGATCGGAATAGGCATGACCATACAGGTTTCATCTGTGTTTAGAGACATTAGCCGTGTGATGTTTGGATTCTCATTTAGCAAAGGGAGTCATATCTGCCATGTTAGGTACCAAATTCTGTAGACACTATAACGAAGAAACAGCAACAAGTACATATGACCTTTGACCCACCTTTGCACTCCCAAGATGGCATCTGATGAAATAGTGGTTATTTTGGAAAATGATTCTTGCGACATCGTCTATACGTGTAAAAAATATGGGAAAGATAGGACAGGTATTCACCAAGATACAAGATGAAACATTAATGACCTTTGACCCTAATTTACATACCCAAGATGTTGTCCGATTAAGTACTTGTTATTTTATGAAATAATGTACATGATATGAACTAAACATGTGCAAAATATGGGGGTGATAGGGTTTTTCTTTCTTGAGTTATTGCAAAGAAAGTAGCAGAAAGAAAGAAATATCTCAATACATAGAAGTTAAGCTTTAATTTCAACCAAGATTCTTAACGTGATCCCGACATCGTATGAAAAAACGAAGGGCACATTATCGATAGCGCAAAGTCTTAGCTACAACATATTAGAATCTGGGAGAAATTCACCAAAGGGTAAGTGAGCTAGTGCTCGATAAAGACAATCATGTCAATTTTCACAATAAAAAAAAAATCCCTCCCATAAAGATAACACGTCATAACGAAAATACAGAAAGAAGAACATATGACCTTTGAACTCAATTTGCATAGACAAGCTGGCATCTGAGCAAAAAGAGGTTATTTTTTAAATGATCCTTGTAACATGGTCTTTGCGTGTGCAAAATATGGGAAAGATAGGACATGTATTCACCAAGATACAGGATGAAACATTTATGACCTTTGACCCTAATTTACATACCCAAGATGGTGTCCGATCAAGTACTTGTAAATTTATGAAATAATGTAAGTGACATAAACTAAACATGTGCAAAATATGGAAGTGATAGAGGCCGTTTTTCTTGAGTTATTGCAAAGAAAGTTGCAGAAATAAAGAAATATGTCAATATATCGAAGATATACTTGAATTTCAACCAAAATTTTTGACGTGATCCCGACAACGTATGAAAAAACAAAGGGCACATTACGGTAACGTAAAGTCTCAGCTACAACATATTAGAATCTGGGAGAAATTCACCAAAGGGTAAGTGAGCTAGGGCTCGATAAAGATAGTCATGTCAATTTTCATTTCCAGAAAAACTGCACTCCCATAGAGATAACACGTCATAACAAAGATACAGAAAGAAGTACATATGATCTTTGACCCCACTTTGCACTCCCAAGATGGCATCTGAGCAAAAAGCGGTTATTTTGTGAAATGATTCTTGTAACATGGCCTTTGCGTGTGCAAAATATGGCAAAAGATAGGACATGTATTCACCAAGATACAGGTTAAAACATTTATGACCTTTGACCCTAATTTACATACCCAAGATGGTGTCTGATCAAGTAGTTGTTATTTTATGAAATAATGTACGTGACATAAACTAAACATGTGCAAAATATGGGGATGATAGGGGCTGTTTTTCTTAAGTTATTGCAAAGAAAGTTGCAGAGAGAAAGAAATATCTCAATACATCGAAGATAAGTTTGATGTCAACCAAGTTTTTTGACGTGATCTCGGCGTCGTATGAAAAAATGGAGAATCACTGATGATAGCCCAAAGTCTCAGCTACAACATATTAAAATCTGGGAGAAATTTACAGAAGAGTAAGTGAGGTAGTGCTCGATAAAGACCGTCATGTCAATTTTCATTTCCAGAAAAATTCCCTCCCATAGAGATAACACGTAAACTGGTTAAATTTGACAAGGTTACATTATATCCATTTTCACGTGGTGAAGACATCATCCGATTAAAACTTTGATTAACAAAACTTAAAGAGTATTACATTGGCTACAACATACTAAAATCTGGAAGAAATTCACCGAAGGGTAATTGAGCTAGTCGTCGATAAAGACAATCATGTCAATTTTCACATCTACAAAAATTCCCTCCCATAGAGATAACACGTCATAATGAAGATAAAGAAAGAAGTACATATGACCTTTGACCCTACTTTGCACAGACAAGATGGCGTCTGAGCAAAAAGTGGTTATTTTGTGAAATGATTCTTGTAACATGGTCTTTACGTATGCAAAATATGGGAAAGATAAGACATGTATTCACCAAGATACAGGATGAAACATTTTTGACCTTTGACCCTAATTTACATACCCAAGAAGGTGCCCGATCAAGTAGTTGTTATTTTATGAAATAATGTACGTGACATAAACTAAACATGTGCAAAATATTGGGCTGATAGAGCTTGTTTTTCTTGAGTTATTGCAAAGAAAGTTGCAGAGAGAAAGAAATATCTCAATACATCGAAGATAAGTTTGATGTCAACCAAGTTTTTTGACGTGATCTCGGCGTCGTATGAAAAAATGGAGAATCACTGATGATAGCCCAAAGTCTCAGCTACAACATATTAAAATCTGGGAGAAATTTACAGAAGAGTAAGTGAGGTAGTGCTCGATAAAGACCGTCATGTCAATTTTCATTTCCAGAAAAATTCCCTCCCGTAGAGATAACACGTAAACTGGTTAAATTTGACAAGGTTACATTATATCCATTTTCACGTGGTGAAGACATCATCCGATTAAAACTTTGATTAACAAAACTTAAAGAGTATTACATTGGCTACAACATACTAAAATCTGGAAGAAATTCACCGAAGGGTAATTGAGCTAGTCGTCGATAAAGACAATCATGTCAATTTTCACATCTAGAAAAATTCCCTCCCATAGAGATAACACGTCATAATGAAGATAAAGAAAGAAGTACATATGACCTTTGACCCTACTTTGCACAGACAAGATGGCGTCTGAGCAAAAAGCGGTTATTTTGTGAAATGATTCTTGTAACATGGTCTTTACGTATGCAAAATATGGGAAAGATAAGACATGTATTCACCAAGATACAGGATGAAACATTTTTGACCTTTGACCCTAATTTACATACCCAAGAAGGTGCCTGATCAAGTAGTTGTTATTTTATGAAATAATGTACGTGACATAAACTAAACATGTGCAATATATTGGGCTGATAGAGCTTGTTTTTCTTGAGTTATTGCAAAGAAAGTTGCAGAAAGAAAGGAATATGAAAATACATGGAAGATAAGCTTTAATTTCAACCAAGTTTTTGGGCATGATGCCGACACAGTATGAAAGAACAAAGGGCACACTTACGATAGCCCAAAGTCTCAGCTACAACATACTAGAATATGGGAGAAATTCACCGAAGCATAAGTGAGCTAGTGCTCTATAAAGATAGTCATGTCAGTTTTCATTTCCAGAAAAACTGCACTCCCATAGAGATAACACGTAAACCGGTTAAATTTAACAATGTTACTTTTAATCCCTTTTTACGAGGTGATGCCGTCATCCAATCAAATTGCTGTTATTACATATCTGAAAGACCATTTAATAAGCTACAACATATTGAAATTTGGATGAAAATCAACTAAAGAATAAGTGAGATATGCTTGAATGAACTTGAAATTTGATGACGTCATTTTGAAAATTTACTTTTTTAACTTTATTAAGAAATTTGATATATTTTAATCATTTTTCCAGCATTGCCAACCCATGAAATGACATGTACAACTCATCAGCTTTCAGAATATGTAAAGAAAATGGGGGGTCACCGTCCATCCTGACGAGTAAAATCGGGTTTAAAATTGGCAGTTTTTTGGCATTGTTGCACTGTATATCGCCATTGACGCGCGCGCGGAATTTCAACTTTGACGGACCCGTATGACGTCATTTTGAGTGGGATTGACTTGAAACTTGGTAGAAATATTCCTTGACATTTCAGACATCCGATCAAAGTGAAAAAACGGGAAATTTTCATTGCATATGAGCTGTGCGTGCGTATATGTGCGCACGCGTACGCGTCCGTCCGATTTTTTCAATTTTTCAAAAAATGCTCCAAATGGTCTGAAACGTGTGCAAAAAAATTTTGAGCTCGATTTGAGCATACAAATATTTCAACGCGCGCGTACGCGCGCGTCTTAAGAGAAAATATGAATTTTGACAATATGAGTAGAATGCGCATAACTTGAAATATATGTGACGTAAATTTCATTGAAAAATTCCATTCCATTGATGAGATATGTTTGAGAATGTGTTTTCATATAATGACGTCATAGTGACGTCACGGTCGACTGATCACTATGATTTTATTAGACCCGTCGTCTTTGGGACATGATACATATATGGTATAAGTTTGAAATTGATAGGAAGAACACTTTCTGAGCTAATCGATACACAAATTTTGTCCAGAAATAAAGAAAGAAGAAGAAGAAGAAGAACACCCAACAAAGAATCCGTACAGATACAGAAGGTGATCCGAGAGGATACTCGGATCACCTAAAAATTAAAGGAAGAATTAAAGGAAAGAAGATGCACACTTTGATGACCATTCCTCCCCCCCCCCCCCCCCCCGGAAAGAGCTGTGTCTTATTAGTATTACATGAAGATTCTTGTCGGGATATTTCAAATTCATGTGAATATGTATCGCGTGCAATTAGGCCAACTGAGTACACTGTAAAAAATTGCTGTAAAAATTACAGTAATTTTTAACGGTAGAATGCTGTAGGAGCGATTTTACAGCAATTTGCCGTATTTTTAGGCGGTTCACGGTAATTTCCTGGAAGCATTACAACTTTAGTGCTGTTCTTTTCGCAGACAAATGTTACGGTAAATTACTGTAACAGAGCGCCCGAAGTGCATTCTGGGATACACAACGTCACACGCGCATATGCGCACCATGCGCGAGCGCAGAACATAAATCTCTGCAAACGTTGGGTGTCTGAAGGAGAACATAAGTTGCCAGTTATCTGTGGAAATCATCGAGAATCAAGTGCAAGTGTAAATTTCCCTGGTAAGTGGTGATGATGTTTTTTCTAAGGATCTTTTAGATCTGGAAATTTTGTGTCTATATTTTTCCAATATTATGTAATATTTCATGGAAATTTGACATTCAATTCATCGTACTCACTTTTCGCGCTTTCTGTCTTGTCTACGCAAGATGTGTGTGTTAATGTGTATGTTGTGTTGTCTACCTAAGATGTGTACGTGTGCGGGTAGCCCGACCAGACGCTGTTAATACGCTACGTATGTACAGCGGCGACTGGGCTGTGTATAGTTAGTGTGCGGGGTGTTTTATGTGTGTGGCTATTACTATGCCTATGCCTAACTATACACAGCCCAGTCGCTGTACATGGTACGTCGCGACAGGGTTACCAGTGTCTGGTCGGGCTAGCCTATGCCATGCAGATTCGAACGAGACGACTGGACTGGACTGGACTGAATGACTTTAATAACTTAGTTTTGAATGCTCAAATATTTCAACACAAGATCTATCTATAGAATGTTACAACAAGTTGAAATTATCTTATTAGTGCTTCTTAACATTTTATTGGTATCACGTCGCAGGGTGTGGTTTTTCATTCGCAGTAGACTAACATGCATAGGGTCTAACACTACAGTTAGTTTGCAAGAATCCACAGTCAATTGAAGGAGGCAGACTTAATCAGAAGAAGAGAAATCCTAATGCGTATCATGTACAAGTATGGTACTGTGCACTACATAATGTACGTGTATGGTCTATAGTTTACTGCATGCTATCCTAGCTGGCTGCCGGCTGACAATGACAATGACAATGATTGGCTATTCTAGGCGTCCTTCTTCTTCTTCTTCTGATTAAGTCTGCCTCCTTCAATAGACTGAAGATTCTTGCAGACTGGTGCTATTTACATTATAATACAATTTATTTACAGATATTTACAAGCACATAGAAAATTTGACGAAAATACTAGCCACTGTGATCAACCGTTAGACGGTTTCGAAATGATCCCACAGATGGCGCTGAAACAATTTCTGACGACAGGGAATTCCAGTTCCTTACAGTTCTTGGGAAGAACTTTGTCCTTTGTTCACAGCGCGCTACGCTAGCGTACAGCCTGCCTGTGTGAGCTGAGATCTATCTTCATTTGCATTGATTAGCACCTTCTGTCTCTTCTGACAACTGTAACACTGAATACTTGACCCATGCAGTCCCAATCAGGCATGCATAGTCAGGAGCAAACGATTTCAGCGGTTATCTTAGAAGTTATCAGAACATACATAAAAATGCACATATGGGACTAGATTCTAAATGTAAACAAGTAATGAATGCACCTCTAACTGTTAGTACTGCCGCTGCTTATTTTGACACCTCGGAAGGCATTGATGATATTAAATATATATTGTTAATCTTCGATCTGATTTAGCTGATAAAATAAAATCACATAGATAAAGAGTTATTTTATTTGATCTTTTACCGAGGGAGAGGGGTCCACAGTCGCGTCAGTGCAGGGAGTGACTGTTTTTATTTGTATGGCGCAGCAACGCAGGTAGCCCGACAGACAACGCAACCTTTTTCTTTTTCTTTTTCTTTTTTCCTACCATGATATATGCACTGTACTGCGCATGTGTATGTGCGGACAAATCCGACGTGACTGAATGGACCCCTCGCCCACGGTAAAAGATCATTTAATAAAAATAACTCTTTATCCCATGTGAAAAAGTACTTCAAGTACTGCAGGAAATACTGCAGTATTATTGCAGTACTACTGCAGTACTCGTAGTACTTTTGAAGTACTTGCAGTAATCATAGTATATTTGCAGTACTTATGAGGTAGTACTGCAGTACTTCTATGGTAGTACGGCAGTATTATAGCAGAACTACTGCAGTACTCGTAGTACTTTTGAGGTACTTGCAGTAATAATAGTACATTTGCAGTACTTTTGAGGTAGTATACTGCAGTACTTCTATGGTAGTACGGCAGTAATTGCAGTACTTTCGAGGTACTTGCAGTACTCACGCTATTCTCATTGTAATTTTGCAGTACTTTTGAGGTAGTACTGCAGTACTTCTATGGTAGTACGGCAGTAATTGCAGTACCTTCGAGGTACTTGCAGTACCAATGGTACTCACGCTATTCTCATTGCAATTTTGCAGTACTTTTGAGGTAGTACTGCAGTACTTCTATGGTAGTACGGCAGTAATTGCAGTTCCTTCGAGGTACTTGCAGTACTCACGCTATTCTCATTGTAATTTTGCAGTACTTTTGAGGTAGTACTGTAGTACAGTACTTCTATGGTAGTATATATACGGCAGTAAATCGCAGTACCTTACATCGAAATACTTGCATTACTCATGCCATTCTCATTTAAATTTTGTAGTGCTTTTTTGAGGCAGCACAGTACATTGTATAGTATTGCAGTACTTGAGAGGTAGTTTTATTGATGATTCTTCTGCAGATTATAAGTTGGAGTACTGCAGTACTTTTGATTTTTTTTTTGAAGTGGCTTATTGTCAGTACTACTATTATTTTTTCTTCCAAAATCTCTTCGAATATAATAGAGCATGTTACATTCTTGACAAACATAGGCTTATATCATTATCATTAAAATCAGATTGCATAAAATGTGTTTAAGTTTTTCTAAACACCAGCGCAAATAAAGTAACATACATGCGTTGTTTACCGGACCTTGCGAGGCATTTTTACGCTGGTTTCGAGCGGGAATGGGATAATTTCATGATTCACATCGGCTGTAAATCTTATACAATTTATGATTGTAGCGGCCGAAAGGATTAAAATGCGTTATTTTCTTTCGAAAATCTCTTCGCGTTTTGTACATCCGTTCTTGAAAAATAAGCGACAGGAATGAATCTAGAAGGTTGTGATTCTTTTTACACATCAGATATGTTCCTAATAGACCATTCTGAAAGAAAGAAAATGTTCATTGTGAAATGCGTTGTTAAAAATTGTGGTTATGAACAAACCCAGATCTATTCAAATTGTTAAATGCGTTAATTTCTTTTTCTGAACACCGACTAGGTAGCTTAACATGCGTTATTCAATTATTTTTACGCTATATACTGTCCACCGGCGAGATCGCGATGATTAAAGTAACATAACATTATGTGTCGTTTATCGTAACTTGTGAGATTCTTTTTTTCTTTTTTCTTTTTTTTTTACGCTGTTGGTGCCCAGTGGGAATGTGATAATTTCATAAATCATTTCGGCTGTCATCAAGATTCTCATACAATGTATTATCGTTGCACCCGAAGGGATTGAAGATGCGTTGTTCATTTTCTTCTGAAAATCCCTTCGCGTTTTGTACATCCCTTCTTGAAAAATATGCGACATGATTGAATTCAGAAAGTTTGTGATCCATTTTACGCAAATCTGTTCTTCGTAGACCATTCTGAAAGAAAGAAATATCTGCATTGTAAACTGCGTTGTTAAAATTGTGATAATAAACAAATCCAGATCAATTCAAAGAGTTAAATGCGTTTGTTTCTTCTTCTGAACACCGATTACGTAGCTTAACATGCGTTATTCAACTATTTTACGCTACTGTCATCCGGCGAGATCGCGATGATTTCAGAGTATGTGCGACGTTTAATACCTTAACTTGCGAGATTAGGTTATACGTTATACGTTGTTGGTGCCCATGCAGCGGGAATGCGAAGATTTCATGAATCATTTTGGCTGTATAATCTCATACAATGTATTATCGTTGCGCCCAGGATCAAAGATGCTTCTTTATCTTTTCCCGAAAATCCCTTCGCGTTGTATACATCCATTAAATTAATATGCGACAGGATTGCGTTATTTAACATTTTTTACGCTACTGTCAACCGGAGAGATCGCAATTGTATTAATCATTTCAGCTATAATCATATATTCGTACAATATTTTTGCTAACCAGCAAAAGAACAGGAAGTCGGGACTACAAATGTTACCTCCATTTTCTTATTTGGCACCATGACATAATCTGGTCTTGACTTCTATCCGTTCTCCGTTTCTTTTTCGCCAACACTGATTACTCGGGGCTTACAGCCAAACAAGATATAGGTCCCGTCATACTTCTCTTTAATCAACCCCATTTCGATTTCGATTTTAACCAGTTATCACTACATGTAATTATTGTGTTAACACCATATATTTTGTGTTCCACACATTGTAAAAAAGGTTAACTTACTGGTTTGATTTCTGTTATAATGCTCATGAGAAGTATGGAAAAGAAATGAATTTAATTGAATTGAAATGGAAAGGTTAATGTTGAGTTTTACACGCGTTCCAATTTTCATATTTGCCACGAGTGTCGCCTCAAAAGTTGGAGTGCGTTATCTTTTTTTGCTTGTTGCATTTTGTGGGCTGACCTATAAAATTACGCACACGAAATGATTATGTTTGATAATTAATAGTAGGAAGATCTGATGTTATCTTATTGCATTTTTTTTTTTTTTACCAAAGAAACATGGAAGGAACCGCGGTCTCTGCAAAATGGGAAAAACACGGGTGTAAATTCGAAATTCCGTGTTTGAAAAGCGGCAAGTCTACAAATGGTACCTAGTTCTGTTCACCTTGCCTACTATTATGCTGATCCTAACAGAATTTTGTAAGCATGACTACCTCCGTGTCTCAGAATAACGTGGCACACAGGGGATTTCCACCATGGCACATAAAGAGTTGAAATCCGATCAAATTTCTTCTGTTTTATTTTATCACGATGCGCCGAAAATGTACTAACCGGATCTCCGATAGCCCCCCCCCCCCCCCATTCGTGTCTACTTAGTATTTTGTGGCGCCAATCGAGTGCACGTGTGATCGCCAGCCCGCGCGCACGCACATATTGCTTCTATGACCACTGAGTGGGGTTTACTGTATAATCTTCTGTGGTTAATACATGTAGTAGCTACGCGCGCGTGCGTGTGCACAGTACCGCCGTTGAGTTGCATTTTCAAATTCTGTAAAACGTTACGCGTACAAAGCAAAATGGCAGCGCAGAGAACGAACATACACTTTTTGTAATACTATTCTCATTAATTCATTAAATTAGGCCTATGAATGATGAAAATTACTAGAAACAAATCCCCTTTGAATTCAACTTCCTTCTCATCTTCTTTTCTCTCTCTTTCTCTCTCCCTAATAGCCCAACATTTTTTCTTCCACTTTTCCTTCAACCATATTCTATTCCCTTCAATACTGTTCAAATTAAATAATTTAATCTAAATTATTATCAACTTTTTTCATGATAAAATCAATACTTGGCACCATTTTTAAAGAAAGGAATAATCGCACCAATAATTTGAATAGTGGTAATCATGATAGTGGCAATGAAAACAAAGAACTATCACAATAGCTCACTTGAGCCTTCGACCAGGGAGGTGGTCCCACGCCTCCCTGCTTCGACTCGGGTGAGCTAACAATAAGAAAAAAAAAATAGAAAAAGAAAGTAGGGCCTAGGGGCTACACGTATTGCACGAGTCGAGTTCGATATTGTTAGTAAGCGGCTAATTAGAGACTACCAGAATCGATTATAATCGTTGACATCGTTCTCTGCGAAATCGGTGCACTAGTTACGTCGGAGACTATGTTCGCGACCGACGTACTTTTCAACTCCGATTTCTCATTTTTCTTACCTTTTCGGCTTTCTAATTCCATGAAAACTCTCTGATAGCTTCTCTCCAATAGCTTCAAAAAATTTGATTGACAAACAGCGAAGCGAACGGTAGGTGTGCATTTCTACACGATTACCGAAATTTTATGCCCTGTTGTGGCTGTGATGACAGCGTTGGAAAAGGTCCTGTGGTGAACTGGATAAAGGACAATGCCCAATATTCACGTTGTTGTTCCCATGAGGAAGTGACTGTAGTATGAGGCAGCGGAAAATCTGCATCAACACATCAAGCAAAGCTGCTTGCAGCTAATGGTAAGTTACGTACAACTGTATACCCTACGGCTACATGTTGATTGTGTGTGATTGAGGGTACCACCTATCGTCACCCTATTGGATTTGTAGCTTGTTTATTCCAAAAATATATTACAAATTCGCCTAAATCTTACCTCAAATATGCCATAAATACTACAGTTTCGAATGTCGTGACCTTCTTGTTGGTTTTAAATCTCCATTTTAAAATAGCGCAATTTTAGTGCACGCAATCCGTTTTCTTTGCACAACGTTAGTTCTAGCGATCGGCACCTTTCCCTCCATAGGTAATACACGTAAATTTCACAGCCATGCGTCGTTACTGAGCGCATGTGTTATGTGTAACATTGTTAGGGCTACACAACACATGCGCATGTGTTATGTGTTATCAGTCAGACCGCAACGCTGCTGTTAATGAGCTCAAATCAAAAATTTATCGTACGCGCAGGTTTTTGCGCATGTCCTTCTCAGCACCCGAGATTTTGCGAGATAATTCAGAGACAAAGTGCATGGTCTACGAGATTCACTTATTGGCGACATGAAGATCTACTATCCGTGACCGATTGACATGGTTTGTAAATATTTGAAATAAATCACAGCTTTTAATGCTTACATTATACAAAATGAGCTTATGATATCATTATTCATATCTCTGCATTATATCGATATTTTCCAAACGACCCTGAGACAAATTAGAACAAGGCTTTCTATTTATTGCCAACCCGACCCGTTCATAGGTTGAATCACCACATGAATGATAGTCAACGTTTTAGATATACCTGTTATAACAGCACACTAAGAACTGAATTGGTCCCTCGCTTAGAAAACAATAAAAATTGAAAGTCTCGTCGAGTAAAAATCATAGTGTGGTAATTTGAGATACATACGCTCCCAGGGTATCATTAGATAAATTAATCAGCGATGTATACAGTGGATTAATAAGGAATAATTATTCTAATACCAAAAAGAGAGCCCCAAAGAACTGATGTGTGCAAACACAGTGCTAGATCTTGTATTATTGATTTGTATGCTACTTATTAATGCACTCTACTCTTATCTAGTTGTGCCGGCAAAAAAAAAGTTCAAGCCAAAGTTGAGCCGTCGATCAGAGTGGAGTGTTGTTCTTGTTGTTTACGTGGAGATCTTACACCAGCTGCAGTTGCCTGAACCTGAGCGCGTATACACACATTGTGTGCGCGCGCACACACACACACCATAGGGTCCTACACAGTCATCTACACACAGTGTATTACTGTTATGTAGAGTACACGTTTACTGTCGTTCCGCGAGGTGCGTTCAACTCGCCACTCAGAGGGAATTAACCAATCAGAAACGCGTATTTGCGGCAAACTGAAATCTCGTCAAAAATTAACTGTACAACGCAATGATTTATTCGCCAACCTGACCCGTTCATAGGATCAGTCCACATAAAGTCATTATGTTTTCATAGAATGATATTTCCTCTTTCATTTTATACCTCTTCCATTTTGGTCCACCTTAATTTCGTCGGTCTAGTGTACCCCTTAAGAAGAATGGAAAATATGCAAATTTTGTGTTTTATAATTTCCTTGTTCAGTATATTTTATATGTCATAACCTTTCAAGTGGTCAAATTTCATCAAAGTACAACTCTTCAGCTTTTTATCGATATATAAATCATGAAGATTGATAATGTCGTTTAGATTTACAGACACTCTAAAAATGTGGTCTCCCAGCTCATTACGTATTCATGTCCGCGAGGTCCATGCATACGCGTACGATAAATGCAAAGGCTTTTCAGGACGTTGCGGTCTGACTGTTATGTCTAGGGCTACTACTATCGGCAGGGCACCTTCCCATCGGCACCCTGCGTATCATGGCTGTTTGCGTATAGAACGAAAAGGTACGCGTGGGATTAAGTGTCATTAGCTATAAAGACAATAAAAACGAAGAAACGAAAATCAAACTCAAACAAACCAAGCTAAAAAATTACACATCCGCTCAGTATAACGACGCATGGCTGTGAAATTCACGTGTATTACCTATGGCCTGTGAAATTCACATGTATTACCTTAGCCCCGGAGACCCGCCGTTCTGCGTTGTACGTTGTACGTTGGGGCTGCTGGTCGCAGTTAGTATTACCTATGCTGTGAAATTCACGTGTATAGACTCTACCAATGGAGGGGAGGGGGTCACAGGGGGTGCCGATCGCAAGGTTCCCTTTTTAGCTGCCCGAAGAAAACGGAACGCACGTACTAAAATTGCGCTATTTTAAAACGGAGATTCATAATCAACGAGACGGTCACGACATTCAAAACTGCAGTATTTATGGCATATTTGAGGTAAGAATAAGGCGGATTTGTGTTCTATTTTTAGAATAAACAAGCTACAGATCCTTAGGGTGACGATACGTGGTACCCCCAACCCTACTACTACAGTAGTTTGGTTTGTTAGTTTGTTTGTGAGTTTGATTTGCGTTTCTTCGTTTTTATTGTTTTCAAAGCTAATGACACTTACTGTAATCCCGCGCATACTTTTTCGTTCATACGCAAACAGCCATGATAAATACGCAGGGTGCCGATGTCAAGCAGGTACCCTGCCGATAGGTGGTACCCTTACCATAAGATATAACGTTAGAATCTGTATTCACATGTATGTTACGTTCAGCCGGGGGAGTTTTCAGCTGCCTCTAGACTCTACAATCAACTTTGCATCATACCTTTACCCAGATATCCTGAATAGTAACCACCTATGTCACATCCATAAAAAATGAGAATTTGGACACAGAGGCTCGGAATTTGATTTTGCACTTCCTTAAGCGTGCAGCTAACTGTAAGGAGACATACGTTTAGATTTAAGACATTCCTTGTCAAATTCCTATGATTGTGACAAAAGTTTTTGTCAACTAAAGGCTAAAGCTCAGTCTAACCGTTAGGATACACCTCTTCACTCCATCACAAGCATTTTGCAAGTAACTTTCTGTGAGATTTGTGGGTTTAACCACTTGGCTGCGGACCACGTAATATCCTTGGCAACATTCCATTGTGTGCTGAGCATGTAATATAATATTACGTCTTCATATAATGTGTAATTTGAAGCCTCAGCGCTGTGCTACCCCTACTCCTACAGTTCAAACAGCACCTGAATGACATGATTGAATGTACGGGCAACAGGTGCCCCCCAAAATCAGTGATTTAGCTGTGATTTGTGAGGGTTTTGATTGGTCTCCAAGGTGAAAGTTTCTATAGAGTCTCAATTCAAAATGGCGACCTACAGTGGGAAGAAGGATTTTGATGAATCTTTTGATGATAGTAAGTAAAGCTGCTCTTTGTGAAGGATTTGTGGAGGTATCGCAGATCAGGAGAGGATGATGCCTCACTATTTCATATTTCAAGCAATATAATCTTGGCCAATCTTTCCCCTTCTGGAAGGCATGTTTTGAGATACACATGCATTATTATGCATCAGCACCCAGGTGTTCAGTGTGCGTAATAGCCTGCAGCAGTCCAGTGGTTAATTGTTTCATCCATTGTGAAGCATTATTATTATTATTATTATTATTACTTATAGTGCGCTTTTCCCACAAGGCCCAAAGCACTTACAATCAATTCAAAATATGCACGACAGTACGTCTTTAATCTTTTGAATGCTTTTCTTCATCTGCATTTTCAGATCAGAGGATGTTCACTCTCCATAGGCTTGAAGTATTGGAGAGGCTAGACCAACATGAGCAGGTGTACATTCAAATTGCAGAGCGCCACCACAGCAGGTTGCTTTACCAGTAAACATGGAGATTGGTGAGCTGAGGAGACTACGATGCCGCCATTACCCCCTCGAGAGTAAGGCAGCTTTCCAGGAGCTCGACAGCCTTCTAGCTTCTGGAGATTTCTTATGCTGGTAGAAAGATATTGGTGAGCAAAATACTAGTATTCGAAAGTGTTGCCTATATGTGTCATTTTTCTTTCCCTTGACCTCTGTCCTCTGTAATCTGTTGTTAGTTTTTAACCAAATCAATTCAATAACGGTGAACATAGTGTTTATATGAAATTAAATGTCACATAAAATGAGAAATGAGATTTGAATGTTTCTTTACATGTATACAAAAGTAAGGAATTAATCATTTGTCTTGTCAGCTGCTTGTTTCAGTTTAGTAAATTCTCTTATTTTATTTAAGGATTTGATCTTTTCAACTCTTTTTCAGACATGCATCCTCAGAATCAGTGGATCCTAATGGCAGGCGGTGTGCGGCAACTCTCTGGAGAAGATTGTGGGTCATGAGATCAGAAAGACCTGCATGGCAACAACGGGTTGAGCATGAAGGGGACATCTTCGTTTGCAGATTTACAAGGTTGCCATGCTTTCGTCTCAAGTACTATTTTCAGTAAGTCAAGCCAAGCCCTCTTCAAAAACAGAATTACTTTCTTAGCCATTTTTTTTTTTTTTATTTCCACATTCAAAGTTTTTTTTTTTTCCTTCGTTTTTATAGGATACAGAGCTCTATCATAAAGTTTTGGTTGAGACTTGGCTTAAGGTTTTTGTCATGTTTTTTTTTTTTTGTGGGATAGTGAGAAACCTCTTGTAAAATGCAATTTTATGAACGACCATGTAGTTTCATGGGGATTTCAATTTTTTTTTTTTTTTTTTAATGAAAATCAATTTTGAAATGGCTGGGATGTCCAAAACAGAGCAATCCTATTAGAGTGTGGAATCCAAATTTTATTACAATCTTTTAGTTGTACTTTTTGGATTTTGTAGCTATTCCATATCTAATTTTCATCAAATAAACTTTGAATTCCTCTTACCCCTAACCAGGCCAGGCCCTTTTTAGTGTTCTGTGGCCTGGGAGGGGTTGATTCAATTACCACCCCCCCCCCCCCCCCCCCCCCCGAGATCTCAGCGTTTGATTGCACAATCGCTGTGAAATTTGGCTTGTTCATTACCCGTGGTGTAATCTACCAAGCTATACAAAAAGAAATGGAAATTTTCGTCATACAGTATATGCATAAAATCATGCATTTTGCTCCCTATCAGATATTAAAGCTCCTAGAACCCTATTTTTTGGTGAAAACATTCTTTGTGGCATTTCTAACAATGAATTTGAAAAAAAAAGTAGTATCAAAGTCAATTTCTTCAGTATTTTATTGTTGTATTAATTTCTTGGTAATCTTAGGTACATGTATTTTTTTGTTTTTTCGGCCTGTTGATTTATCATTTTTTTCCCGCAGAATTTATGTCAGAACCCATTTCAAGCATTATCATGATAAATTTAATTAGTTTCAGCCCATGAAAGTGAAAATGATCAGATTGTGTTTTCTCTTCTTATTCATAAAGATATAAATATCTTTATGAATAAGAAGAGAAAACTCAATTTGCTTAGACTTTATACACAAAATCACGTTTTGAGCCATTTTCAGTCTGACAGGCATACATAAAATGTCATGCAGCGTCATGACAGTATCAAAAGATGTGCAAGACTTGAAAGTAAAAAGTCAGGGAACGATGCAGTCAAAAAATTTTATGTGGCGGAGTAGTCGCCAAAATGTGGAGGGGGAGGGGGTTGATTCAATATCTGGATACTTGGAATAAAATTTCCATGATGTTTCATTTTTTCAATCTTGAAATTCATGTATGTATACACAGGTATGTACTGACAATTTAGCATTTCCTTTTCTATCATCTTTTCTACTGCAGACATGATACATTCGTATGCACAAGCAAAGGGATGCAAGATACCAGCGAGAAAGAGACCACAAACTGGGCTTGCCACTGGATTTCCAACTCGCGTGATCATAAAGGAAACATGCAGACGAGGAGGAGGACAAAGAGTGTGCAAGAGGCTCTAGCTGGAAATTAAGAAAAAGATTGACTGTCGCCTTTGTGATTGTAGACTATGGTGGGACATTTATCACATTCAGTGACATTTCTTCTCTTTTTTTTGTAAATGAGGAGAATGTTGATTGTGTTTTCTTGAATGAAAAGGAAAAGTGTCAGGATCAAGTCGGCTACGTACTACTACTTGGACTGTAAAATCAAACCAAGTATTGGAATTTTTTTCATGCATCATTTTTATTTATATGATCATAATTGAAAATACATATAATTCCTTATACATGTACTGTATCATGATATTGACAGAACATTACAATTTTTTTTTTCTTGCATGCATTGTGAATATGTTCCTTCATTTGCTGGACTTTCCATAATAAATAGTTTAAATTTTATGCTACATCAAGTCTACTCAGATTTGAATTCTTTGTGTTCTCTACTCCTCTCAACTTAACTTTACATCAGGATTGCATGTTTTCGTAATACATGTACATCATATTGATCATTATTCCCGTCAGCGTTTGAAGTGTCATCTCTTGTGCCAACAAACCGTTTCTGTAATGTATTACATAACAACTTACGGATATTTCTTTTCCAACAGCCTAGAAATGAAGCATATCATTCACCTGCTCCCTTCCACCGAGTTCCACAGACATGAATTCCCATGGCTGTTGCTGGTTTGGGCAAGCCTTCAGTCAAGCTTTGTGGTTGTTAAGGTTCAATTTTGTGAAGAAAGCATGCATAAAATCTTACTAAATTGCAGAAGCGGTCTGTTGTAATTCATCTTCATACATTTACTGTATGTTGTTTGTTATTTCATTTCTTTGCAAACATTCACATGAGAGAAATCTGTGTTTCCACCTTGGAAAACAAATTTCCCTTTCAACCTAGCTACACTTACACTGTTGAAGAATATCTTCTAGATTACATGCCTGCCCTGACAAAACCAATGTGGGCCCCATGTGGTGTATATGGGGAAAATATGGAACTAAATTGGCAAAGCCCATTTGGCCCATATGGGCCCCAGATGGGGTGTAGGCCTACAGTGAAAAACATACATGGGTCTCATATAGTACTTGAATTCTAGAAAAAAACAAACATTGTATTATATTTTATTTATTGTTTATGTATGCTATGAAAGCGGATATAGATTGTCACTTGTTTACCGTTGTAATTGTACATGTACATTGTATATTCATTTGCAGTAATGAAGTACAGGGTAACCCTTTTATAATGAGGTTGGTGGGACCACCATTTTTTCCTTGTTATAACCGGTACCTCATTGTAAACATATGCATACTGTATGTTTACTATTTCAATATTTGCAAATTCAGATGAGACCAATAAGATATCCTCGTTTCCCAGGTTTCCCTGTACTGGTACTACTGCAGTACCATTGTAGTACTACTGTAGTACTGGTACTACAGTAGTACAGCAGTGCCAGTTCTGAGTACTGCAGTACCATTACTGGTACTGTAGTACCACTATTGGTACTGTAGTACTACTGCAGTACTGGTACTGCAGTAGTACAGCAGTGCCGGTACTGAGTACTGCAGTACCATTACTGGTACTGTAGTACTACTGCAGTACTACTGAAGTACTGGTACTACTGCAGTACTGGTACTGCAGTGGTACTGCAGTACTACTGTAGTACTGGTACTACTGCAGTACCAGTACTGCAATGGTACTGCAGTACTACTGTAGTACTGGTACTACTGCAGTACTGGTACTGCAGTGGTACTGCAGTACTACTGCAGTGCTGGTACTGCAGTAGTACTACAGTGGTACTGCAGTACTACTGCAGTGCTGGTACTGCAGTAGTACTGCAGTAGTACTGCAGTAGTACTGCAGTAGTACTGCAGTAGTACTGCAGTGGTGCTGCAGTACCAGTACTGCAGTAGTACTGCAGTACTGGTACTGCAGTACTACTGCTGTGTAGTACTGGTACTGCAATAGGCCTACTGGTACTGCAGTACCAGTACTGCAGTACTACTGATGCAATGACTACTGCAGTACCAGTACTGCAGTACTACTGATGCAATGACTACTGCAGTACTAGTACTGCAGTACGCAGTACTAGTACTGCAGTACTGGTACTGCAGTACTGCAGTACTGCAGTACTAGTACTGCAGTAAAGTGTCCAATTTACTACAGTACATCTGCAGTACTAGTACTGCAGTACTACTGCAGTACGTGTACTGCAGTAGTACTGCAGTACTTGTACTGCAGTACTACTGCAGTACTTTTTCACAAGGGATCTATGACATGATTCTATATTTTATCAGCTAAATCAGATTGAAGATTAACAGCATATTTAATATCAATGCCTTCCGAGGTGTCAAAATAAACAGCGGCAGTACTAACAGAGGTGCATTCATTGCTTGTTTACATTTAGAATCTAGTCCCATATGTACATTTTTATGTATGTTCTGATAACTTCTAAGATAACCGCTGAAATTGGTCACTCCTGACTATGCATGCCTGAGTGGGACTGGGTCAAGTATTCACTGTTACAGTTGTCAGAAGAGACAGAAGGTGCTAATGCACTTTCATATCCTGCCCGCATCCGTGAAAGAATTTTCGTCAAAATTTCAGAGAGTAATCACCAACATGTATCGCATCTTTCACCTCAATTTGAATCAAGTGAGACAGAGGCCGAGGGAACTCTCTGTCACTGTCATCGCTCAACACGATCTCTCTGCTGTATGCTGAAGTTAGTATCAAATCTCAGTGTTACTTGCATGTTGGATACACATTCGCCTAAATTTTGATTGCTAAATGCTAGCGTCGGTTTAAACATCGCACACAAAGTACACACTAACACAGCGGAGAGACCGTGCTGAGCGACAAAGCGACGACACCAACATCAGAGCCGTAATGGAGTCTTCCCTCTGTCCAATGTGATTCAAATTGAGGTGAAAGATGCAATACATGTTGGTGACTTTAATGACCATTACATATTATCTACAAAGAAAGGTTCAATGGGCCACCACCACAGATGGTACACCGAATCAAGGACCAGTGGCCGTATAAATCTCTTCCTTCCTACCATGTTCAGTATAAGCATTTTTCAACCCTTACTGGTGTCAATATTACCTCCACCCTTCTGACCGCATTTAGAGAGAAAGGACAAGCCATCCTTCAATTCCTAGTGAAGGAGAAATGGGACGATAAGAACGATGCCCGCCAAATTGTGGAAGCGGTATATGGCGAAGGGGATCCCAACTTGCACCAGGTCGCATGGGCCATCTTGACAGGTCTCCAGAGCTTCTTCAAAGTGAAGGATGATGCACTCTTCCTACTCTGGGATGTAAGAATTAATAATTACATTTTATTCTTATCTGTACCCAAAAAATATTTTGCAATATTAGTCTGGAGTACAAAAATTAAGCATTTGGTTATTGCTTTCATGCCAATCACTCTACGCTTTGTGAATATGTTTTCTTTATAAAATTCATCTTGCCAGCTAGTGCATTGGATTGAAGGATTGAACCGGTTAAATGTGTTTAAGCTACTAGTTCTCAAGAACCTTAAATTCTTTTCTCTGTGGAACTGTTCCTTAGACTTTTTTTTTTTTTTGGTGGGGGGTTGAGTGAGGCATTGGCACACCCCATCTAAAAAAAAAAACTCCCACCCTGCAAGTATTATGCAAGTTCATTGATGAACAACTGAAACTTGATTTGAGATTGGATTGGAGCTTCAAATTTGGGGACTGCTATATTTAAATCAAAATCAATTAAATGACACTATAGTGTAGAAGAGTTGAATCAAATGTGTAATTGTGGTATAAACACTTGATTTTCATATGATTCTTTTCCTTTATGCACCCTTAATCTTCAGGTAACTGCTACTGCTGAGGAATTCGAAAGAGCAAGCGAGGCAACTGAATGTGAAGCACCGAAGCTTGTCATCCAAGGTGCGTTATCATTTAAGACTTCCAAAGATTTTGATTGAAAATCGTTGTAGAATGATATAATTGGACATTAAAAACATTTTCACTTTTGGGTGTAGATTAATGTCTGTATAGATTATGTGTCCATCTTCTTAACCAGACTTGTAGTTATCGTACTTTCAGCCTTTTACAGTCTTTAATTCATTTCAAACTGTAACATCATTTGAATGTACAATGCAATCACTTACCAAGGAGACATGTGAATACTGTATGATCCTAACCAAATGGTAAAAACAAGAGAGGAAGAAAAGAGCAAAAAACAATCTATACTTTTCACTCTGTGCTCTTGTCTTGTGATATTTCCACAATGTGTATTGGATTGGAGGGGGGGGGGGGGAAGGAAAAAACATATCTGGTCTATCAAAAATGAGAAGAAAATATTATACATATAGTGCATGCTCTTGAGTTGAATATGTACCATAATATGTGCATCCATATACGGTATATTTGACGAAAATGAGCATGTACTATGCGTTATATACATGTAAGATGGGAAACTGCTTTTGGGATCGGAACTCACAAACTCTACATTGCAACATTCATTGATACAGTGCAATGAACTCTGTATTATCGATTAATTTTTATCGTTATCGAGCGTTGTTTATGGCAGTTTGTGTAAAAAATGGCATATAATGAATTATGCAATGGCAAGACACGCGAATCTGACCAATCAGAAACCTTAATTGTTTCATACAATATATTTTACTCTTTAGTGAAAGGTGTCAGAGATGTTCCCATCAGCCAGTGTAGCAGAAGCAAAACCATAAATCAGTTAAGCCAAATGAAGGTCATAATGATTAAATTGTAACTTTATTTTTGTTTGATAGGGGATCCCATTGCCTCAGCAACATCCAGATGGACGGTTCTTGTGGAAAATGGTGTTATTGGTCAATCTACACCAGCTGAAGCAGGCTTCATTTGTGGGTTATCCTTCCCGTTTGCCTCATACTACAATCTGAACTTGCAGTATCAGAGCACCGCATCCACAACACTCGAATTCATTCAGAGGTACTAATGGCATGCAAAATATCAGAAGCATAGAATATCTGAGCTCTTTTTTATTTTGAATGTACTTTATCATGTGTCAATATGCTGCAGCCTGCTGGAGGTGGGTGCCGGAGGGATTAATTTTGTTGTTGTTGTTGTTGTCCGTTCATCTGTCCTGTTTTCATTCTCTCGATAGCTGAAGACCCTTTTGGTGGCTCCCCTTCAAACTTGGCTCATTTGGGGTCAAAAGTCATAGAGGTTATTGTATACATGAAAAATACCATCATTCTTGTGATAACTTAGGAAGCAACTGACAGAACAACTAAAAACTTTACTCACGTATGCATATGGCAATGACAATCTGATTAGATTATCAAAGTTTTTGAAAATATTAAAAGTTCAGTGTATTCAGATATGGCAATGTTGGAGGCATTAATTTTGACTGCCATTCAAGAATCCATCTGGTTATTATATTGTTTTCATTGAAAGGATTTATTCAGGGTGGCTTTAAGAAAATGCAACATTCTAGATCTTTTGATTGTGATCTGGAATTTTTTGAGGTATTTGATAGATCAGCACTTCCCGTTTTATATGACATCCACATCATTAATATCAGAACTTAAGGCATTTTGATTCTAGAGCATTTTTTCTTGAAAAAATAGACAATTCCAAAATATGTTTCATGTACTTTGCTACCCAAATCATGCTTGGTGAGTAAGCAACAGCACTTGTGGACTTGCCCTAGAAAACAAAAGCATAAGCATGAGTTTTTGGTAAGGCAAATAAGATTTTCTTCACAACTGTCACATTTTGAAGGTAAACATACCTTTGGGCAATGCTGTGTGAAACTCCAGAATGTCAAGAACTACTAGCTACTAGCCCAAACTCAGGCATACTAAGGTGTTTTCTTTTAGTTTGTGTTTGTGTTTGCGTTTGTTATGCCTCCGCCACGAAGTGGTGCCGGAGGCATTATGTTTTCGGGTTGTCCGTCCGTCCGTCCTTCCGTCCGTCCGTTCCGTCCGTCCGTCCGTAATGAATTTTGTGGACAAGGTAACTATCAAAACCGGTTGAGGTATCCTAATGAAACTTGGCATGTATGTGTATTAGGGGGTGAAGTTGTGCACATGCTCAAGGTCAAAGGTCAAAAGGTCAAGGTCAAATACATAAAATTCCACTATTTCCACCATATCTATTGAATGTCTGAAGATATTTTCTTGAAACTTAGTGTATACATGTATTACCCAATTAAGATTCTATGGTGAAAGTTGGGTCATGAGGTCAAAGGTCAAAGGTCAAAAGGTCAGGGTCAAATACATAAAATTTCACTATTTCCACCATATCTATTGAATGCCTGAAGATATTTTCTTCAAAATTAGTGTATACATGTATTACCCGATTAAGATTCTCTGGTGAAAGTTTGGGTCATGAGGTCAAAGGTCAAAGGTCAAAAGGTCAAGTAAAAATATTAAAACTTCTTTTTTTTCTCCGTACCTTGGAAAATTGTTCAAGGTATCTTCATGGAACATAGTATATACATGTACTGACTGGAAGTGATTATCTAGAGAATGTAGGGTTCATGGGGTCAAAGGTCAGGGGTCAAAGGTCAAGTGCAACATTTCAAAATTTTACTATTTTCCTCATATTTATGCAATGCCAGCAGGGTTATTTTTTTTTTACACCTGGTGTATGCATGTGTATTACCTAATAGAAATTCTCTGGAAAGTTCTTTTTTTCTTCTTTTTTACCCTCAAAGGTCGAAAGGTCAAAGATCAAGTGAAAGTGCTGAACTAACTTTTTCCTCCATATATCGGAAGTGGCTCAAGTTATCTTGAAACTTAGTACATATTATGCATGTTCTACCTGAAAGTGATTATCTTATGAATTTTAGGGTCAAAGGCCAGATGAAAATGGTAACAATTTACTATTCAATTCAGAAATTGCACTTTTTTCACACCTGTACCTTGAAAATTACTCAATGCCTAAATGTATAAATGGGTCAAAGTCAAGTTAAAGTCCTTAAATCCCTAGATACATGCTCTTCTATTCATCCAATTAAACGTAGGTCAAGGAAGGTGAACATTCAACACATTTGTGACAAACTTGTCATTTCAATATTTGCCAATTTTGTGAAAATGTAATCACACATTGTCCACTTACTACTATCTAGACCTATTGGGAAAATCATGCATTATGGCGGAGGCATACCAGTCGCCAAAGCGACATTTCTAGTTTATAATTTTTTTTGATAGTTTGTTTGTTTGTTTTTGCCTCCTTTGTTTCAGGAAAGAGCTTGGCTCTTTACTAGCCAAAAAAAAAAAATAAAATGTATAATCTATTATTAATGTTTAATAAATTTCAGTATAGGCTTGCTAATCATGAGTCCATTATTTATGTAAAGCCAAACAAAAAAATTAAAAAATCATTTCAATTGTGAAATTAATCTATTTTTGTAATATCTTACCATCTTTTTTTCTTTCTCTCTGTCAGATATCTCCTTGGAATAAGTCTGGACGGATCCAAGTGCGGCGGATGTAAGAGACAGTGCAACCCCAAAGTAGTGGCATTTGTATGCCGCTTCGCTGACTTCCAGTGGCTTTAATTTTCACCTCTAGAGATTGAAATCTACACTCCTGTAGCCAGAGGCAGCACTGCAACCCAAAATAGTGTCATTCGTACGCCAATTTGCTGACTTCCAGTGCTTTTATGCTTCACCTATTACTGCATGTAGCCAGTCCTAGGGTGTCGTTACCACCAAGTGCCTGCATGAATGCTGGCACACTTAATTGGAATCAGTCCTGATGGGTCCAAGTGCAGAGGATCTAAGGGGCAGCAGTACAACCCCCAAATAAGTGTCGTTCATACGCCGATATGCTGATTTTCACTGGGCTTAATGCTTTTAATAAACCTGTATATTTTATGTGGATTTTGCCAGTTGTTAGGTCATCCTGAATTTCAAATGCCTGTATGAACAATCACACACATGCCTGTGTGTTGTCATAGAAGTGTAGATTACAATCTGATTCTGAGTATTTTTTTTTTTACTTCCAAAGTCAAATTTTAGACCTTTTCTTTTTCAATTTGAATGTGTAGAAATATACACATTGTAAAGGACCTATTACTATAGAAATTCATGTTGACTTGTTGCTTCATACTTTTGTATACATCACACATTCATTAAAGGGGTACCGAATGCTGAAACAATGTTAGTTCATTTTAAAAAACATGTTTTTATTAGCAGAAAATCATCTGCCTAAAGTTTTTTAAAAATTTGTGTTGCCAGAAAAACCCTGAATTATGGTAAGATTTCAGGATAGTTTGGCCCCTCAGCTGTGTCCCAATTTCAGCTAGTTAACCACAATGACGTCAAAGTGGTTACGTTGTCGCCCAATTCTAGCGAAATGTGCGCAAGGTATAAAGCATTTTGTACAGTCTAGGGCGCGACACAACTGCAATACGCGAACCTTGGTAACCACTTTGACTAATAAAATCATGATCTTTTAAATGAACTAAGATTGTTTCAGCATTGGGTACCCCCTTTAAAGGGGATTCTAGGACAACTACCTAATAGACAGCCCCGGTGAACTACCCTCCAGGAAACCACCTCCCCCCCCCCCCCCCCCCCCCGAAACTGACGACTGCCCCCTAGACAACTAACCCCCCCCCCCCCCCCCCCCCCCCCCCCCCCGGAAAGTCAGCCCCTGACAACTATCACAAGGACAACTGTCCCCAGGACAACCAACCACCAAACAACTATCCCTTGGACAGGTACCCTGGGGTAGGGTAGTTGTTTGAGGGGTAGTAGTCTCGGGGGTAGTCGCTGGGGGCGAGCTAGAGCCCCCTCCCCCTACGTATTTATGCCTCCGCCTACCAAAGTTGGTGCCAGAGGCATTATGTTTTCTGGTTGTCTGTCCGTCCTGCCATTATAAAAACAACAATGGCCCTGACTGGCCATATAATACCTCATTCTTTGAGTTATATATTCATGTTCAAAATCTGATGCATGAATGAACATCTGAGAAAACAAATTTTGAAGTTCTTTGCAATCAAGTTTTATACATGTATGATATTAGACCACTAGTGTAAAGCTGTTTACTTGGAGCGTTTTGTGTAATGTATAATATCGGTGATGTACATTGTGTATATAGTTCTGAAATAACAGCTCGTTTGTCCAAAGATTTTTTGGCAATCTAGAGCTTGTGGCGGCCAGCCCCACTGGTTAGTATTGCAGTACATGTATTAGGAAGATTTTACTGAATGCAATTTCGTCTATTTGGCAATTTAATGTGTAATTGGTAATTTAAAGGCACAGGCTTACCCTGAAAGAGCTGGGTTAATTTTTAGTCTTGTTAGATCCTTTGGGGGGGGGGGGGGGGGGGTGATCACATTGTGGCCTGGAAAAAAAGTCACATAAAGTCGTCGTGGCAAAAAGTTTTCACCTTTCACTGCTTCCTCGTTCTTGCAATACAATGTAACTCAAAATCCATTTCAAACATGATGCTGGTATGTATCACCATATAAAGACGATATGATTAGATTTTGGGATATGTAGGTCGAAGGTCAAGGTCATAGACATCAGTTGCTGTGCTGGTAGACGTTAGCCTTGTTAATGCGATATCTCCAGACCGATTTCAGGCATGAACTTCTAACTTTGTGTAAGTATGTATCACCATAGGTAGATGATCTTGGGTATGTAGGTCAAAGGTCAAAGGTTAGAGAGGTAAATTCTGAAATTGAAGGATTTTTTGCCTTGTTTACACTATTGGAGTGTTGCAAGAAAGTTGCAATTAATAGACCGGTTTACTAATGTATGCACAGATCTTTAATTTTGCACACGGCCGCAACCTCGGGCAAACAAAGGATGCGAGCCTGCAACGTCGGCTGCTGCAGCCGTCCCCGATACATCCCCACATGTAGACTTACGTGTATGTTGTGTACATGTGTAAGATGCATCAACTTCGACTTTACCTCGTGGCATTTCGTGTGGCTCTAAATCAATTCCCAACCTTAGATGAGGGAAAATTCTGCTGTGATCAAACGCAATTTGGACTATAGTTTCGATTTTATTGAATTTTGGCTTCGATTTTGTCTTCAGTAGTTCTGAAAATGGGTGGAAAACACTGCTGCTACGGAACATACAACAGTATGACCGCATCACTTCAAACTTCAATGATTCTAAGCATTATGATTGATTGTGAAATCTAAACTAGACAACGAATCTCTCATAATCGATATGTTTCCAAGGATTTTTTTTTATAAGTTAGACTCAGACTGATTAAACTTCATGAAATAGAATGGCGATTTTGACTTATTTTTCTATTAACAATAACAGTTAGGGCCTAGGGGCCTAGCCCTATATAGACTAGATCTAGAGTAGATCTAGACGTAGACCTAAAATTAAAAACAAAAACAATGATAGACCTAACCTCCCTGACATTCGCAGTAGGCAACATTTATTTCCCCCGTTGACTTATTCATCACAACCCAGGTCTGGTACGTTGGTTTGTTGAGGTATGTCCGGTCGGCCTAACCTCACTAAGGAAAACACGAAAAGAGCTCGTGTCCGAAACCTCGTTGAACTTCAGGCTTGAAACACTCCCATCCGCGAAAAGACGGTAGTCGTCAAATGACTTGTATCCCTTTAGCTTTTACAGTCATAGTCAGTCCGATTGATGATCAGGTAGTTGAACACGTCAAAGAGTCCAAAATCTGTCAAAGTTGGATGTAAACCCAGCGAGCTTGTTAGGATCGGAGAACAAGCAGCCTACCAGAGCGAGCTTCTCCTGCAGTGACCGGCCGGTGTCCGCCCGGGAGAGGTCGGGATCGATGGGCAAATCCAAATCGGCTACGGCAGTTGCACTAGTTTGATGAGTTTCTCCTTGTTGTAGCCGCTTGTGCTCACACCTATATCCCTCAAATACTCAGTTAATTCCTTAACTGTCCAATTCTTCCATGGCTTGCTCGAACTTTGGCTAGAACTTGAAGCTGACGCCATCTCAAAGCAAGATTATAGCAAACAAAAGTTGTCGATAATCCGCAGCGAGTAATGATCGTAGACAATACACGCGTGAATGCAAAAACAGTGTGGCGCGCGCGTCCGCGCTTATTTCGCTTGCCCGACCTAGTTACAATCACTAGGGTCGCGTGGGGTTGACGTCATTATGCATATCATTAGTAAACCGGTCTATTGCAACTGATTGTCACTGGCCAATCAAAATCATTGTTGCATGCATGTCTTCTTAATAGGGCAGACCCTGAGCCAATCAGAATGGTTGTTTCAAAATTAGCAATTATTTGCAATTGATTGCAACTTTCTTGCAACACCCCATATATCTCAAGAACCACTTGTTCCATTAACTTCAAACTTGTACTTGGTACTAGTACATGTATGTATCACCATAGGAAGACAATCAGATTAGATTGTGACAAATGTAGGCCAAAGGTCACTACCATGAAAATTCAGGTTTTTGCATTGTTAACAACACTCTTGAACAATTTGAGCCATGAACTTAAAACTTGGAACAACATGTAGTATTCATCACCATAGTGAGACAAACTGATTAGATTTTTGTTCACTGAGGTCAAAGTCAAGAGGTCATTGATGTCATTATACATATGAAGTTGTTGGGTTGTTTTAGCTTTGTTATCATACATTCATATACCTCAACTATTTTGTACTCACGACTAGGAGGATGTAAAGTGATCAGACTTTGGGGTTATAAGGTGTGAGGTCCATTGTCAAAGAGGTCAACTAATATGTATGTTTTTATTCTGGTTATCACAATAATCAAAGTACAATTTGAGCCATCTATTTAGAGGAGGCATATAGGAGATGCAGTCGCATTCATCTTGTTTTGGTTAATCAATTGTAAAGAATTTCAAAACTGAGTTGTATACTGCACTGCATAGTATGCCTTTGCTCATGAAGATATTGACAAATACTGTGATAAGCTGTTTGCTGGGAACATTGTAAACATTCAATTTATAGGACTAACTTGTCCAGCCCACCAAGGTTAAGGTATTAAGATTAAGGAATCATTGTGATATCTGTCCATTATGCCGTCAAAAAAAAATGTAAAATACTTTGACCAAAATTTAGTAGGTACCGGTATATTACAAAGTGTGGGTAAAGAAAATGAAACCCAGATTAATTTTCAAATCTCTAAAATTAGTCATTGGAATAACTTTTGAACACTAGTCTTAATTTAAGCCTTTTGTTGGCAACATTTGCTGAAGTCTGATTGAGCTCAAATCTTTTTGGTGTGACGATTGCAAGCAATTTAAACCTAAAAATGCCAGGCTATTTGTAGTCTTGTGTGTGTGTGGGGAGGAGGGGGGGGGGGGCATTATGGCCCCCCTACAAACTTAGCCGTGGATTGCGCGATCACAAATCAGCATGCATGTTGCCTGCGTCATAATCTACAAAATCGTATATTTAATTTCCTTCAATGATTTTATTGTTTTAATTATGCTAATTTATACATGAAATCAGAGTTTTTGCTCTGAATCACTACATAAAGCTCAAAAATGCTATTTTTATGCCTTCGCCAACGAAGTGGCCGGAGGCATTATTTATCTGGATTTTGTTTTTGTTTGGAAATAGGATATTGTTGTGTTGTGTGTTTATGCAATAAAGACTTTCCAAAGTTTCATGCAAATGTTGTACTTCAGTGTATTTTTGTGTCAATTACTGTAAAACAATACTTTAATTTAAATGGTATTTCACTGTAAATTGGGTAAATTTACCGTAATTTACTGTGGAAAGTGTACAGTATATGGGGTAAATTACTGTAAATTGGGTAAATTTACAGTAATTTACTGTGGAAAGTGTACAGTATATGGGGTAAATTGGGCAGGTTTACAGCAATCTACTGTAGGAAGTGTACAGTATCACTGTAATGTAACCAAAAAATTACAATACATTACTGTAATTTAACCAAAATTTACAGTAGCTACCATTACAAAAGTTTTAAATTTTACAGCAAGATACAGTAAATTGTACAGTATCTCCCTGTAGATATTAGAAATTTACAGTAATTTACCGTAGGACAAAGTTACAATAGCTTACTGTAAGATGAAAATTACAGTAAATTACTGTGCAGCAGAGTTGCCAGCAATTTACTGTAAAAACTACAGTAAATTTTTTACAGTGTAGATAGGAAATCACAGTTTTGGAATTCTCTGATGTGAATTTGATGCATAATTATAAGCAACTCATTTAAAAAAAGAAACAGTTCCCTCTCTGCTAGCGAAGGGATGTCCAGTTGTGTTACTTTACTGTTATGCCAAGACCATGAGAAATCTTTCTCACAATAATGACTAAATATGAACAACTTAACATTAACTGAAATAAAGGCTTCCATCAATCACGTACTATGACGATGCAAAATGCAACAGAGTGTCGTCTGCTAGCACTGATAATTCGCTGCTACCTCATTAGTTTAAACATCAGCCAGGAATGGAGAGGAGCTAAAGGAATCGCATGAGAGCAGCTAATTGTTACACAATACTAGCATCGTACTACAAATCACGTTCACTGTACACTGATGGTATGGCTGTGTACGTGTATGACGACCGCCGAAGAGAACGTGTAAAATGGCAAGCTTTCTTGGCAAACGCTTTCTGTCGCTGATGTCCTGCAGATATACCATCCTGACTGACTCAAGTCTTGGTAAGAAACATGAAACATGAATATCACTTATGGTAGCGTGAAATGAGCCCATGCCATGGGCATGGCCTGCCATTCTGTTGCAATATTCATAATGGGATTGCGACAGGCCGATTGGCCGCTCGAGGCCCTTCCTTTTCCATACGTTTTGTACATCTAGAGACAGGTTAGAGTAGGCCTAACGTTACACAGCATAGGTGCTCTGTATTTACATATCGTACATGTACGTATGGTACACAGCTAGTTTCTACAGCTTCAGCGAACCCGTTGCCGTAGAACGGAGCGGAGCATTCAGCAGGGATCGAATACATGTACACTCGGTATCACTCAAAAAACGTAGTAGAATCTGTGCTGACCATGTCCAAACGTCGTAGAGCAGCTAATTACAACTTGTGGCCTAACTAGTTTAACACTAAGTTACAGCTTTTACCCTACCCTATATCCAGCCGCATCAAAACTCCTGCTACGACCCCTGTCAGTCAATCATGATTAAAGGGAAAGCAAACCCAAAGAGCAATGTGGATTGAGTTAAAGCAGCAACATTAGTAGAGCACATCAGTGAAAGTTTGAAGAAAATCGGACAATCGATGCAAAAGTTATGAATTTTTAAAGTTTTGGTGTTGGAACCGCTGGATGAGGAGACTACTAGAGGTTATGACGTATGAGTGGACAACAATACAAAGAAAATATAAAGAAAATTTCACAAAAAAATCATTTTTCATGAAAATTTCAAATTCCATCAACTTGATACTGACATAATGTTAAGGGTAGCAATTATTCCCCCTGCTTTCTGAAAGCGGTAAGTCAAGTGCTCTTTCATAATGCTAGAAAAGTGCATTTGTGTTGATTTTCCTTTATATTTTCTTTGTATTGTTGTCCACTCACACGTCATAACCTCTAATAGTCTCCTCATCTAGCGGTTCCAACACCAAAACTTTAAAAATTTATAACTTTTGCATCGATTGTCCGATTTTCCCCAAACCTTCACTGATGTGTTCTACTAATGTTGCTGCTTTCACTCAATCCACATTGCTCTTTGGGTTTGCTTTCCCTTTAAGTAAGAAAAATGATGCTAATTTGTCATGTTCATTTATTATGAAGCCATGGCAATGTCAAGGCAGTGGCAATGACAATGTGCTACAACGTATAAATGGCCTACCGGCTCGGGAATGTCCGGAAGTCGTCTTCTTCTTCTGGTTCTGGGTGATAAAATTGACTTTCCAGAAGGTTACGATTTTATTTTTAAATAGGCCTACTTCACAACATACAACTCAGATTTAGTTACACTTTTCCGCATATGATTCGGCACGCCGTATACCAGGGTACCGTTGTAACCCGGAGTACCGCGTTGTATAGCGCCATCTCATGCCCATTATTTATAATGCATTTCCGAACTCAGATACGACGATTCCGAATTCGGATGTACACGGCAAAGTCGTCGCAATGTGAACTAGCACCATAAGTGTTTTTCGAGGTAATTCCTAGCACCACACCGTTTTGTAAACATCATCTACCGTAACTTTTATTTTCAGAAAAAAAAAATAATCACCGAAAGCCGAGAAAATTCACCCAAAATCAACTGTATTTCTTCAAAATTTGATCATGGGGGCTGCCATCTTTATAATCTTCTATGCGTGTGCGAATGGTCGATAATAAGAGATGAAATGCGAAAGAAAAAGGTTCAATTTAGATAATTGGAATTTATTTCTTAGATTAATAAAATATTTACGTGGATTTCTAATGTTATCATTAAAAATATTTCATTTAAATGATTTTCTTATTTCATTTTGTATTCATTAATTTACGGGGTAGTAGACTGGCAACTTCGTCTGCAATTGATTATTACACGTACACTGCGCTACGTAAGCACGAATGCTAGCATTACGCCAGCGCAACGGCCATAGTCATGGCGTCTGCGTGCAGTGATGGCCGTGCTAGCAGCGGATACAAGGACCTACTCAAATCTCGCAAAAAACACAAGAAACTCAATAGAAGAGGTAAACTAGAGAATGCCAGTACTAACAATGATATGTACAATAGTATCAAACAGTTAAGATTATAACAGAGCAGAAAATAATTATCAGTTGCATGCATTAATTGTTGTATAATCACAAATAAGAAAACATTTTTGTGCATAATAATACTAAAAAATATTTTGACAAATTTTTTGGTACGCCAGGGTACAGAGCTGAAAAAAAAAATAATTAATTCAACAAAATGGCGAATTTTCATTTGGTACCCCAGGGTACCAAATATTGCATCATATTTCTGGATGGGATTGACAGAGACTCCAACCCCCCAAGCATCTTCTGATCTGGAGATTCTCCCGCCTGCAACCCCTAGCAAACGGGAGACTCCAACTTGATGTGCGTGAAGCGCGTAATCACGAGCGCGAAGTTCCTTGCGGTTCGGGAAGCTCTAATAATTAGGGTTCTTGATGCTCTCTCGTGCTTATTTTTCAACAAACGAAGACAAAAAGTAAGAAATCATTTCAAACGGGAGACACAGAGCCAGGGCGGGAGAAATTAATTCTCAAGCAGGAGAACAGGAGATTTTGTAAAAATGGGCTTTCGGCGGGAGATCTCCCGTCACTCATACTGCATTGATATGCTTGCTCTCTCACACATGCACACACACACACACACACACACACACACACGCATACACACAACCACAATACTTGCATTATGCAGGAAATGAGTATCGTACACCATACCTAGGCAGTACATATTTCACAGTGTTTATATTTTTGTGAAGTTGCCAGTCGAGACAAAATCAATGACTTGCAAAAATATTGCTCCTGTGAAACAAATGACCTTCAGTGTAATGTGTTCCAAGGACAAGGTGGGAGATTACTAATTTATACCAGTAGATTGGAGTGTACTATGAACTAGAGTATAAAGTTGTGCTCATACACCCTCCTATTTGTGAATCGTAAAACTTTCCATTCTTTATTTTCATCCTCAATATTATCAAGGTGTACAAAGTAGGTTATTGTCATCAACGCTGAGGAGCAGACAGTCTGGGACTAGCGACCACTCATCTTCCTCATCTTCAGAAGGAGACACCCAGTCAGCGGAGGATGAACCCACTGTGGATGACATCAAGAGGATCGTCCTGAACACGGCGCTGGAGTTTGTGCCCGTCCATGGCTGGACTGTCAAGTCACTGGCGGAGGGAGCGAAGCATGAGGGCTACCCCGGTGTGGCCCACGGCATGTTCCCCAGGGGCGGGGGGGACCTCATGCACCACTTTGTGAAGGAGTGCAATGCTCAGCTGGCAGAGCAGTTAGCAAAGGAGAGCAACCAAGAAGTAGAAGGAGGAGAGAGGTGTGCCTATACCAACAAATCATCATTTGAGAAACCAGAAGGATAATTAATGCTGCAGATTGTATTTGATTTACACCCTTATGCTTTTCAACAAATCATACCATGTCCTTTCAGGGTTTCCCAGGTGTAGTCTCTACACTGCCAAGGCAAATCTAAAAGCTTGCAATCAGGGCCCCATCAGTTCATAAAAAAAGTTGATTAGGATAGCAACTCATACTGGAATGGCAATTGTCATAGTAACGACAAGAATCTAGCTTCCTGATTGGCTGTTGCTATTGGAAGTTGCCATTACAGCAAGAGTTACTGTCCTACATCTTTTATGAAGTGGGGCCCTGATGGAATTATTTATTTTTATAGGCGTATGTAGAATATGTTTTTTCATGCAAATTGATGATAACATGATGAGAAGTAGAACAGCTATCTCATGTTCTTGTTTACCATATCACCCTCTTGGGTTTCTTGTTTTGTTTATTTGTTTTTTGGTGTGTTTTTTTAAGGTTAATCTGGTTATTAAAAGTGTCCAAAGTATATTATAGTAAGCTACCAATATCTATGTAGTTAAAGAAAATATGATTGATTGTTTTGGAACATACTCATGTACACAATAAGGATTAGGTATATCATTACTCTTCTACATTCATTGGCGAGGTAAATCAAGCTGAAGAGAATATTCAAATATTGCAGGAAAAATGCTAATGTGGATGTTTGCTATTTGTTAATGTGCATGATTGTATTTGTAACAAAGTAGCAACTCTCCTCTCCTTTCTGTGCATAGGAAGAGGACTACAGCTTTCATTCGCGATGCCCTGGAGGCACGTCTACGCATGATTACCCCTTACCATGAGACATGGCCAGAGGCGATGGTACTCACAGCTCGACCAGAAAATATCACAGAACACTTTGCCAACCTGGCTAATTTGATGGACACGATATGGTTTTACGCCGGAGACAAGTCAGCTGATGTAAGTCTCACAATACGTCGTCGTATACTGTGATCTCTCAAATTATGCATGACATTATGTTTTCTACAGGATCCTGTCTCAAATGGCAGTTACCTGAATGGAAATCATCACGGTGTGAATTTTTTTTGTACCTTTCAGGCTATATGACACTAGCGCAAAGGTAAAGGTGTACAAAAATGTAATGCATGCCAATTTCCATTTACTGTAGTATGTGCTGCCGAAACTCTTGACTGCTGTGGCAGCAGTGAGCTGTTTGAGGTTCCCATTTAGTTGCTGTGACCATCTGCAAAATTCATCGTACAGGGCAGAGTGCCCCCCCCCAAAAAAAAAAAAAACTCTATTGCAGGAAAATTTTCGCTTTTACAGCAATCAGTCATAGATACTATATCATGTCATAACGAGCAAAAATTTTCTGGCCCTCTCCATAGTCATGTGTAATACTGTAGTTCAGTTAGAAATGATTGACTGATTTCAGGAGATCACAGAATGTTTGATGAGTTTTGGGAAAACTCTGATGAACTTGATTTAATGGGACATCGTGTGAATTCTTCCATTCAACACATGAGACATACACGGCTTCAAGATGATACACAGTTGGTTGTCATGCGGGTTTGTCAGAGAGTCACAGAAGTAGATGAGGTAGCTATGTAATTGCCATTGGTGCTGACATGCAAATGGTTGACATTCTATTCATCCCGCAAATGTACTGGTACCCTTTACACTGAAGGATCTTCAAACGTTGTGGATTATTGGATTTTTCTTGTGGTGGTAACTAAAGTATGTATATTATGATATCTGTATGAATGTGAGTAGACAGTAATGCTCAGTAAGCAAGTTTGTTTCAATCGAATAGTTCATTTACATGTAGATCATTCTCAATCACGTTATGAAAGCATCCATCCCATTTGATGATCCAGCTTATATAATCAATACCAAATGTGGACGAATGCCAAATGGTTGGCACATAGAGGCATCCGATGTGAATTGCACTTGTTATATATATGGTGGTGGTGACAGTGTTGCTTACGGAATATTGTGCTTACTTGCCTTGTGTTGCTAGTTCAACTGGTACACCAAGCGAGTGACGCTTGCGGCTGTGTACAAGAGCTCCGAGTTGTGTCTCATTCAGGACAAATCTCCAGACTTTGAAGACACCTGGACCTTCCTGGACAACAGGCTGGCTGATTTCACCAGATTAGCAAAAGCCAGAGGAGAGGTAGGGATTGCATCCAATCATAATTTTTTTTTTTTTTTTTTTTTTGGTGTGTTGAACTTTTTGTTGTTGTTTGTGTTTCTTCAAGTTAGTTTCTCTGAATTTACAGACAATGATACATGCCAGCCAGGAACACTTATCTTTTTTTTTTTTGTTTTGTTTTGTTCTAGTTCAACAACATTGTATACATAAACATTGTTCAGGCTTAAGTGAGTGAGTGAGATCAGAGTGCAAGAGTGCACTTTTGAAATTAAAAAACAAAACAAAACAAAAACAGACCAAAACAAAAAAACACAAGGTATCACTGACTGACTTAAGAAATTTGGATGTTGGTACATATGATTTTACTGTTTGCTTAAGTGTGCATTCCCTGAAATACATGTAATAGTGAATAATTGAATTATGAAAAATCAAAGTTTATATTTTTCGGTTCAAAAGTTCATTTGGGCAAAGCAGGCATTAAGTCAGTCACTTGGGCAAGGCAGGCATTAAGTCATTCATGATTTCTGATACTCTCATCAAAGTGTTGGTGTCTTGTCAATATCGTAGCAGTATGTTTGATTCAGTTATGTCTATGCCTTGTCAGATATCTAGTGTATGCAAATCTGTGAGGTACCAAATGTGGTGGTTGTGGAATAATGTAATTAATGGAGAAAAACATGTGTCAATGTCACATACATGATGGGATCAGAGGTAATATTTTCACATTTTTTTTTAGTTTGTGAATAGCAGCCGATTTGTGAATTTTGGGAAAATAAATACTTTGTGACATGTATGGTGTATGCATAAAAAGGTAACTTTTGTGTATCTGTTATTTTTAAGAAGTTCTGATTGTATTCATCCTCCCTCACAGATGGAGACTGCTGGTGCAGCTTTCAAGGATTCCATGTCAGCAGCAGTTATCACAGTGAGTTCATGTGCTAGTATGCTTATCTCATTCATCATATCAGTCTTGGGAACAGGATCATGAGGGAGGCTTCTACTCATGAGCACTCCTGCCCTCCTCATGAGTACCTCTGCTGGTTCCCCCCCCCCCCCACACACACACACACACAGCTGCAGATTAGTGCGGTTTTTATATTTTCCCCTTCTTTATCTATGGCTTCTTTCTGCTAGACACATGTAGGGTTGCAACTGATTGACGCATTGCCCTTCATAAATGTAAGTAAGCACTGAACTAATCGGTGATCTTCGAGTAGCCATGAAAAAAAAAAAAAAAAATCAGGGACATACATGCTTGTGTAGGATTCAAACATACGACCTCCTGGGGCCCGTTTCATAAAACTTGTTATCAGTGACAACTGCCACATTTCTATGACAAATTTGCTCTCAGCCAATCAGATGCAAGGATTTCAGTAGCTTGTCACATCTATGACAGCTTGTCACTGATGACAAGTTTTATGAAACAGGCCCCATCTCCAGACAGGCGTCATCTCCACTAGACCATGGAGCTTCCGTTGGTTCTAAATCCTTAGACCATGCAGTGGGTACTGCATATTCAATCAAATATTTTTATTTATTTATTTATTTTTTTTTTATAATAGTTACTGCTACTGAAAAACACTGATTAATTTGGTGCTTATTTACATTGATGTAGGGCAATTTGTCAATCAGTTGCAATAAATAACTTGACGCAAGAATATTATTAATTTCAATAAATAAGCTGTATAGTATGCTTAGAGTGCAGGTAAATACACTGCACGAAATTAATCAATGAAGAATACTTGTTTTAAGGCAACATATGTTGGTATTACTGTGTCTGTTTAGAAAACAACTGAGTAAATTTACACTCATCAGTTCACACATTCAAAAGAATTACGTACACAATTACTACAATTTGCATGTGTATGTCAATTTCTGTATGTGTTTACTGGTATGATTTAACATATGTGACCCGCTACAACAAAAAGGTCCTAAAGTCGCGCACGGCCGAAGCCGTGAAAATCGAGTTTGAAGTCAGAGCATTAAAATTGGCCAAAACTTATGATTTTCTGATTTTGATATATTATTGGAGTCTAACATGTCTTCTATCATCAGTCGAAATTTTGAAGCAAAATGATCAAAGGAAAGACCAAAAAATAGCGTTTTCTGAGCCATGTTTTTTGGCATTTCAACGAAGCAGAAACTGGTTCGAAAATTTGGATTGAGCACCACAGATAGGTTCCGCCCCTCACAACGACCAGAGTGATCTCGTTGGTCAGTTTGCTGCTTGCTGCTAACCGAAGCGTGAAGCTCGCACACTGCCCAGTCGACTGGTGCGTGCGGGTGGGGTGCGCTATGCTCAGCCGCTTCTCACATCCTGGTCACTGATTGGTTGGTGAGGAGACCGCCGACGCTGATGTGCTTGAATGAACTCTTCGGGGGTTGCTAGGGCTTACCTTCTATTGTCCAGAGGTGAAAACTGACTTGCGTGTTCCTTGATCACGATTGCGTCGAAAGGAAGACTTTTAGGGCGCTTTTCTTGAAACAGTTATTTTCCAGACGTCTCGACATGCTCTCTTTTAAACATCGATATCTCCGCAGCTGATTATTTTTATAAAATGTGTTATATATCAATTTAAAGCAGAAAGATTAGGGGATTATATCATACAATTTTCAAATAATCGACCTCGCCCGACTTTAGGATCATTTTGTTGTAGCGGGTCACATATTTATGTGCATCCAGAAAGTACTGTAAAGCAAGAAAAGTTCACGACATGAAATTTTTGTGAATTGCCACTGGCATTCAATGCCTATAGTGTAGACAAGAACTTTCGCGTGCATTTCAGTTTTGAGAATCTTTACCCTTGCGAAATTTGCAAGATTGGAAATGCGCACAAACATTTCAGGTTGTAAAGTTACTCAATTTGACTCTAATATTAAATTTGTTGTGATTTTGTGCGTCTTCTTTTCGACAGGCGAGAAATGTGGCAGGACTGAATGTGAGAAACTGAACACTTGGAAGTTCGTATTCCAAACATGATGACAATAATGAGAATTCCCGAGGAGAGGAGCTAGGAAGAGTTGATGTCTACGCATCAAGGAACTGTTTTGCAAAGCAGCTGTGAAGAGTACGTGGTTCCCTGGAAACCCCTGCATTGAATGTGGATTCAGTTTGTATTCAACTCCCAGCCTACTTTTACTACCTAGAGCAGACATTACACTACGATGAATGGTACTGTAGATGGGGATGATTAGGTCTGAGGTGCTGGATGGATAAGCGTAGCCCAAGTTTTGTGTCACACATGATTGATATTATGACTTTGTCTCCTGCAAGACAGGGTGCTACATATAAGCACTTGTTTGATTGCCTGGGTCAACTGAAAATCAAAGTCGGGCTCGTGTTTTGGAACAATGAGAAAACAAATGCTTGCCCAAATTGGACAAGCGAAAAGTTTTTAAGCCATCTTTTCTCACTTTTCCCCTCTTCAAACCCGTGAAGTCAGTCATACAGAAGCCCAAAGATAATGGCTGTTTAGTGATGCAACGCATTTTAATTTCATTTCAGCTAGCTTTCCAATACTGACGTGAAGAAGCCCCAGTGCAATGCAACACCAAGACTCGATCGAACCAAGCTTGTTTGAATAATCCAGTGTTTTTGATGTGTTAATCAACTTGTGTTGCTTATTCAAATGATTGTGTTTTATCAAGCCCTTGACTTACAAGTGATTTTCTTTGAGCCTTCAATGTGTCATTTTTGCGTATTTGTGGACTTTCTTTTTTGGACAAGTGAATTCCATATTTGGGCAAGTGTCCTGCAACCATTCAAAAATCTGCTTGCCCAACTGGGCAAGTGGTAAAAAAAAAATTATGTAGCACCATGCAAGAGTTTATGTGATTTCTTTGTATATGCTTGTAGGAAGTAGATGGAACTTAAAGATATTGCACAGGCAATTCCTATGCAACATACACTCAGTATGGCAATGTACAATGTTCTTTTTATTTAAAGTTCTACAAAAGTGTTCCATTACCTTCTCAACACTTATGTTCCATAGCTCTTACCTTCTTTTTCCTGAGGCTTCCACATTTTAAAGATCCGAAATGGAGAGTCAAACTGAAATTAGTGCATCAGTTGACAAATCTTATCTCAAACTCTCTTGGCAGTTAAGCACTCACAAAATTGAAGTATTCTTTAGATTCCTTTGTATTGTCAAAAAGTTCCTGTTTCAGAAGAATATCTGGTAGGTCCTTTGAGAAATTTCTTTCATTGTCAAACTAATGAGCTTTTATGAATTGTACCTGAATAGAGACAGTCTTTAGTATTAGGACTACAGAGATACTTTGGACAAACTAAAATAGGATTTTCTTCCTTGAGCTGGAGGTTTTGGGTTTACTTCCCTTTCTTTCCTCAGCTAGAGTCATCTTTCTCTATGGTGACTCTGCCAGGACTAGCCATAAGATACAGATACCCGCCCAGACTTTGATGTTGATATGTAGTGCTGTTCAATAGGCATTAAGCATTCAATAAGAGAATGATTAAGCATACACGTCTGTGAACCACGACAGAAATACAAATATATGGGCCTGGGAACACAGTAAATGAGGCAGGTCATATTTGAAGTTCTCTGTTTCAAAGAAACATTGGAGCACTTTTATCTGGAATCTGTTGGGGAAGGGGAGCCTGGATTCTGAGATACGGAATATCTTCCAAGAGGAATGTTGACCTACCAGTAAGCCCTACTGAAAAGACAGTAGACATCCATCTATTAAACCTGAAGAGCAGGAGGAGGAGAGAACATGGCCTCCATGGTGGGGAACATAAATACCAGTACCCCTTTATTTTCAGAGGACACTCTCGAGTCAAAAGGGCAATGATGGAGTGGTATAAAAGAAGATATTTTTCTTCATAAGAGATAGTGGATTGCGTAATAAAGCAGAATGGGAGGTATAGAGGTCAGGAGTATTTTATTAGACTAGAGGTTGAACCCACTTGGGGTACACTGTGTTTCCAAAGGTGAAGGAATTTAGACTCGATCGCTAGAGGTGGGATTCATGGGTGGCCCTATTCATTCACTGCCTACTGGGGTACATTTGAAAACCACAAATAGCACCAGTCAGTGAATACAGTAGAGTCCCATTATAATGAAGTCCTCGGGACCGGCAATTTTCTTTCATTATATTGAAATTTCGTTATAACCGGATAAATAAACAGTAAAAAAACATAGAGAGGATAATGCTGCGGCCTGAATTTTCATTTCGTTATAACCATGTTCGTTATAACGGGAGTGCACTGTATGGGCATCGAAGTGTACACTCATCGATAATGGTAGACTCGGGTCGAGATTATTTGGCTGTGTGTGTACTTCCATAGAGATCAGTGATAAAGCTCTACTCAATTCTTTGTGGGAATTCTTGAATATATCCGAGCCAGGAGAGCCATGCCACTCTATGGTATCTCTACTTCACAGTCTCTTTAAAGACCCTTGCAGCGTTCTTCTCGTGGGTGCGACATGGAGGAGGAATTTCAAACCCCTCCTTGAAATTGAGGGAAGGAGTACCGTTGGTACAAGTAAAATGACCTTGAACAGGAACAGCAATACCTGCTAGTTACATGTACATTGTGAATTTACAAAACATTACAGAGGTAAATAATGTAAATTACCAAGAGCTCTGGAAAGTGCATCAAAGGTCAAAGCTGCCAGCTGATATCTTTTCATCATATTTAGTTGTTTTTTCTTCTTTGGATTTTATGAGGAAATATGATCATGAAACAAAGTTTTATTTTACCCTAAAAACATGGGATAACATTCAGAGTATGTGCAGTTGCCATATTTTTTAAAACAAAATATGGTTTCTGCTTTTATAGTACATTTACGTTTATTGCTTTGTTGCATTGTGCTTTGTGGTTCTTTGTTCTCAAAATATTGACAGCCCAGGTACCAGCATATTCCATACTTCGAAGAAAATCAACACTTTTCAGTATTGTAGTGTGCAGATCAAGGACAATTTGGTCAGATGATGTAAATGATAATAACACTTCTTCATGGTGATTGTAACAGAGATGCCAACAGTATATTTACTGTTTCTTTCTGCTTTTTTTTTTTTTTTTAAACCTGCAGCTTTTATGGAAAATACGCATAGGGTTTTTCCCAAATAGTAGTACCATGCCTGTAATTATTGCAAAAATGTGAAAATACTCCTTTCCACCAAAAACATGCCTTTTCATCCACCAGAATACAGCAGTGCTGTTTACAAGGCTGACATCCCAGTTACAGGGATGAGAAATATCAGTCAAACTGAACCAAGTGTCGTGATTATTGTCACAAATCAGGAATCTGGAAGAGGAATAGGCCACAACATGAATACAAGACGAGTTTATATACATTGATGTGATTTATTTTTTTTTTTTTTTTTTTTTTTTTTTACAATTTAACATAATAATATTGGAATTAAAAACTTCTTGTGTCAGAAATACACTTTGTAGACAAAGAAAAATAAATAATGCCTGATGTTATACCATTTGGAGAGTTCTATGTGGGAATTGTATCTTGAAAGTGTGCACCGGTGTGAATGACAGTTGTGAAATAGATATACGATGTAGCATATTTTGTGGGATTTGAGCCAAATTATGACAAAGCTGACATCAACATGTACCAAACTGGAAACCATGATCACAGCATCATCACTACCACGTTACTGATGTTATTGCACGTAACCCATTGAGGACAGACTGATTTTGCTATAACATACATTTCCCGTAGACACCTGCCCGAGTATACTCGGGACTAGTCTTTAACGGGTTAAGCAACCAATTTGTTTTTATTTTTTTTATACACGTCATTGTTTTGAGATAAGTTAAAAAATAGAACCACTGTCACAATGACTGTGCTGTACAGAGTGTTACAAATGCTGTCTTTCCGTACATCTTTCAAAGTATAATGAGTGTGGACATTTTATTCCTTCCTGCAAACTTCCTAACTGTTGAATCAATTACCTTTTTTTTTTTTGCTTATATACTGTTAGTGTTAAGAGAGGAGTATATAAGCCAAATGCTGTTTCATGGACATCTGTGGGAAGTGGAATTTTTTTTTTTTGCTTCCTTTCAAATGCCGTACTAGATAATCTAATGACTATTTGATTGTCTAATCAGTTATCTGATAACTTTAATCAGTCTGATCTTTTTCAGTGGTATGACAATTGAATTTATTTTACTTTTTAAAATGGTTTACTGTAAATCGTCTGTTGAGAATGAGAAGGGCGATAAGTTGTCTTGAACACAATGGGTTTAGTGGCAACTTAGCGCCCTTATCATTCTCAACCGACGAAATTATCTTCCTTTTCATTCAGTGCTGTCATGTAAGATAACTTATTGATTGCTTGTCTGGTTTGACAGATGTGTTTGTGATATCTGGGATTGTTCGTTTGATTCTGGTTATTATTATTATTTTTTTTATTGTAGACATTAAGGAAATTGTGGCCTATTTTTGTCATGTCAGAGCAGTTAAAGTGCCACAAGTGTAAATAATCCCCTATCAGATTCAGAGAGAGATAGAAAGAGAGGGAGAGATTGAGTGGGGAGAATGGAGTAGAGGAAGAGAGAAGTAGAAATAGACAGGAGGAGATATTAAAGGACAAGTTCACCTTCATAAACAAGGATTGAGAGAATGCAACAATATTAGTAGAACACATCAGTGAAAGTTTGAGGAAAATTGGACAATTGATGCAAAAGTTATGAATTTTTAAAAATTTTTGTGTTGGAACCGCTGGATGAGGAGACTACTACAGCTTGTGAGTCATATGCGTACAACAGTATACAGAAAATGTAAAGAAAATTCAACATATTTTCACTTTTTTTCGCATAATAAAAGAGCACTTGACTTGCCTCTTTCTAAAGGCAGGGGGAATAATATTACCCATAACATTTGTCGGTAACGAGTCGGGGGAATGTGTACTTTTTTCAAAAGATGAAATTTTGTGAAATTATCTGTATATTTTCCTTATATTGTTGTACGCATGTGACATCTAAGTTATTCACACACTGCAGTAGTCTTCTTATCCAGCGGTTGCTGCACAAAAACTTCAAAAATTCATAACTTTTGAACGAATTGTCCGATTTTCCTCAAACTTTCAATGATGTGTTCTACTAATATTGCTACATTCTCTCAATCCTTATGTTTATAAAGGTGAACTTGTCCTTTAAAGAGAGATATGGAGATAGAAACATATGCATTTGCAAGGTCATGTTAATTTCTATTTCCCTTATCTATTAAAGGTATAGTATGAAGTAGTTTGGCACATGCGTAGCTTTAAGTGGGATTTCCAGTCCAGTTGAGAGTTATTGTGAAAAGGAAGAGTCAAATTCTATATGTGCAACAGTGACATTTGATCAATGTTGGATGAAAAAATATATGAATATCCTTGGCACTAGGGTTATAGGGTTTGAATTTTTATAAGTTAATGAATTATAAATAAATTGTTTAATAATAGATTAATGGTTAAGAAAGGAAAACAGTGAAGGCTTAGCTAAAAGACTAATACAATGTACAATATATGAACAAGGCTCGACATTAGCATTGGCCTGGTGGCCCGGGCCACCAAAAATAGATGCCAGGCCACCACTTTTTAAGAAATTATGTTTTGGTTGCCTGACCGAGCTGCCAAATTTCATTGTCATGCCACCAAAAAGAGAAAGTTAGTGTCAAGCCTTGATATATATGTATGTGAGATATGAGAAAGGGAGGAGAAAATGGTGCATAGTTTTGACATCATTATTCCTCTCGCTGTTCCTCTTTTTTTGGAAAAGTGCAAGAGTTGAAAAGTTGGTCTCCGCCGGGAATCGAACCCGGGTCTTTGGCATGGAACGCCAACGCCTTAAACCGCTCGGCCACAGAGATGTTGTAGCGGTTCAGGCAGACCCAAGCTCGAATACCCGACGGACCAACCTTTCAACCCTTTATGCGCATGTTCCTTTTTGGGGCAGAGAGTTATGAATAACAACCAGCCGCATGCCCCAGCTGGATCTTCTAATGAGATTCAAAATATATAAATATATAAATATATAAATATATATATATATATATATATATATATATATATATATATATATATATATATATATATATATATGTTTATGTATTTTATTTTATTTTTTATTTTTTTTAATTGACTAAAACTTTGGGATGAGGTTTATACACAGCTCAATACTCAAGTTGTATGGCTATCTTGATCGCACAATGCTATTTGACTTTGTCATGACTGTGATGCGTCTTTCCTCCTGTCTCCAGTGTATCCAATCTCAGCACATCTGCTTCTCACACTGATCTCTCGTTCGGTTTATTCAGATTACTCAGCATATGCTCTTAACAATATCTTTATGTGTGTGTATGTGTGTGTGTGTGTGTGTGTGCGTGAAAAATATGTGTGTGTATTTATGTATATGTAGCTATTTAACAAGAGAACACAGAAATATGCTGTACAGCAAATGCTTATTTTCTATTCAAAATTTTCTGGCGCCTTGCTGTTCACCAAGGATTTTACAGACAAGTTTCTTGAGTAATTTTTCTGTTCCCCTGCTATAACACGTGTTTAGTGAACACATGGACAACTAGAAAAGCACTCTGAGAGCGCAGTCCTCCGCCAAGCATGCAGCTCATTTCCACCACTGATCTTGTTCTTCCATAGAGATATCAGCGATTTCCACCCATACGTACTTACTTGAGTGAATGAATGAATGAAATGAAAATGAATGAATGAAATGGCCCGATTTCCTAATATAGATTTCCCAATATAGAAGCCCTTGTTACGTCATAAACCCTCAGCTGTGCGGCGCGCCTCGCCCTAGCAGAAACTAGAGCACGCACTTTAGTGCGTGCATGCAAACCTCAAATACATGCAGCCTAAACTCCCGAGTTCATTGACCCTACCTGCCAAAATATCAAAAATCATTCATAAATTCCCCCCAAATTCTCGGATCACTATCAAAAGTTAATCGTTTGTTACTTGTGTCATTTTCAACCTTTCCTGCAAGTTTCATCCCAATCCGTTAACTACTTTTTGAGTTATTTTGCACACGGACAAACTAACTAACTAACTAATGAACAAACAAACCAACGGTAACGAAAACATAACCTCCTCCCTTGGCGGAGGTAATGAAATACTGAACACACACAAATAGAGTCAACCTTGTAAGTCAGCCTTGCATAAGTCAAATAATCACCCGAGTCTTTTCAAATCTTCTTCTCTTTATATTCTATTGATTTTAATCCCTCATAAGTTGAATTTTTCGAAGTCAAACCTATTTATTCAGTCCAAATAGATACGACTTAGGCAGTTGACTGTATGGCACTAGGAATGCTCAAATTATAGTCATCCCCCATTGACCAGATTTCACAAAACTCAGTCTTCCATATTTTACAATGGCTCTATTCTTTGGAATACATTAATCAAGAGCAGTAAGACTTTAAGTCAATTTAAAAGGCTTTAGAGACAAAAACACACAGACAAACAAACAGTAAAATGTACCAGAAGTTATGAGTATTCAATGTTTGTTGTAAATTCATGTGGTTTATTTAATAATTGCCTTCATTGAATGTAGTATTGTAACAGGTTCTTTTCCCACAAGATTCTTCATGTGTCCTTTTTATGATTTCACCATATGAGATGTGGTGTGATAAATGTGTTTCGAAATTTGTAAATGCCATCCTTATGCCTTGAAATGGACATAAAAGATGAATGGGTGCAATTGTGTGTGTGTGTATTATATACGCATTAGTTATGCATTGTACAAGTTTATCAACACACTGCGCATGTTACATGATACTGTTTTTCTCTTCGACGAGGACTCAACGCTCCTCATTAAGTGGTTCTGTCCACTCAGATTTTTTTTTTCAACTTGTTTGTCTTTACTTTTTTTTTGTGCATGGTTGTTTCATTTCCATGCCCCCTGAAGTGGTCCCTGCTCTACAGACTCTCACAAACCATCCACGTTTTGGAGTGTTCATGTCTGGTAGATTTGTACAATGTATTTCCACTGTGGTTAACAGTTAACTTTAGGGTACTTCTGTAATGCAGAAACATGTACCTTTGTTTCTTGCCCACATGAACTGCACAGCTGTGGTGATGAGTTTAGAAATAATACACATCACTGAGGGCACTAGCAAGAATTACCCACGCAAGTTATCTTTGGAACGGTCTGACAAGAAGACAGTCCAGAGGCTCCGTTTCATAAAACTTGTCATCAGTGACAACTGCCATATTTCTGTGACAAATTTGCTCTTGGCCAATCAGATGCAAGGATTTCAGTAGCTTGTCACATCTATGACAACTTGTCACTGATGACAAGTTTTATGAAACGGGCCCCAGGGCGTTTGAACTGTTTTGATGGTACAGAATGTGGGTAATCATACTAATGCCCAACAAAAATGTGTATCATCTGTTTTATAAAATCATGAAGCAGATCTTTTGTACTTGAAAGAATTTCAAATTTACGCATTTTAAATTCTGCGGTAGCCACTTTTCCAAGTAATGAAAAAATGAAATCTTGTAAGGTCACCATTGCGACATGGAAGTGCTAATGACCAGTCATGAGCAAATCTACAAGTTAGGCAAAATAAATGCCATGTCAAGTGCATGCTCTCAACCTATCATTAGATCAGGATCTGCTTCATTATTTTATTAAAAAGCAACCAGGAACTTGGGTTGTACAGAAAGAAGGAATTACCATATTGGACTTGGTGCATGAATTATCATTGCCCCCAACTACAGGCTGGTTTGAAAACTTGCCTCGATGTTGAAGAAATCCATATTTAAAACAATACCCACACCAAGCAAACCAAGCAAGATAAAACAACAACAACAACAGTTCAACAACATGCAACACAGAAGGACAAAGAGGGATATACAATGTACACAGCCTTTGATAACTTTGTATTGTTGGTTTCTTTTAGGCCTGCATTAAGTGAAGACCCAGTTGTTCATGGTTGGTTTAACTGTCTGTCTTGCTTCATGTGATCTGTCGGTTGTTAATAGATGGTTTACTTCTTTTTTCTTTTTCTTTTTTGACACTCAGAGTTGTTTCTGAGAAATATGGGAGGTTCTGTTCCACAAATTATGGCTGCAACTGCAATTGTGGATGTACATTTACTGTTAGCTGTTTCAAATGTAAACATTGCCAGCCAGCATGCAAACAATCAAACAACATAAAAATCCAAATTTGATTGATGTACGTACGGTGATCATGAGCACCATTATCTGGACTTCCCTGCACTTGAGAATGTCTGTAAACAGCTGAATTCCTGTGGGAAATTTATGCACCTTTACCGGACTTTGATATTGTACAAATATTAGTCCATATTTAGAAATGAATTGATAGGTAAGTATCAACAAGTACAATGTAGCTGTGAAAATGGTGTCTGCGCATTCGACTGAAATAAAAGTTTGTGCTAGTCAAAGAAAAAGAACACACGATCCATCTGAAACAACTGCGGTTTATAGTCACATGTAGATTCATTCGCATTTATTATCCGTCAAAGAAAAAACTGCCATCAATAACGCGCCATTTTGGAGACATTGTCATTCATCATGTACAAAAATGTAAATTTTCACTCTTGGTACTACAGTGATACAAAACTCTGTCATACAAACTTGGTAGATATAAACATACAAAAAGTACAAAAGTGTTCCAAATACCGAACCTATTTCAAAAAAGGCAAACATTTGTCCATTAGGCACAGTACCATAATCTCATCACATGAGTTTGTAGATTACAAATGCGAAGTACATGGTGACACACTTACATTTTCCCATCAATAAAAATCTGACAATAATTCTGGAGGTACACATTACGAGGCCCCTTCGCATAACAAACACCAGCATGTCTTCATTTACGTCACAAAATAGGTTAAATGAACTACTAAATGGAAAAGTACAGCTGCAGCACTTTTCCAAACAGCTGAAATACCACCAAAATATGACCAAGCACCACATACAGTAATCCCGCCTATTTAATATGGCTTAATATTTCTGCCATTGAAACTGTAGCGAACTCCTAAACTCTTCTTCACATATTAGCATATAAAACATGCTGTAGTTATCTTGTAGTTCAATTCATAAACTGCCTTAATACAGATATCTGTACAATGAGAAAAGGATTGTGGTCTTTTCTCAAATGAATGGCCAATCTTTCCAAAACATAAACCACATAAAAGTACTGTACCGCTTCCTTCTGCTTTTTTCAGTTGTCTCCACATGACTTTCCCCGTCTTGAAAAGCAGTCATATGAGCATATTCTCTCCATGTTAAACACCCTTTGATAGCCCTGCTAATGTTTTCTAAAGCGAAAAAATGCATGCAACATAAACAGTGGCACAACTATGAGACTGGTGCAGTTTGCATGGTAAATGTTAATCTCACTTTTGACCACAGGAGTGCATTTTGCTCTGCACATCAACTTCACTTTCACTAACATCTTGATTTCATACATTGTCAATGACTTAATCTGCTCCTGTCGAGGAAGCAAAAAGGAAAAAAAAAACACAGAAAAAGGGGGATTATAAAACATTGTGATATGTCATTTTCACAACAGTGTAGGAAAAAATATGATTTGGTTCGCCAGCATTCTTTTCCTACGCATGTGCCAGCGGCCATATACAGGTACTTTCAGGGGAACCCTGTTATAACGAGCACCCAAACACCATAAACCGTACACTACAGTCTACTGTATATACAGTATATATTTTGCAGTTTTATCTACTTACGGGAAATTGCCTGTTGACTGATATAAATTTGCAAAATTAACAACTTGCAAAACACTGCCTCCTGTAACACAAATGTGTTATACATTGTCTCCACAGTGGAAATTTGCTGACTTTGGTTTGCGATCATGGATTCAACCACTCACAAGGTTTGTCTTACAAGTCTCAGTTTCTGAAATATTATACTCACAAAATATACACCCTAAACAGAAGACATTGAGGAGTGCTGTGCTACAGGCAGAGATGACATATGATTCGCACCAGACCAATACAACTGTACTTCCAATTCCTGGAATCTTTCATGGAACTAAAGCACACTGGTTTATCCATGGTGGCTATCACCGTAATAGATTGTACCATGTCTGCACAATAAGCAAGCACTTATTGCCAAAGGTAAAATGGCCACCTAATCATAGAAAGATTTTATGCTGATGGCATTTAGAGTCTCTCACTGCTAGAGATGCAGAACGGGTGTGGAGTAGAGGTAAACCCACAGGGGAGCTATATTTTAATGTAGACATAAACATATGAATTTCAGCCACAGTCCTTTTAAGAAGTGTTCCTCATAATATTGTTCATACACACTGTACCTTATTAAAGGTTTTAGAGCAAATAAGATGCCAGTATAAAGGACATTGAACACATAAGTTTTCCTTCTTCACCGGGAGAAAGAAACAATATGTGATCTTATATGACTTCACTACAGTGTCATCTCTGGCAATCTGACGTAAACAGGTACAAACTGAACACTCAAGAAAATAATTATGGTTTGCAAGAGTCAGCAATAACAGAGAAAATGTCAAAAATTTGAGTACATTGTACATTCAATGCGACATTAAAATGTAATATGACAAAACAATACCTATGCATGTTGTGTAACTATGTATGCATGTATGATGTGTGTTTGTATGCTATGTGTGCAAACACACATGCACACACACACACACACATGAACACTTTGCATGTACAGTGGACTCCCGTTATAACGAAGTCCTCGGGACCGGCAGTTTTCTTTCGTTATAACGAAATTTCGTTATAACCGAATGAATAAACAATAAAAATACATAGAGTTGATAATGTTGCGGCCCTAAATTTTATTTTGTTGTAACCGGAATTTCGTTATAACCGTGTTCGTTATAACAGGAGTGCACTGTACTAGACATATACTTGTACCTCAGGGCTGCCAACTCTCACGCATTGAGCGTGAGACTCCCGCATTTTGGTCCTTTCTCACTCTAAAACTTTATTTCACTTGCATGCATTTCTATTGATCTCACTCATTTTGACTCCTAAATTATAGCATTGGCCTATGGGAGTCTCGCTCTCAACTAGTTTCCAGTGTTGGCAGCCGTGTTGTACCTATAATCCCTTTGAGAAATAAACAGCCCATATTCTATACACACTAAATATCTAAAGTTGTGATTGCTTGTCATGGATCAAATCAAATTATTTCTTCAATTTGTAATTGAATGATGTGAAGCAAAGAACTTGACATACAAAGTATATACATATAGTATATGCAGAAGGCACATTCTCAACCCATGACAGTTATTCCACAAAAATAGAAAGGGACTAACATCTCTCAAGAACAATGCCCTTGTGGTTATGCTGAACAATTGTCTGAAAAACAACCACACCATCATCAAGGACGAAGATTTCAAAGGAAAAAAGGAAGATGTATGTATTAACAATGTAATACTATGACAAAGCCGGAATCTGGCATGACCACATACAGGAAACTGATCACACCCCTCTGAATAGCATGCCAGGATGCAAGGTAGAGCCAATACAGTTCCGATCCAAAGGAGCATGAATGCAAAAAGACAAAAGCAAGCAAACAAACAAAACCCACCACCAACCCCCCCCCCCAAAAAAAAAAGAAGAAAGAAGCAACAACAGCAACAACAACCCCCAACACACACACACACACACGCAAAAAAAAAATAAATATATAAAATAAAAATAAAAAATCTCAAATGGGAGACCAAATAATGCACAAGGCAGCATGAGGTCATTTCAGCACCATCATAACATGTGATTTCCAGTGGTACATTATGAGAAGCTTTATAAAGTGATTACCGATAAGCAGTAAGAACTTCAAAGAAATTAGCAGAGACAGAGAGGGTTGGGGATGAAAGAAGATACTGAAACTTTCACTTTTAAATGTGAAAGTCTGAGCTTTCTCAAAATAGTATCGTAAAACAAGAAATTTCGCATGCATTTTAATTTTGCGAGAGCCAAGATTCGCGAAATTAAAATGCACACAAAAGTTCTTATATTCACTATATGCATTAAATGCCAGTGGAAGTTTGCAAAAATTTCATGCCGCAAAAATTTCTTGCATTCCAGTACTTCATCTTCACAATTTTGTGAGTCCACATGATCACAAACATGCTCTAATAAATTTTGCAACTCATTATTCAGACAGACATGGTTTGTTTCTCGGGGTGGGGTTTTTCACCTTTGGGGGAAAAACAGATCATATGAAAAGAAAAACAAAATTAATTAACAGGACACTGCCTTGGGAAAGGTCTATCTTGGCTTCCAGAACAAAGAAGGGGGTTTCAGACTGACAAAACAACTTGTTTGTCATCACATTTCTGAAACAAGTTTGTAATTTTGTTCAGATTTGCAGAACATTTACACATTGAAATGTGTCTCCTGCCTTTCAGACCACTAGCTTGGAAAACATTTTTGTCTAAAACTGCATATAAATCTGTTGTAATGTGTATTTAATCTTTAAAAAGCTCACTTGAATTCAGTGTGAACACATATGTGCACATTATGGTGCACAGGTTAATGCCCGTACACAGTCCCTGCAGCTAAACTCAAACCCCATAATTGTGTTTAAATTGTTTGCACTGCAAACTGGGAATCCAGAACCCACTACATGTAGATGTACTACTAACAATGTGTTTGGGGGGAATGTACTTGTTTGCATTCAAGACTTGTCAAAATTTACCTTGAAAATCATGCAACACACTACTGAACATGTTTACAAAGCAGTTTTGTGTGCTCGGTCTGAAACTGCCTCATGATTTGAGAGCCCATACTTTTCAGGCAAGATGAAGGAAAACAGAGCTTAAACTAACAACCAGTTACGCATCCAACTTTCACTTTCACATTTAGAGTGATAGGCTTTGAAACAGACTCCACACTATTCATGTGTGGCAAACACAAAACAATGAATCCACACTGTCTTCTATACCTCCCTGTGTTGTATTGTTACATCAGTTTGAGTGTGAATGCAACCATCCTTTGATCACTGTACTGCAGAGTAAAAAATAAGATTGTGCTAAATACAGACTCCAGCTGCTGACTAAACAGCCTGACTTCAAAGAGATAACATTTATCACGTGATCAATATTTGTAGAGAACTGCAGGAATTCTCCTTTTTATCTTTTTTTTTTTTTTTTTCAGAATCAACTTCGACTGAACTGGATAAAGCAAGAGACTAGCGTCTTGATGTTTTGGCAAGTAACTTGATATGTTGATATTCATGAATAGGGACTTTGAGGGAAATTATCAAGCACCACCATCTATTATGACATCAGAGTATTGTTGGCTCTCTTGTGGTGTCAGACTACAATGTATAATTATACGTGGTAAAACCATCCATTACAAAGAAGTCCTGTCCACACTCACGGTGCAACATTTCAAGAACAAAGGGGAAAGGGAATTGACGAAGAAGCAGGGCCCAGCAATAACTTACACCACAGTTCTCTGGTAGCATGAATGGGCCACTAAAATGTTAAAATCTGAAATTTTGGTTACTTAAAAAAGGAAGAAAAAAAAAAGGTATTATAACAATTTAATTTTTTTTTTAAATCTTACTTGCCCAGTCGTGCCACCAAGATATTACTTTTTTGAAGTTTAGTGGCCTACCATCAAAATCAAATTTTTAGTGGACCTATTAGTAGGCCAAGTATTACTAATGTCAAGCCCAACAAAAAGTATGGGGCTGGGGATAGAAAGGGTGAAAGAGTTAAACCTCACAGGATATTTAATCTCAATACTTCAAGAAATAGATTCTCAAGTGAAAAGTACCTTAAAATCAATATGTTCCTCTGTTTCTACAATGCAGACACTACACCTAGGCTTTCCATATTATATTCACCTACTGTATACGGCCTATAGAGCTGTGGCATTTTTTTTTTCCTCAAGTCAACTCTGTTGCAAACAAATGTCAATATAAAACCTGAAAGGGACCAAAATTGATTAGAATTTGGGCTAAAAGTTCAGAATGTATTCTAATGGCAGGAATAACCTTAATGTCTTCTATATTCCCAAAGAAAAATACATGCACACGCTGGAACAAAGACTATTAAGTATATCCCTTCAGGTTGGCATCTTCCCGAGTATTTTTTTTTAATACTTGATACAAGGACAGCAGGATTAAGGCTTGGTTTGCAGCCAGCCAAATTCTACATGACACACCTTATGCATTATTTGACACCCCATAACATACAATATGCAAGTTCATACATTCAAACATTAATGCAACATACCGTGTAAATTCTTCTCACATCTTTACCATGACTTTGCTATAATCATAAAAATATATTTGATAATGATAAGCATAACATACGGACACTAGTAACTTGTAAGTATACAGTCCGACCTCTGTCATCGCGCCATGTTGGGACCGGCGCCCATCCCGATTTGTAATCAATTTGGCTGGATATGGGAGAAACAATGTTTACGTTCATGTACATGTACCAGCTAACCCAGTGGTACAGTGTAGCTACAATAGGTAGGTGCTTGATGATCTCTATAGCAGGTACAATTAACAGTATTTGTACAAATCAGTGGGTAGGTGGTGTACCAGGGCTGCCAACCTTGAGTGAGAGTTTGGCGTGAGACACTGCGAGGGAGCGGAGCGACCTCCTGGCTAGCGCCTGGCGGCTTGCTGTGCAGCCGTACGTACGTACATACTACGTACACAGTCAGTGTATGTAAAGCGATGTAATGCACACGTCATAGCCATACATGTACTGTAATTTGCCAAAAGTACAAGCTACGCTCACGTGGTATAGGTAGAAACCAATCGTAATCAAATAGCTCGTCTTTGCGCGCGAACCGAAAACGATTATTATTGGTTAAGCTTTACACCCGCGCAAGAAAATCTCAAAATTTTGGGCTTGGGCATATCGATATTCGGAATATCAGAGAATTTAGAGACATTTATTTTTGTAGTCATGTACCGGGTACATTCCATTTTGGGGGTTTAGCGTGAGATTTCGTTTATCAGAGTGAGACAGTCAAAATTGGTTGAATTGCGTGAGTCTCACACTCAATGCGTGAGAGTTGGTAGCCCTGGTGTACACCACGACAGTGGTGTAATCTACAAAGTCTATGTATAACCTATTAAATCTATGGTCCATTCTCAAAGGAAATTGAAATATCTTAATGTAAAATTCATAACAAATTTCTGTTGAGAATACAATGTAGTTTAATATTATGTATATTGTGTAAGTTTTATAGGAGTTTTGACCGAGTTTGAAATCATTTTTTTTTTTTTTAATCATCTTCACAGTGTGAACACGCCTGGATGATAGAGAAGTATGCATATTAAAGAGTTAACTGATTAATCGAGGTTGAACATGAGCTCCTGTGTTTGTGTGGTACTCCCAAGACCAACAGTATGGTTGTCGTGACTGCTGTTCTACTGAGCAGCAACAGAGAAATCATCTCAAAGTCAGACCCTTTTACGGTTGCATCATTTGGCTTCAAGGAAAAATTGTTTACTTTAAAGAATATATCTTTGACATATCTTCCATATAAAGATTTTAGGTGTCTCCTTAGCAACCAGAAAATCTTTTAACGCTTGGAGGGAATCACGTTTCTAAAGAAAATCTATATAAAAAAGAATGGATAAACAACTTTTTAGTTATGCATGTAGAATTCCCTTTTACGTGCAATCTAGTGTATGTAAATTTGTTCCTGTAATGTACTGTAGACTGTGTTACCTTATTGGACAGAAAATGTTGCCATCTATTGTGAGTTCCTGTGTACCTGTCATACACAATGTACCTATTTGTACAGCTATAGTCAACTTAAGTTGTTTTTTTTTTCCTTTATTGTCTTCAGAGCCACCATAACTATGCCATGACCTACACAACACAGTGTACATCGAACGGTGGGTCTGTGTTGTGTAGGATTACTGTCTGTATGTGGTCTTCACTTGTGAAAACACAAGACTTCCGGCTAACTTTTCCTCAAGAGCTTTATCATCTTTAATGTGGATAGGACAGTCTAGCGTGGCTGCCACAATGCATGCAAAGTTTTTGAAACCACCGTCCTATTTTCATCCAGGAGAGACTTCATTTTACAGCTAGGAAAAACAAGGAAGGAAGTATAGGGTTCGTTCAATAGCGGGCTAAACTGGCAGAGTGCGGTTTCACTCACAGCGATTTGCGACTTAGCTACAATGTGGGGCAGCACAATTATTGCACTGGGACAATATGTAAATGTCACACCAGTGTTTTTGTCTTTTGGGACAATGGCATATCATCAACATTAATCATGGCGCTACACTCCGCCAGTTTACAATCTCACGGAGGATAAAAAGATCAGCAGATGATTGATCAACGGACAACTGCATGACTGTGCAGTCAATTAAAATGTATGAACGATAATGAAATTGTGGTTTCACCTACTGGCCAGTCACAAACACTGTATAATGTACCGGTATCTGTCAGGTGAGCCTGTGCCATTTTGATAAACTTTGTTTAGTGTGGTTACTCAATGCCACGATGATTGAACACATCGAGGAGTAGAGCACAGCACAGCAAACGTGTACTCGACTGAAGACGAAACAAGTCAAGGTTCCTTCCCCATCGACCAGGATGCAAGGTGACTAACGTCAGAGATATCATTACGAAGAACACAATCTAGCGGACCAGTGCAAACAGTTTCTGTAGCCAATAAAACCACAATGGACAGAACGTATGATTCCATGAAAAACAACTGCACCTTGATCATTCAACAACAATGAAAAAAGGAAAATTTGGCAGCATTGCCATACAGCTCAAAGAGATGCTTCACACTTCACAATACATACTTGTACACTGTACTCACTACAAATTGTACTCTTCATCACTCATTAAAAATAATGATAATAACAGAATGTCAAGTAATAAATGCATTCATTGGAAGGCCTATTTTCTGGTATGCTTGGAACCACTAGCAGACCAGTAAATCACAGAATTCCTCAATTAAACTACTGAAAAGCATGTCACAAGTCACAACTACAGAGAGCACAAATATTTAATCATTTCCGGTAATCACTGTTTGTCATCTTCACTGTATGAATTAATCTGTGGCAAAACTGGTGCAGCTTTCAAGGCACAGTTCACAAGTTACACAACAGAAAAACAATGGCAATTCTATGTCAGCAGAGAGCAAGATGACAATTTGTCAAGGTGTCTTTCGTATTTGTTCCAGAATGTACCGGTCACGACTTGCTTCAAGTGGTGAGCTGAAGGATGCCAAAAAGGCGATTGTATGCCTTCTCTACACTTTCCACCCCCTAAACCATTGTTAGCATTGTCCGGAGAAAGTATTTGGTCGAGAGTGAGTTGTATGTTTACATTTTTGTCTGTGCGCGGTCTAACAGCATATCAAGCATGACAATTGCACAGATTTTGTCTGCTCCTCTCTGAAAAATCAGTGTCAAGTGTCAAATGTATCACCACTATGATTAATACACTGTACTCATAACCTTTAGCATTCAATTCTGGCCCCTTTTCAGTTCCAACACTCATACTTATAACCAGTCATGTTCTGTTCAAGTACAAATATTGAAAGCTATTAAAAGTAAAGTGTAAGAAATCCATTCCACAGTGATGATCGTGAAGTTTCCCTTCTCCATCATTTCTTCTAAATTTTGTTGAGCACTGTACGATACTCACTATGGGAAGGAGGTAAGGCCTTCAACACTTGAGTGAAAGTGGTAGGGTGGCAAGATTTACTTGCAGTGTACTGTATACACCGAATATTTCGTGAGGTTTTTATTTTCGCGAATTTCACGAGACAGGTGCTATTCGCGAAATTAAAGACACGCGAAAATATTGACTCTGATCCTGATGTGGATGCGATGTATGCATGTTGCATTTCTCCGCTCAGTACCAGACTCAGTGATCCCGAATTTAACCACTCGCGAAATCGTCGGGAATTTCTGATTTGCGAAAATTTAGACTCGCGAAATATTTGGCGTATACAGCATACTACCTTCCTAACTTGACAAAAGTTTAAAATGCACTGTAGTGTAAATTTGATAGATTTATGCCACTTGTAGTTTCTATTCTCACATTACAAACATTTGTACCCAGCATCTTTCTAGAAATGGGCATCTTATATACATGGATGTTGGGGGTTAATGTTTAATGTACAACACATTATCAATACCGGAAGATGGGAACAAACTTTTAACAGGCAGCATTGTTTGAAAAACAAACTCTGTATCAAAACCTTACTGTAACCTGCAGGGAGGCAAGTATGCCATGTACAAATGTACTGTAAATTGGCTAATCAAAGCTACTTTTTTTTTTACTGGTCACAGCATACATGTGCATATTGACACAATACATGCTACGTACCTCCAATCATAAAAAACCCAAACAACAACCTTAAAGCAAACAAAAAAAATACCCTTGGTATATTATGCCACCAGCATACATGTACTTCCTTGGGTGTGGTTGCCGAGTGCGGCCCATTTTCTTCATTTGAACTTCATTGCACATGACCTTTTGTCATGTGCGTACAGTTTGTAACCTCCGTTGCTGGAATAATGACGCTCATTGGTACATGTACTGTACAACTGTACCTAAAAGTCTGATGATCGGAACACTATGCATAGAAATATCTGGAGAATACAGTTCTCTCTCACAAGGCAAGTCAGTCATGGTACATGCTTGTTCATGGCTGCCTCTGTGCTGCATTCCTTACAAACAGTACATGAATATGGCTCATCATTGTCCCGGTACAATGACTTGCCAAGAAGCGATGTAGGAAATGTGCTGGGCCAATAAACTTGTGTGCTGTAGCGTAACTGCACTTTGTGGTACTATTTCTGCACTCGCTCACAATTACCAACTTCCTGATGATCTGTCTAAAATACTTGTCCTGCACGATGGCAGCAGGGGGAGGAGACAATGAAGATAGAAGATACAATACTGTATGTAGGAAGCATCAGTAGATGCACATGAAAAATGATGCACATTGTATCAAGTAGTCATACAGTAATTATAACGACCTCTTTCACAAGATCTTACTTTAATAATAAAAAAGAGGATTATGTTTATAGGCACTGTGTACATTAATAATGTATACACTGATATCCAATGCATTGTCTACCTTACAAGAGGAAGGGGGGATTTCATTATTAAAAAAAAAACAAAACAAACAAAACAGAACAAAAACCCACATGATGTAAACACTGTCTGTGAAATGCTGCTTACATGCCAATTTCAACAGGTACATTGTAGTTGCAGGCTACCTTTTGTCTGATGGTGGAATAGTAGGAAGAAAATCCCCCAACACTGTCAAACACACTGGCACCTTTAAGCAATTTAGGGAGTGTTGTACCTGTACTGCAACAAAGTGGCTTGCTCAACACTATTGTGTGACTGTGAACACTATGAAACCATTTCTGTAAGTCCACACTCTCGACCGATGAAACAATCTAACTTTTTCTTAGACTTGTTTCTTTTAATGACTGGATATGTCTTGCATTCTGAGTTGCTACAGAGCTGAAGTGCTGAACAAAGCTCTGTGTATACAAATTGTAAAAGCCTCTCCTCAATAGAACAGGTGTGATTGCATAGTTTACAGTTTCTTTTATACATGAAGCTGTTTTGCATTTCTTTGGAATAGTTTAAAGGCACCTTCCAGGCAATGGACATTTCGTTGTTCCATACTGCTGAACCATATTTCTTTGTGACTGAGAATTAAATACTGATTTTTGTCTTCTCGTTTTGAAAACATGGCAAAGGCACAACATTGATTCTTGAGGGATACCCAATAATCAAAATAAACATATCAACACTGTGTCAGAAAAGCAATTGTTCTCTTGCATAAAAGAAGGCTTTGATGTGCCACATTATCTTTTTACAATGAGGTTACCATTGCAGAATCTGCTACACCGTACAGATGATTTAATTTCTACTGTAGGCAAAACATACTAATTCCTGCTGAACAACAAATGTACTATGTAGCAATATAAATGGTGACTGTAACCAGAAATAAATCAATGTTACCATTTTTGGGGTACAGAAGTACCTTGGATCATCTATTACATGTATTTCAAGGGAGTGAAATAGAAATTAGAAAGACACTATACAATGTTAAATGATGGTTAAGGAAAAGGAATATCCCTTTGCACATCTGAGATATTGTCACAAACTGCTCTATGGATGTTATTTTGTTCAAACAAGCAGTATAAAAAAAAAAGAAGGCCTGAAGCAATTAAGATTACTCCTCGCCTGTAAGCCAGTGGCTTTATGAAACTGGCTAAACATGGATGGAAGATTAGTAAAAATTCTTGTTCAACAGTTAAGGCAAAAGCTGTACCAGATCATCTGCCCACATGTACAGTTGTATGTGTAGCATGATAAATTCAAGCATACATGTAGATTTTGTACAAGTACAATACAGGAATGTTTCAAGAAAAATCTAGTGGTGATATGATGAAAAATTCTCTTCATGCCATTTATATTGGGTTTGGGCATTACTTGGATCCAGGGTGCTGAAAATATTTACTTTCCTGAACAAGGACCCCTTTCTCCACAGGATGCTTTTTTGTTTTCCTTTTACATCACTGAAGACACGTTGAGCATGGCTATACAACAATGGTGCTACATGCTCTGAATTGTCTGAATAAATGTGTTTGTGCTACTTACATTGTAACTGTCAAGAGTTGGGACATAAAAGCTTCAGAAGCAGGAACACAACAAAAGGCTATTTTCTCCATTTCTACTTTCCATTAGAAATCTTCCATCCCTTCTTCGATGAGTACTGTATCACAATTTCATTTTTTTTTTTTTTTTGCTCAAAAGTACCATTATTATAAAACAGTTATTGGCATACAATTACACTTATCAACAAAAAAAGAATGGTTCACAAAAAGTGTCATATGACCAAGAAAGTAAAAAACTATATCCATATTTTGATGTTATACAAAGAAGTACACAAAAATAAAGTTCGGTGAACAGCAGCAGGAGATCTGCGCTCAATGCATTTTCTCAAAATGCCCGCATTCTGACAGGAGCTAACACAAGATAGCTGCGCAGCCCATTGCATTTGTTTACTCGAACTACTGAACTGTCATTCTGATTATTGGTTGGAATTACTGCACATTACAAAACTGATACAGACTTACGAATAAACATCATTCAGTAATACAAGATACATTCACTTGTCTTTGGAATATCATATACACTGTATGCTAATGTAGTTCATAATATGCTTTCAATATGGCAACTTGTGTTTTCTCCTTTTCTCACTATATACTTAGTACTGATTTTCAAGGAGGTACTCGTTTATTTTTTTCGGGAGGGGAAGTCGGCGGATGTGATGTCGGGGATACGTCTCCCTAATGACAAACCTGCAGAGATGCTGTAGAGATTTCACCTCGCTGTAGCGAGAGACCCACTGGGTAAGTCTTGCAGGAAAGTTCTGGATGCCTGTGGAGTCGTTCATGTAGCCATAGACCCCCTTCTGGGACTCTGCTACGACGCTGTGGATCAGCTCGATGACGGAAGAGTGGCCTTCTGAGTCGTTGAGACTGAAGAGTCCATTACGGTGCTCGATTCTAGTGTGTAGCGTACGACCGCCTGACTTGAAACTGAGCGTGAGGAGGTATCGCTCGTCCGAACTGTCCCTCACAAGGAAGCTCCCATTGGCTCTGTCTGCTAGCTTTTCCTCCGCTGCCTCCTGTGACATTGGACCCCAGTACCAGGGCTGGCGTGGCAGTTTGGATAGCTCGCCGGCCAAGCCTCGATTAGGGTGGTTGTAATCCAGATGGACATCCTCATATATCGTAGGTCGGGGGCAGGCCTTTTCCCGTTCCAAGTACTGCCTGTAGAATGGCAATGAAACATCAACACCGTATCTCGTTTTAGAGCGTGCGGGTGGACGAGGCGGTGGACCCTCAACAGCTGGGGAAGATTCAAGACATTCAGTTGGCGATGATCGCCTATCTCTGTCAATGGTCCACTGGCCATTGCTGAAAAGCGTTGCTGGCTTGGGTGGAATTGCAGGTGGAACATCTTCAGGCGCAGAATTTTCAGCAGTCATAGCATCAGATGAATCACCATTGGAGTTATCACAGGGACAAGTTTGTTCACTATCAGTGTCATATTCTTTATGGACTTCAGCATTATCATTCACATCGCATTTCATATTGGCAGCTGTCAAGCTACCACTAATACTACAGTGGTTTGTCAAGCAATCATCGCCTTCACTTTCAGCCGGACTCTGCTTGACGCAGTCGAGTTCATTAACATTCCTTTCCAGTGAATCCTTGTTCTCCATTCTTTTCACATTATCATTGATGTAACAATGACTTGCACTTTCAACAGGTCTAAAAGTGTGTGTGTTAGCAGTCATGTGTGGAAGCTTGTGTTTTCTCCCACTGATATAACCCCTTTCATTGTCATTCCTTGAACTACATACGACAATATGGCCATTTGCTGACGGCCCACTTATCGCTTGTTGCTCCTCGATCTTAGCGGAGCTGGAGCCACTTCCGGGTAAAATTACGGTGGTGTCTACGTCGTACTCATTAGCATTTACGTGATTTATGGAGCATTTGCTCTTATCAGACGACTTGTGCAAAAACCGCCATCTACTCACTTTATTTTCTAGGCTTCCCATATCAATTTCGTTACCATTTTGATGGATGACCCTTTTTGACTGACTGCTGAGAAGTCCAGGTTTCACGTCGACATTTTGATATTCCACGTTCCTTGTCGCACTTTCGTTCTCGCTCTGGGAATGAGACTCCCGGGGTTCGTTCGCACCATTTGATCGATCACCTTCTGACGTTCCACGGTTCGTCTTGCGTCGAAATGTGGATTTAAATCCGCTCAAACTAAGTTTTTTGACGGAAGACATATTCCATACATGCTCAACAGAGTTACTGGAAGACAGTGACGAGCGATTGGCGAGTCATTTCAAAACACGAAACCCTATTAATGCCTTGAACATTTTTCTTCGGCTCTAACAGGCGATGATACTGAGTACGGTGAGTGTGTAGAGTGGTGCAATGCATGTACGTGTGTACGTACCGTACGTACATTGTACGTACTACGTGTGTAGACAACATCGACACACAACATCCTTGTTGGCCTTCTCAACATAACACACACACGTTACGGCCACGGTCACCATCAATGTATCCGTACCACAGAACTCTGAGTTCAGTTCTGTGATCAGTACCAGTACATCGTGAAAAGAGTATGTAACGCAGATGGCGCTATGCTCTTTTATACGGCACTGCTTAATTTAATGAGTCACTGATCAGAGCCATAGAGCTGTAAGGTACTAATATGTATAGAGCTCTATCCTGGTCAGAGCCAAAGAGATTTTCCCCAGTGGGGAGGAGAAAAATCTCTTTGATCGGAGCAGATTGAGCAGATTGAGCCAGATTGAAGGCGTCAGAGAGTCCTCATGACACTGCACTTAGCTTACTCTCATGACTTCGGTGGGGTGTACTCGGAGGGCTCTCCTTAGAATGACTCTCATGAGCTTAGTTTCTTGTTAGGGTTACAATACAGGGGCTTCACGCTGTCGTCCAAACCCGCCATTTTGGGCGTGGCGTACATGGAACCCTCCTTGACGAGGAACCCGATCACGACCTCGACGTCATTGAACTCTCCGTCAGCTTCTGCGTCAGAGGGAGATCTCGGCAAAAATGCACCGTCGACCAAGGCATGCAGCGTGGTTGTCGAACTGATTGCAGGATCCTTTTGCAGCAAGGTGTTACAAAAGTATATAGATGAGGTTGAAATTCGGAACAATGTCATTTTCTCGAAAACCTGTTTTGTTTTCAAATTCAAAATGAATATATATTATCATCATACATTATGCATTGTTAACCAGCTAGTGCTTCCCGGGCAATATAGAAAACTGGGTTTTATTGAAAAACGCAAAATAGCACTTATCGAGCATGTCAAGTGGAGCTGTAATATTATGTGGTTTACATAATATCTTTGTTACTGACAGTATAAAAAAGGTCTTTGTCAAGATGGAGTTTCTAAATCAAACATATGCGAGCTGTATCTGTTCTTATGTGGCATTAAAACACAACACTGATTCTTCCTAATTCGTTCGCAGAGTGAATACAAAGGAAGATCGGACTAAAGTGACGATATGAAAGGCGCATGATGAAGTCAAGAGTTAGGATTATCAAAATAAGGAACAGCAGTTCGCAGAAGAGATGGTTATATTATGATAACTGAATCTATAGACGACGCGACGTTTCCTCATTGCAGAAGCGAAAACAAAACGTTTCTGTTTCGTGTCGTATATACTTTGATCCTATACAGTGCACTCCCGTTATAACGAAATGCTCGGGACCGGCAGTTTTCTTTCGTTATAACGAAATTTCGTTATAACCGAACAAATACAATATATAACGAAAACAAGGAACCACGTATATTATGTTTGCTGAATACTCATCATACACTGCAAAGCTATGTGAAATGTGATGGGGGATAACTGTATTACAATACTAGAGTAATAAACGCAAGTTCCCCTCAGAAACTGTGTGTGACATAAGGAGCGAACACACAGTGGTGTGAAGCGTTCACCCATGCAGAGACGCTATAAATGCTTGCTCCGCTACGTATTTTCGAAAGCAATTCGCATTTCGTTATAACGGAGCACATTTCTTTTGTTTTTCTTTGTCTGTGGTGCTCGGAAATGACTTCGTTATAACGGAAATTTCGCTATAACCGTGTTCGTTATAAACGAATTTTGTACCATAGACTTTAATGGTGATAATTTTGGGACCAGAAGATTTACTTCGTTATAACGAAATTTCGTTATAACCGTGTTCGTTGTAACGGGAGTGCACTGTACTTGGCATTTGAACTCCGAACTGGCTTATTCAGAGACACTACAGTAAATAATTATGATGGCTTTAAAGGGTATATGGTACGGGGTGCATTTCTACTGCATCTTTCTGACCGACGGTGAATGGACAACGCTCACCGGCGTTAATGAAAAGCAGTGAATGGAGCGGTGACAGCAGGGGTATTCTCAAATTAAAATTGCGAAACTAATAATAATAATAATAATAATAATAATAATAATAATAGTGGCTACTTGTATAGCGCACAGGTCCACTTTTCAGTGCTCGTGGCGCTTCAAAAATGAAAAAATATCATATATTTACATGCATATACATATTCAAACATTTCAACAAAGAAAAAAATGGTAAACAAAAGCAAATATATACCAAATAAAGAATACATCATATATCAATTAAAAATACAATATTAATCCAATATTAATGACATACAGCAATTACAGTCCTCAGTATGAAAGGAACAGATAAGTTTTAAGTTTGGATTTGAATGACTCTGTAGATGACAGTTCCCTTAACTGAAGAGGTAACTGATTCCACAATTTTTAATAGCAGACACAAGAAAGATAATCTAAATCTTGTCTTGTTGAGTGATTTTCTCATCTACTGATCACATTATATGAATATCTTACATCCGAGTATAAAGAAAAAGGGAACTTCCAAAATCCCCCACGCCGCCGATGATACGGCCATGCTTATAGCTATCAAAATTTTGAAAATTAATAAAAGCAAGTATAGAAACTGAACATTTTTTTCTAAAAGAATGAATCGTTGCACACATCGTATCAGATTTAGAATATTATAATCCCCCTTTGCAGTAAAAGTGGAGTACAATATTATAATTAGTACACTAAGAGTATTTCATCATAATTCGCCCATAAAGATTATGGATCCAGGTTAAGAAAAAAAAAAATGATTGGCTGAAAGCTACTAACATGATTATGGTCATTCTTTCACTTACCTTTTAAAAGCCTAAATTTTTACTCTTCAGCCGTCATTAGGCTACAAAATACTTTGCCTGAGGTTTTCCGGTTGAATATGGGCAGAGGTGATTCCAAAATAGTAGGCCTATATATTTACTCGGCACTGCTTGATGAGGCGCGGCCCCAAAGTGATATATTCGGGGGCACTGAGGCACATACAGTAGTTGTTTAATCAGAAACTCGAAGTTAGGCGGGGTATATCTTTGTTTTATACTTAGGATCGAAAATTTGTACACTGTACCTGTCATTTCATGATACTCAACGTTTATACTATTACGGAGGATTACAATCCATAAATCTGATTCGATGTAAGCAACAGCTCATTCTTTTAGAAAAAAAAAGTCAGTTTCTATACTTGCTTTTTAATTCAAGGGGAACAAGACGCGAGAAGTTGTGTGGTGCATTGATGCGATGTTGCTGGTGGGATCTTACAGTGACCGTACGAAGGAAGCATGTCCTCATACAGCGTCCGATGTCACAATAATTGCTTTGTGATGTCACAATTACTTTAATAGTTAAAGGGACATTCCGGACGATTTTCATAATTTCACATCATGTAGTACATAAATCAACAGCTTCATGTATAGATTTGTAGAATTTATTGTGGTTCTTGAGCAGAGAAACAGTACTTTCAAAAACCTTAAACAAATTACACTGAACAAAGATGATGACATAGGAGCCTCACATATCTCAGAAATGTAGCAGTGTCATTCCATTACAATACCGCATGCTTGCAAGCTCACCTGTGTGTAATCTATGCATGCCTTCTTCTTTTTTGCTGCTTCCTTGAGCCACATCTCATGCATTCTTATGGTGAGGCTGCCATGTCATCATCCTTGTTCATTGCAATTTGTTATAAACTTCGAAAACATTCTTATTTTTCATCCCAATCATTATAAATCCTGAAACTCTGTACCCAGTATAACTAATTTATATATGTTCAAATATAAAAATTTGAAAATCATCCGGAGGTCTCCTTTAATTACTAGTAGCCCGCCCGAACGAAGCAGCGCGCGACGTCAGAATTGTTTTGTGATGTCACACTTGCTTCGTGACATAAGGTAGAGTGCATCAGATTGGAAACTGTCGTACTAAACAGTAACGGCATTTTAATTTTTCATATAGTATACCATGAAGTGTCCAATATGCCATTTTTTTAGAAGAGTTTTATCCAAAACATTTTGCAATAAAACTTGATCTTCTATAATCACTGATGACACAAGGTCCGTGTCTGCTCTCAGCTGCAATTGCCTGCATGGCTTCAAGGCCTTAGCCTGTACAGGATATGATAGCCTGTTTTGGATGATCATTAAAAAAAAAAAAAATCTCTGACCCCTGTTTCAAAAACCCCGCTTTTCTTTGATTCTTTGTTCTTCTTGCGTTTATTCAATGAGATATGTCCAGATGAAGCGCATTTTTCTATATTAAACATACAGGGCTACGTCTCCTGCTTTTGAATCAAGAACGATTTTGGGCGAAGCATATTATGGTGCACCGAAATCATTTATAGTAAAGAAATGTTCCGTTTGTAACTACAAGAGGGAAAATGAGCATAACTGTCAGTCTGTCAGTTGGCGCACCATTTAATGAGCTTTTATGGATTTTCAACTCGACCGCTACTCTACGACGCAGCCTGTGCTGTACGCAGTGGCGTATCTGGGGGGGGGGGGGGGCCAAGGGGGGCACGTGCCCCGGGCGCCACTCCTTGGGGCGCAAAAAAAACGAAAAAAATAACGAAGAAGAAGAAGAAAAAAAAAGGAAAAAAAAACGAAGAAGAAGAAGAAAAAAAGAAAAGGAGAAGAAGAAGGAAAAAAAAAAAAACTCGCCCGGAAGGGGGGAGGGAAATGGTGGGGGGGGGGGGAGGGAGGGGGGCAGAAAACCAAATCAAACAAGATAAAAACAAAACATGATGATGACGCGGACAAAATGACAATGTTTATTGTGTTCACACAAAAATTCCATGTTCTGTGAGCTGAAATACAAAAATTTTCGGCTCGCTTGCTGAACTCGCTCGCCAAAATTTATATAAAAAAGAAGGTAAGAACAAAACGTGATGATGACAAAATGACAGTGTCTATTGTGTGCACATGTCATTTCATATTTAGCAGGCAAAATGTTTCACGGAGCAGCGGCTGCAATTTCTTTCGTTCTGAAGCGATCGCCAATTGGATCATAAAAAGGCGCCAACGGTTTCGAACATAGTTATTACGGGGGGGGGGGGGAGGCGCAAAAAAACCCCGAATCAAACAAGATAACAACAAAACGTAATGATGACGCGGAAATATACAAATTTCGGCTCACTCTCTCGTACTAATTTAGAGTATTTTTTTCAAGTCCTCAGTTTGTTGGTATAAATCGTTATCTATAAGGCCGTCACTATATCTTGATTAGAATTCACCGTGTAAGATTTAATAAGCAAAAAATGACAAGAGTTTCATGATTTGTAAGCTGAAATACAAAAATTTTCGGCTCGCTCGCTGCGCTCGCTCGCCAAAATTTGTATAAACAAAAAGAGAAGAAGATAAGAACAAAACGTTACGATGACGCGGACAAAATAATAATGTCTATTGTGTTCATTCATGTCATTTTATATTTAGCAGGAAAATGTTACACGGAGCAGCGACTGCAATTTCATTCGTTCTGAAGCGATCGCCGATTGGATCAAAAGAGGACGCCAACGATTTCGAACATACGGAGGAGGGGGGCGCAAAAAAAATCAAAAAAGATAAGAAAAAAACGTAATGATGACGCAGAAATATACAAATTTCGGCTCACTCGCTCGTACTAATTCAGAGTATTTTTTCAAGTCCTCAGTTTGTTGGTATAAATCGTTACCTATAAGGTCGTCAGTATAATTGTGAGATTTAATAAGCAAAAATTGACAAGAATTCCATGTTTTGTAAGCTGAAATACAAAAATTTTCGGCTCGCTCGCTGCGCTCGCTCGCCAAAATTCATATAAAAAAGATATGAACAATACGTGATGATGACGAGGACATATACAAATTTCAGCTCACTCGCGCGCACTAATTTAGAGTATTTTTTAAAGTCCTCAGTTTTTTTTTGGTATAAATCGTTATCCTGTATAAGGCCGTCACTATATCTTGATTAGAATTGTAAGATTTGGTAAGCAAAAAATGAGAAGAATTCCATGTTTTGTAAGCTGAAATACAAAAATTTTCGGCTCGCTCGCTGCGCTCGCTCGCCAAAATCTATCAAAATTCATTACATTTAAATCACCCTCAAAAGATCCCTTTTAAGTGCTTGAAAAAGCATCATGTGGACTTTGTTTAAAGTCCCTACCGGGATGGTGTTGGGGTTGAACACTTTTTCAGAAATTAGGGGCGCAATTTTCGTGCTTGCCCCGGGCGCGTGTTTTTTTTTAGACGGCACAGATTGGGGAAACTAAAAATCTATCGGGGACCCTATCCCTAAACCTAACCCTAATCCTAATCCTAACCCTAACCATCAAACCCTAACCCCAACCCTAACCCTAACCCTAACCCCAACTCTAACCCTAACCCTAACCATAACCAAAAACCCTAACTCAACGTTTTTCCCATAGGTTTAACACGCTCCATGCCCCAATCTGTGCCGTCTTAAAAAAAAAACGCGCCCCGGGCGCCGTTTTCCCTAGATACGCCACTGGCTGTACGACGTACTTCAATACGTCATACGAACGTTCATGCCCAACAACGTTGGTGCCCACGTTCGCGGCGAGACGCCGCTGCGCCGTCACATGATCTCCATTCCGATCAGGAATCGTAGCACTCCTCGGCGTGCGCTGATAAAAGCGTGTCAAATGTATCCGCACGCACGGAAACTGTACAGTATGTCACGCGCTTGTACTACAAAGCTTGCGCATCAACGTACACGTCCGTACGTACGTATACGCTGCATATTATAAGTATACTAGTACAATGTAGTATTAGAAATGGCGTCCGACCTACACGCGCCTTGGAACTGAAGATTGAAGATAATTGCAAGGAAAGCTCATCCTTCTGTGTTCTTCACAATCGAAGTTTTGGAATTTGAGAATCTGCATTTTCTAGGTCATATCATTGGTAAGGTTTTATGTTCATTCTGAGGCTGTAGCTTGAGTAGTATTATGTTAACAGGAGTGAAAAGCCGCTTGAACCTGGATTGTTCTGGATGACTGATTGAGTGATGGCACATTGATACGTTGAATGCTGTTTGTATGGGAATCGTCTGCGTATGATGGGGGGTTGTGTTTCCGGACACTTAAGTTCGCGCGTGAAAACTTACCTATTTTACATAGAATATGCACCCTTCTTTACCTCAAAGACTTGATATAGACTCCTCATATGCTAGACAACATACTCTGAAAACGGCATGAGAATTAACCTGCTAAATCGTTGGATTTTCCCCTTCAAAGTGACTCCATGTACCAGTGTACGAATGTATCAAAGAGGAGAGTTGGGCACGCTGCCTTTGTTTTTGTACGGGAAATTTGGTATGGGGAGCGAGCGTGCACGGTGTTTACATACGTGGGTGGGTCAAAATTATGAAGAGCCATGACACGCGAAAAATATTTTACCTCATTCTCGCCATACAATCGATCGACGCTATCGAACATTCGATCGAACTGGTCTAATCTAATGACATGTGTGTGGTTCCTGGACAACTCGACCGCGGGATAAGTCGTCCCTGGACAACTCGTCCCTACCCCTGGACAGCTCGACCGGGTCGAGTTGTCCAGGGGCGGGTTTGCGATTGGACAACTCGACCCAACTTTATTTGTGCCTGATTTTTACAGAATGAAACACATTTTTGTCATAATATTGACATAGGTTAGTGGAATGATGTATGAAAAAAATGTTTCATGGCATTTTAAGGCAATTCCTTTTTATTTTCTGATGCTGCGAAGCAATATTTAACGGTATCCTCTCTGCTCTGAGAGTCTCAGTGACGGAGCTTTTTCTTGTGACGAAAGCTTGCATGGTAAGGTGAAATTTGTTGAGAAATTTCCATTAAATGCTTAACACCAGCAATAAAATATGATATTTTAAATAGGTACATGTGTTTTCTATCCTTGGTGACATTTTCATGAGCAGAGGAATCATTTTAGTATGAAAAATGAAACAATTGTCTACAGATGTCGAATCGTCTTCGTTCGTACTTGTTCGGTTTCCATATCGCGGGACGCGCGCCGCGCTGCTAGCTGCTGAGAGGCTGGCTCGCCTCGGAGTGGCGCTCGCCCACTCCTGGCCACCGGACCCCCTCCCACGTGCACCGATACCAGCACAACTTGTGACGACAGCCTGTTTGGTAAGGTGAAATTTGTTGAGAAATTTCCTTTAGATGCGAATAACCAACAATAAAATATAGTGTTTCATATAAATACATGTGTTTTCTATCCTTGGTGACATTTTTATGGGCAAATTAATCATTTCAGTAAGAAAAATGAAACAAATCCTATGTCGATTCGTCTTCGTTCGGTTTCCACACCGCGGCACGCTGCTCTCGAGAGTGGCGCACGCAACCACCGATACCGGCCCGCGGGCCCCCCGGGCTGTAGGGCTGGCAGTCGTGCAGCTCGATGGGTGGAGCGAGCTGTGTCGCTGCGTAGCTACGAAGTCGACCGTGATCTTTTCTTCGACATTTGAACTAAATTCCAGTCAATGAAACTATTTCATACCTTTATCTTAACTTTCAACGATGTTATACTGACTAAATGGTTTGAAAAGTGTCTGAAATTTCACCGGCACTGTATTGATTCGTAAATAAGTCATCATCAACATGACAACCAGTCTCATCATGCAAGCCCAATCATTCTCCGCACTACCACTGCCATACACTTCCCACAAGTAATGGAGAACCTGACTCCATATTGATACAGTACTGTGGGGACCAGTAATGTACTGTCGACAAATAATGGGGAAAAAAACATAGTGACAACAAAGGAAATAAAAATGTTCACTCTTTTTCTTTTACTTTTTTGTGTGGTTGGTTTTTTATGTCTGTTTTTGCCAAAAAAAAAAGGAGAGTTGCTCTGCATGTCCTGCATTCATAAAAAAAAGAAAAGAAAAGAAAAGAACAGGGTGTACATCATGAGGAACTGCTACTGGCTGTCTTAGCTTGTCTAAAAACTTCAAATGTATTTGTAATCCTCTATTCTTTTTTTTTTTCTACGCACTTCTCTCTCGGTCTTTGCCGAAGATATTATTTTGGAGAAAAAAAAAGGCCTGTTACTTAACTACAGGTACTCCCCCACCCGTAGGTTTCCCAGACTCTGGAACAAATTACCTGACTCGGTAAGGGACTCGGCAGTTATCGATTCTCTCTCATCTTTCCTTCAACAGCTGAGAGGTTCATTTTAATGTAGTGTATTGATAACCACAGGTATGACATACATACAATGTACATGTGTATGAGAATCTCTGTATCTTGACTTTGTTTGAAATACCCAAATGTGTCAAGTTACAGTTATATTTCTTCTCTGGGTTTCAGATTCTATATGTAAGACATATGTAACATTATCTGATTAGTAATTGTATATATATTTTTTAATGTTCATGCCTTAATTCATGCTCACATTATCTAATATTATTTATGAATTTATGGCTCCAGATATATAATATACATTGCAAAGTGGTGTATGTAATACCACACGAGGATTTTTCAAAGAAAGTGCTAGGTCATGGAGTCTCAGGGTAATGTAAATGATAAAGTTTAAGTTTTGAAATTATTTTTATTTTTACTGTGTATCGAAGATGGTTTGGGGTATGGTGATGATACTTGCTGGCATCGTACACTTTGCTGTCTGCAGTGATTTTTTATTTTTTTTTTATTTTTATTTTTAGGGGAGGGGCGGAGGTTTTGGGCCTTGGGATAGGGTTTGGGTGCAAATAATTACATTATTAGTCAGTAGTGCAGTTAGAGGGGACATTTGTTGTTGTTGACATGTACTCTGATAATACTTTTTGTACACTGGATTTTTTTCTTTTTTTTTACGGGAGGGGGTGGAATGAATACCCATTTGCCACAATGATATTTTTAGTTTGTACCATATGTAGAATAATCCTAATGGTGTACACGCTTCATTCAAAATTGTACTGTTTCTTTTCTTTTATGTTCAACTACTCCCTGATGTGCTTCCTTAAGTTGGTTGGAGAGGCCCAAGGGTCATAGTGATTTTGACTGCTTTTTTCCAACCCAGCTCCTTAGGGAAGCTCAACAGGTATCTAGATATTACAATTTGTTGTTGCCATGGCAATGCAGTTTCTCCCACTGATGGAAATGTGTCTTTCTCTTCTTCTGGCTGATGCAAACAGGACTCCACAGCTGGGATATTCAGTTGCAGGTGCAAGGTGTTAATAGCAGTGCATCAAAAAGGGACCCCCCCCCCCCATGGATTCCTTGCGCATTTTTGTTGTTGGTGTCATCAGCAATGGCCAACACAATTGTAATTATGGTCATAATTAGATATTTCTATACGGTAACATAGCATACAAAACTGTGTTAACCCCATTCATTTCATTGCAAGAAAGTGTTTCTATGGGGCTGATAGTATATAACAAACTGGCAATCGATGATCATGGCATAAAGGTGAATTCACCAAACTTTTTAGGTGACACTGATTAAATTGATGATGACTCGATCCCTTCACGCAGCAAATCGTCACTGCAAACCATTATGGTCAGGGTAAATAAACAAATGCATAACACAGACAGATTAATGCAAAAGGGCTCGTACAATCAGAGACATTTCCTCCACCTTTTTTCAATGACTTTGATCTTCAGTTTTAATAATAATAATAGTAGTATACAGTACATTTATAAGGCGCTTAATACGGATGTTTCTAAGCGCACAGTTTACCGGGAAAATTAATATTTAGACCAAAATAATACAAAAATACCAAATACAAATACAAAAATATCGAAAAAGAAAAGATTCAGTGTATAAATGCGATGAGTAGACCTACTGAAAAATCAAAATCAGTGTGCACCTCCATCGACAACAACCCACAACATTCCAAAGGACTACTAGTATCTACTAAATAGTTTTATCATGGATTCCTTGTGCATTTTTTTGTTGTTGATGGTCTCATCCACAATGGTCAACACAATTCTATATCAAGGATCCCTTTATAGTTTTGTCAGGTAAATGGACAAACGGGCTACAGTTGGACATTTTTTTTTTTTTGTGAAAGGTAACATAATAAATTGTATCAACCTTCCCCACCACCACCACCACCACCTCATCTCTCTTTCCAGGCTCTCTCTCTTGTATCTCTATCTCCCCTTCAAATCCCCCAGTTACAGATTAAAATAGTTTTTGAATACCGGTACCACTTCTGTGAGTTATAACTACAAATGTATCTCCTTTTGGATGTCAGGTAGTCAAATCACATTCATTTGCAATCTTTACATTATACATGATTAATGATTTTTGTTTTGTTTTTCTAAAATGTTCCCATTTTTCGGCCATTTCCCTCCTTTTGTGTGTGTGTGTGAGTATAGTGAGTATATAGGTAACAAAATCAAATTAAGAACTATACATTTCTGTTTTTCTGACACAACTCTGTCCAGGGTATTAGAATGATGTTCTACGCAGGCCTGGGATGCCCCCCCCCCCTTTCATTCCCCCTTTTTTTCTTAAGAAGGATTAGTTCAGGTATCATCAAATTCAGAGAAGCACTGTCAGAAATTACTGGTAAATATAACTTACAAGTGTTTAAGCAAAGACCGAGAGAAGTGCATAGGGAAAAAAAATAGAGGATTAATACACATGCATTTGAAGTTTCCAGACAAGCTAAGACAGCCAGTACCTCATGGACCGGTACACCCTTTTCTTTTCCTTTTCTTTCTTTCTTTTTTTTTTTTTTTTTTTAATAAATGCAGGACATGCAGAGCAACTCTCCTTTTTTGGCAAAAACAGAAATAAACCAACCACACCAAAAAAAAAAAAAGTAAAAGAAAAAGAGTCAAAATTTTGTTCCCTTTTGTTGTCACTATGTTTTTTCCTCCATTATTTATTGACAGTACAGTACTGGTCCCCACAGTACAACTTACTGTATCAATATGGAGTCAGGTTCTCCATTGCTTGTGGGAAGGGATCCCCGTGGGAAGTGTATGGCAGTGGTAGTGCGGAGCGAAGAATGATTGGGCTTGCATGATAAGACTGGTTGTCATGTTGACGATGACTTATTTACGAATCAATACAGTGCCGGTGAAATTTCAGACACTTTTCAAACCATTTAGTCAGTATAACATCGTTGAAAGTTAAGATAAAGGTATGAAATAGTTTCATTGACTGGAATTTAGTTCAAATGTCGAAGAAAAGATCACGGTCGACTTCGTAGCTACGCAGCGACACAGCTCGCTCCACCCATCGAGCTGCACGACTGCCAGCCCTACAGCCCTGGGGGCCCGCGGGCCGGTATCGGTGGTTGCGTGCGCCACTCTCGAGAGCAGCGTGCCGCGGTGTGGAAACCGAACGAAGACGAATCGACATAGGATTTGTTTCATTTTTCTTACTGAAATGATTCATTTGCCCATAAAAATGTCACCAAGGATAGAAAATACATGTATTTATATGAAACACTATATTTTATTGTTGGTTATTCGCATCTAAAGGAAATTTCTCAACAAATTTCACCTTACCAAACAGGCTGTCGTCACAAGTTGTGCTGGTATCGGTGCACGTGGGAGGGGGTCCGGTGGCCAGGGGAGGAGTGGGCGAGCGCCACGCCGAGCCGAGCCAGCCTCTCAGCAGCTAGCAGCGCGGCGCGCGTCCCGCGATATGGAAACCGAACAAGTACGAACGAAGACGATTCGACATACTGTAGACAATTGTTTCATTTTTCATACTAAAATGATTCCTCTGCTCATGAAAATGTCACCAAGGATAGAAAACACATGTACCTATGTAAAATACCATATTTTATTGCTGGTGTTAAGCATTTAATGGAAATTTCTCAACAAATTTCACCTTACCATGCAAGCTTTCGTCACAAGAAAAAGCTCCGTCATCGAGACTCTCAGAGCAGAGAAGATACCGTTAAATATTGCTTCGCAGCATCAGAAAATAAAAAGGAATTGCCTTTAAAATGCCATGAAACATTTTTTTCATACATCATTCCACTAACCTATGTCAATATTATGACAAAAATGTGTTTCATTCTGTAAAAATCAGGCACAAATGAAGTTGGGTCGAGTTGTCCAATCGCAAACCCGCCCCTGGACAACTCGACCCGGTCGAGCTGTCCAGGGGTAGGGACGAGTTGTCCAGGGACGACTTATCCCGCGGTCGAGTTGTCCAACCCCCCATGTGTGTATAAATAACTCGTTCACCTTGTGAGACTTTCACTTCTGATATACCGGCAGCGAGAACGACACGCATCGCAGCCAGCGGGAGGTAGGCCCTATTGTAAATTGTCACTATATGCTATAAATTACATCTGGCCTTCGGCCTACATTAGCAAGAAAATACGTTTTTTAGGTGAGAAAATGAAAGAATTATCATATTTTATGAAATTATGAGACAGTTAATTACATTTTTGCGTCGCATCTTGTAGATCTATCCATGAGAATTTCATTCCCAGGGTTGGTTTTATTCCTGGGTGTGTCATTTTCATTACAGACGCACTTACATTACAGTACGCGTCCGGTCCCACAACCTGTCCAGTCCCACAACGCTTGGTCATACATACTGCATGCTGCTAGTTATTGTACGGTGGGATTGGTGTGGCCTTGTGCGCGGATGCTATCCGTAGAACAGTTATAATTTGGGCGTCTGGTAACTATACACAGCCCCGTCGCCGCTGTATAGTACATACTAATTAGGGTGTCTGATCGCGCACTGCCAACCTTCGGACAAAACGCGCCCCTATCTTACAACACGCAAGCCCCATAGAACACAATGGAGTCGCGCGCCTACGCTGTTTTGACCCCGCGTTTTGTGCTAAAAAATCGCATTTATTGCAAAATCCCCGGTCCATGCCGCTATCGAATCCTAATAAATTTGGTATCATATGAAAGAGGAAGTTTTGCTCCATAATCTTTCAAAGCGCTGGTACATGACTCCGACGATAAATTGGTGTAAATGTCGTTAGAATCACACCTATCTCGATATCTCGGCGTCTGCTTCGCTACTTGTACCAGCGTGTGGCATGCGAGTAGTTTAGGATGTGCTGAATCCGATGGTGAGGTCGGTTTTTCGCTAGCTCCACGTCTTGGACCGGGGATATTGCCTAGAAGATACCCCTTGCCATAACTTTTTGATCTCAGCGAACGTGCTAGGCGTGGCTTCGTATGCAACAACCATAGTAACGTCCGAGCAAATACGCTCATACATATGTAAATCTACACGCATTCGCCGCCACATGGTGCGCATGCAGCTAGCTCGCGCGCTGTGTGTGTGTGTGTATCAAGAGTTCTGTGGTGTGTATCTCACGGACCTACACGTGTAGGTCAGCAGTGTGTCTACCGTCGCAAGGTAGCTACGTAGCTACATACAATGTACGTATACGAGTACGTGCGCGCGCGCACACCCGTGCCACTGATGAAAACAGACTGAGCTAGCCAGCTAGCTGTCACGTCGCTTCGCTTGCGATAGTTCTACAGCACCGAGTTCTATGGGGTTACGATTGCCCAGCATTCACAATGTGCATGTAACGCGCTCGTAAACCACCTGGCGCATCAGTTTCAACGTAGTCAAAGTACATGTACTATTACTGGATTGATAATGATCATAACAGGCCTACAGTGTATGAGTTAGCAATCCAAACGAATGACCATGTAGAGTCATATTTATTTTTTTTTTAATACTTCAATAGAAAAGTGCACTAACGATGCACGAGTTACAGTCTTTCTCGCGATCTTATGCAGCACAACAGATAGGCCTAGGCTACACAACGCACCATATCAGGCAAGTCAATTGTGAAGCGGTACCGCGGTGGAAGGTAGGTACAAATACCGATTTTTACGACTGAACTTCCAATCGACAAAAAAGGGCAAACAACGATTTTGGAAGCTATACTCTTCAGCCACGAATGGTGGTAAAGTGGCAGTCATGGCTAAATAGCCATATAACATTTTCACATGAACTGCCATAGATCTCGACAGCATCGACGTGTTATGTAGTCGTCGCATTCAGTAGTAGCCAGCTGTGAAAGTGTGTACACACGTACGTAGTGTAGCGCATATAGCGTGTGTGTACAGTGTGTAGGTAGTACAAAACACTCAAATGCACGCTCGCTATTTATTGCTAGCGGTAGCTCGTCCGCCGATGCGTTGGCTGGGCCGGAATGCATGCGCTACGTATTCATTCACAACGCTGAGCGCTTTATACGTACGCACAACATGTATTATGACGACACGAGGGGGAGTGGCTTCTGCGCTGGTTACGCGTTTTAGCAATCCGCTGTACGCTCATTAACCGGTCGCTGGCGATCTGCACGCGAATGCTACTTACCGGTCTTGTTTGCAAACATGATTTGGACACATTTTCGTGCGTGCTCGTCAAAAAAAAAAGTTGTAATATTGCAGTGATTTGAAAGTTGAATTTCTCGAGATAGAATAATTATTTTGCCATGAAATTTGAAATATATGCTAATGACATATTTTTCTTTCATATGAAATAGTTTATAATCCACCTTTGAGAATTTCAAAAGTTGCAAAAATGCTACAGACACCGCGCGACAGGGCTGTACCAGCGAAGCTCCAAACACGAAGAGGGTCCAACGATCGCATGCGGTCGGATTGAATTTTGATACTTTTAGATCATTTTTTTGTCACTTCAAACTAATCTGACGAATAAAATGATAATGAGACTTCATATCTATGCTATGAATATTGAAATTTAGATTTAATAACTTACCTAAAATGATGGTTATATGCAGCATGTGTGAACGGTTCACGAACGGTACATCGTCTTTCACGCCAGGCCATTTCCAATATCCGGGAGGTCACATGATCTGAATGCCCTTTCAAAAGGTCGCGCTGTCGACCGTGCTGCTACACCAACACTCAAGCAGCGCATCGCACGCACGCAAAAGATTTCCGCAGAGATCAAGGCGCCATTTTGAATTCTGCAACGATGAATCCCGACGGTGTTAGGGAATCCGCCAGAAAGTATCATTTTTTGGTTCCACGGACTTAAATCACGAGGGCTCTCAATGGACTTACGAACCTTCTGTAATACAAGCATGCACTTAAAGTGAAAACAAAGTTCTGGTAAGGGCCTGAGAACCCGTCTGGCACCATTTCATATTTGCTTGCAATATATCGAAAGAGTCTACAAAGAAACTTACCTGGCTGACGCGGTTTGCCGGAATGATGAGTCGTTTTGGAGTATTTTGAGAAAAATAATAAAAGTCGGTAGACCGACTTTTATTCCAGAAGGCTCCAGACTAACTCGGTTTCAGGGAAAACTCGACCCTATTTCAGACAATTTACACACAGTTCGTGATCGCCATGTTCATCAGTACTCTATACTACGGGTACCAAACGAGGCCTTGATGAGCAGACAGGAAAGTGCGTGCTAATCCTGTACAAAACAAATGGACAGTGCGCGGTCCTCAAGCCTATATCGCAGTATACGCACATCACCTCAGTTGCTGAGACGCGCGGTCTTTGAAGTTTTTGTTGTTGTTTATCAAACGTCTTTGATTGTTTTTAGAGGTGCTTGAGAGGCGCACACTAATTTTGCATGCGCGCCAAAGAGGTTTTTGATGCGCGCGTTGTAACAACTCGGACCATTACTACGAGTAACCAGAACGCTACAATGTAGTTTATACAGGCCGCTCCCACATGCATAGTACAACGTTGTACAATAGAGGGACAACCAATACAACTCATCCCGCTGTCAAGCAAAGCGAGGCCGAGTTATCCCTGAGTCCGTCTGGTAGATTTTTGCAACTGGAGAAATACTCGTCATACGCGTCATTTCACACAAAACATACATATCCATAAATGTCCATTGTTAACATAACACATGTGCAGAATTTCTCACAATCATTAATAACGGTGAAGTTATGCGCAAATAAAAACAGGATATTTTTCATCCTCATGCTGTGAAAACCGTGGCGAAAAAGTGGGTTGCGAGCATAGAATTCTAATGAAAAGTCACAGTCAAGCGCACTCAAGTGGGTGGTGCTATTCACTGCGTTTATCACATTCAAAGCTCGCGTGTTTCTCAGGCTAAATGAGCATCCTTATCAACACACACCTACCCTGCTAGCTGCGAGGCCCGCTTTGATTCTGCTAGATAGATACACTGTAAAGTAGGCGTGGATAGCATGCATGCACGTACTGCACTCGCACTGGTTTTATCGTGTCTGGCTGCCAATACAGTACATGCATGGTACTGCGCTAACTACCGTACTGCACTTACAATGTACAGCGTAGCTGGGCAAATACAACATGGAAAGTGAGCAACCAAGGTCGTAGACAGAAAAATTTGTTGTTAGTCTGGAGGAATTTTTAATCATTTTGACATTCACGGTTCTCTTCTGTAAGAGGGTATTCCGTGAAGCTAGATGTACAGTGGTGAAGTCTCCGCGGAAAAAATATTCCCGGCGCCACTATCACGCGAGACCGATGACCAGAGAGAGCTTTGTACATACTGTAAAAGTGGAAATTTTCGCGGTGTGGAAATTTTCTTGCCTTTCGTGCAACCAGATGCTAGCGCGAAAAAATAAAAGCATGCGAATATTCTTGCGTGCCATATTTCCAGTAGTTAATGTCCTGATTCTGCGGAATTAAAAACACGCGAAATCCAGCTTACCCGGGCGAGCGCGAAAAATTACTCACGTGAAAATATCCACTTTTAAAGTAGTAATTAGTATACATACAGACTATTACAGTGCGTATACAGTAAGCGTCGGTCTACGTCGGAGTAAAAGCGCACACAGTAGTGGTGCATATGCATCACTAGCTTTTTTTTCTATAGTAGACGAACAAAACGCACTCGGTAGCTAATAGAGATTGCATGGAGACGCGCACATGTACTCACCTTCTGTCCCGGCGGTGCGCTATGCGGTGCAGGGGCTGAACATCGTACCTGATGCATGCAAAACCGATACGACTGGAGCTTCGCGTAAGTGCGCGCCGTACACTGTAACCATGAGTCATGGCGTGTAACCAAGTGTCTAAGAGTAAGACTTGTAGGCCCCACCCTGCTTAGTTCGCTGATGCTGTTACCATGCTGACAGGGTATCTTAATCGCTATTTCGCGGGTTGATTGTGTTGAATGAGCGAAAAACCAATGCTATTTTTGGATTCAGCACCATCACATCCTTGTACGTCATACAACAGCCTGGTGAGTTACACAGTCAACGGAACAGCTGAGTTATAGCCATGTTTAGGCTTAACTCTGAATTTAGGTAGCAATACATCTTCATATCTGAACTCAAAATAGGACGAGAAGAATGAGATCATCATAAGCTTTCATATGAATCTTATGATACCAAATTTATGGGGATTTGTTCCTCCCATGAACCCGCAAAAATGCCTGAAAGGTGATTTTAATCCAAAATTGTGGGTCCACTTTTCGACCAAACGCGCGCCCTACGCGTTCCCATTGCTCAACTCGCACTGAAGGCATCTGGTGGTTGTAAGTTTATTTGAAAATGCTAGCGCTTTTGCAACCAAAATGTGACTTTCATGATATCATATGTATCAAAAATAATATGATAGATTTCTCTTATTGTAAACAAATGTTTTAAAGTATTTTTATGCTCTGTAGATGCATAGAGACCTACAGTACAGTAGGTCAAAGATGACTAGTGAACTCACGACTTGTGTGTGAATTGTTGAAGGGGATGACAAAGTGCATCGCGCTGCCGATGCCCTACTATAAAGACAGAACATCTGCATGCTGTGATTCATTTCATCACTTTAATGCTTAGTTTTGTGAGGCTTTCCTGACCCAGTTAAAAAACCTTGTAATTTAATGATACGTATTGACATTTGAGTTGACAAAATGACATTTAACAGGTGTTAGTGTACCACTTTCGAACCTCCTTGACTCACAAATGATTTCAAAACATTCACAAACTCAGCTCACCCTAAAAAATGGTCCCTCAGAGTCTGAAAATCTTGATTGCTGGAAATACTGCTCTGCAGTGTAGGCCTATACTTGTAAGCAATCGACACATTACGAATACGTTCAACGCATGCAGTAAGGGTAAACTAAGAAACGTTTGATCTGAATGAGTGAATGTAGTGATCACAGTGCCCAGCGGCCTTTTGTATGAGTGTCTTTGAAAAGCCCCTTTATGTCTTTCTCTCTTTTCTTTTTCTTCTTTCATTGCCGGGTGGTGTAATTGTGCCTTGTGGGTAAAATCGGCCTAAATCAAACACCCATGGGTAAACTCAGCCCCTGGTAATGAGGTCATGAAGAGGTTGAGTTTACCTGTTCAGTGTTAGGCAGAGTTTCCTAACTTTCCCATATCTTCTTATTAATCATTTCTTTGTGGGTTTCCTCTTGTCTGACTTTCTCAATTTCCTAATTCAATATTTAATACAGTATTTACTGCCTATGATGTAATTGTTTTGTTTCCTTCATGGGCTATCTTTCTCTCCATGTACCTTTCCTTTCTTCCTCTCCATTATCATTTTCTTATGTTTCGTTCTAATGTATCCTTTTCTTATTTCCTTTTCAACCTGTATAATTCTTTCTTCCCTATTCATCTTTGCTTTCATCCAGGTTTGATTTATCTCTCATTCTATTATTCTGTCATAGTGCTTTTTATTTTCAATCTTTAATTGTTATTGTTTGTAATGCCGGTTTCTCTTTGTTTTTTTCCTTCCATTATCTTTTGTTTTTATTTTACAATGTAAGTGTACTTTCTCTCTTGTAAACCTTTTGTATCATTTTTCTAGGTTTTTATTGGTATTTTTTCATTCATTTCCTTTCCCCCAGTTTTTCTATTCTTTCTCATATTCTTTCACCCTTATCTTACATGCAGTACTTTTCACAATCTTCTTTCATTCACATACACACCCTCACACGTACATATACTGTACATGGTTGCACACACACACACAACAACCCAAAATGTCAATCAGTCACCACAAGACTCAATACAAGCTGAGGGAAAGGCGGAAAAACAGGTTTATCTTTTTATATACCATAGAAGAACTTGCGGTAGTCGCTGTGAGATTGCTATTGTACATTGTATGTGTACATTCAGATCAATCCTTGCGCTCGCTGCCGAGCTGTGAACATGTTTTGCATGCCATGCTGTGCCGTCTGCTCCTGTGCAACACAGTTATCGCAAAGCGAACTACAGTGTAGATAGAAGCTCTGCGACCGACAAGTGTGAACGTGTCAAAATGACAAAAATTCCATTTCAACTGGACCTGGGTCTCACTCTGGTGCAAATATTTGTGGTTGTTGCGTGAGTTTGTGCATGTTTGGAGATCAGGAAACGGGGAGGTGCAAAAGTACACTAGCACCCATTTCACATGTTTCAGTCAAGCTATGTTTCTGTCTATGTGTACTTATTATCCTACTTTCTTTAATATTGGCAGTGTATATTGTACAACCACACACGCACGCATGTGTCTTTACCATCCAGTCACAAGTGTGTGATTGCTTGTGCTAGTCCAGCCATGGCCTGAGTGTATACTGTACACATGTTACACATGGTATTGGAGAAGCTAGCCTAGATATCATATACACTGTATCACTGGATAGGGAACTCACTGTGTGTAGTAGCCTACATACACGTAGCCACCCCTCAAGTCATCAGTCTGGGAAACCAGCTCATGAGAGGGGCTCCTGCTCATACGGGACTCTCCCCCTCATACAATGTACATGAGCCACTTCTCTATGATATCATTGTGATCCAACTTTGGCCACAAAATAATAACATTATGAGATCTACAACGTATGTACAGTATGCTGTACTTTGTACACTGTACACAAGGTCTACTATCAAAATGGACTGGTCTACACTGTAACGTTAGACCTCTAATTATTGGATACTAGTGTACAGTGGGTCTACACATGTATAAAGACTATGTGGAGTGATAGAAATTATAAATACTGGGTGATTCTAACCTATTCTATTTTTGGTCGCGACGCTTCGTACATTGTACATGTCCAGTGTGTTTGTGTAGAAATCATACAGCTGTGGAACTGTGGCTACGGATGAATGTTGCAGTTTTAAAGGGGCTGTACAGTACTGGTTGAGAAGGGGATTCATGTTTTTTACATTCGTAAGTGAGATAATGAGAAACCTCTTATGAAATATGATAGAGCATGTATTTTTAAGAAGGATTCAGCTTTTATTTGATGAAAATCGGTTTTCAAATGGCTGAGATATCAAAAAAATTGATAATAATAAAAGACTACAGACCACGCCTTTTATTAGGATCTCTTTGTTTCACCTTGTTTTTGGATATCTCAGCCATTTCAAAACCGATTTTCATCAAATAAACTTTTGATACCCCTTAGAATTGCATGCTCTTTGACATCTCATAGAGTGGCTTCTGAATATCTCGCAAAACGTTAAAAGTTAAATCCTCACCTCGACCAGAACTGTACACACCCTTTAATGTGGCCGGATTTGTAATTTTTTTCCCCCTCTCCTCTTGTCACTGACTGAAATTTGTAAGAGAGTGAAGGAGACCTGTAAATGAAAGCCCACCAAGGGGAAATTGACATTGCCAATGAAAATCACATGCTGTACAAATTGTAACTGTAGCTCAGTTCTTTGTTTTAGTGGAATAAAAAGGGGCCGGGAAAGAAAGGCTTTTGTCTATGAATCGGAGAACAGAGAAATTACTCAAATTTTTTTAAGCCAGTGCATTGTTCTTGAGTGTAAAGCAGTTTTTCCCAATCCCCCTTCCTTTCGTTCTCTTTAAAGTTACAGGAGCTTGTTACAAGGTGTGCTTCCCTCACTGAGGTTTCGAGAGTACAAGTGTAGCGCACGGAGTGCAAGGAGAAACGATGGGCGAGGATCTTGATGTGGATGCCATTGAGGCAATGTTGGAAGCTCCATATAAAAAGGAGGTATGTATGAGGCTTTGTCACGTAATAGAGATTTGACAAGTTCTGATTGGAAGTCGTGTTGTTTGTCTTATGCAGCATAGATTGGTTGTTCACACAGTGATATTGATAGTGTATGCTTGCAACACCACAAGAGGCAAGGAGGGAGTGTTAAAAAAGGACTGCTGGAAACATTATGCATGCACTGTCAATTGAATTATGATAGAAATGAGCTTCAGATAGCAACTGGACAGGTATTTAGTCTTGTTTTGTATAAATCTTGGATCTACAAAGTATGCCTTGTGAATTGAGACGGGAGTTTCAGTGTCTGCAGCCTTTTCATGGCATTGAATCGTTGCATATTTACTGGTTGATCTTGTCTAATTTGTTATTTCCATTGTTTTTTAGTACTTTCAAACCGTACTTCCTTGTTGACGTATGAATAGCGTTGAAGTGTAACAAATTGCTCTACCATTGTCGATCTCCAATATCCTTCATGATGATCATTCACAACTTGTCCGTCCCATTGCTGTTAGCTGCAAAATTTCTCATTCCCGCCAGATAATTGTTAGTGTACCATTTATTTGTTACGAGAACTGAATACATTTCCCGTCCATTCTTTCTAGGATGTTGAGGGATGTACACATCATCAGCAGTACGGAAGGTTTCGTGGCAGTTCTCCATGTCATCAAATCCGCTGGATGCTTTCTGAATTTTTCCTTTCTTTTTCTAGTCAGTTTATTATATTGCAATGTGTTATGATAAAATGTAGAAAGTAAACATTGAAAATAAACATTACAATTACATAAAAGACCATAACATCATATTAGGCAAGTGATGTGGCAATTTGTAAAGTGCTCAAAACATTGGTACTTTATTGAAGATAACATGATTACAATCGACCTAAAATTCTTGTGAATCATACTGTAAGTTGATGTTGGCTAAATGCTGTTACAAATTCATACACCCGGTATTCTTTTCACCTTTCTCGCACCAGTGATGTAAAAGCAGTTGGAAAATATAGTTGTCTGTGTTACAAATACTCTGCAGTGGCAGGTGCTTCATGTGTTTTACATTTACGTTTCAACTCCTTCAGACATTATTCTGATGCATTCCACATACTTGTTTCACTTCATGCCATTGCTTTGAAAGAAAAATCATACTTTTTTCAAGAATGGTAGGATTGCCAGTGTCTGTACCCTTCTTACACTTTCCCAACATTTTCATTTGTCACAGATTCCTTTTAACTGGTATTCGGACCAACTGATTTCGTTCGGATCGGTCTATTTAAAAGTTTCATGACTGATGGTTGGTCAGTGTAAGTATTTGTCTTAGCTTACAACGGGCCCATAGCATATGGTGTGCTGTTGTAAAAAGTACTTGTTGAGCAGATGAAATTGATACTTCAAAGGGGTGCTGATTTGGTATTGTAGCAGTGTTGGATGGAACAGTGAGCCCCCAGTAAAAAAAAAAAATCTGCTCAGTGGAATTAAAATGCAAAAGCAACATGTAACAGGTCTCTATACTGTCCTTCTTACATATTATTAGCTGTTATGATACAATTTGTCAGTACAATGTGTCAATCAAATATTATGGAGTGCATGAAATACATTGCACTAGTAGCCACACTGAACTGTGTGCATGTATCGGTTAAACATTATCAAATAGAGATATCAACATTGCGTGACAGTAGTGGGGCCTGTTACTGCTGCTTTGTGATATGAGAATGTGACGCTGCTCTCAACAAATGTATTGATTCGTTTCTGCTTTTGTTTCTTGTTTTCTCTCCCCGTTCACCGCAATCCCCTTTCTACTCCCTTAAAATCCAACGTGCTTGTGCTGTTCACATTCATGATGTTCTCGTTTGGAATTCAGGACGTGGCAGCTGAGAATGGTGCCCCTCCCGTAGAGGAAGCCATCGTTGAAGAACCTATCACGAAGAAGAGGTGGGTGTCAATTCAAATAGATAACTTTTGAGGTTATAGCGTTTGTGCAATAAGACATGCAGATTGATATTACATGTTCACAATGTTCAATCTTGATAATGCAGAAATGTGTTTTAGAATGCATAACTAACATGCAACCTGTTTTTGCCTAGTAAATGATTTGACTACTGACCATCTTCAAAAGGGACAGAACATGCCTGATCATTCACTTCACATAACCTATCCATTCGATAGCAGAGACAGTAACAATTCTACACGTGTGCTCCCTACACATAGGTGACAAGTTATTGAGGGATAGTTTGGTGGTGAACTTGATGCGGAAAAGTCAGCCCTGCTTAATTACCCCTCAGAAGGTAAGGTCTAGTGGAATTGTGATGCAGAGAAGAATTGAGACAGCATTTGCCGCATATGTAGTAAACCCTGTTTGCTGTAGCTGAGCTATACTCCTGAGTTTTGCTGGAGGTGTTAAGTAGCACTGACATGGTGGCTCAAGTGCATGTCAAATATTTCTATGTTGACAAATGTTTGTGAGGTTAAATACATTACAATGAAAAAAGATCAAATTTGATACAGAGGTAGCTAAAGTACAATTTCCTTGAAGTATTTTGAAATTCAATATTCATTGAAACATGCATTGCTGAAAGTACTTGTACATGGCTCCACAGATCAGTTTATACGTGACAAGATTCTCTGAATCCTCAGTCATTGGAAGATGGGCTACATTCAGAGTGCATATCCATTGGCAGCTAAAATGTAGCTGAATGTGGTTGTACCAGAAAGATTATTTGTAGTAGCGGTACACACAACTGAGCCTCTTTACATATGACATGAGCAGCAGAAACTTTGTAATCCTTCCCCCTTCCTCACCCCTTCCTCACCCCCAAGTATTAGGAATTTCGATTCTCCATGTAACAACTGGGTCACTATCTATTGCCGCAGATAATTTGGATAAAGTGAGAAAAACCTAACCAAGTCACGTGCGGAACCTGAAATCACAAGTTGTTTACGTCAAGAGGTGGCGGGTTGCGATGCTGAGCTGTCCCGCGGATGATTCTCAAGGTTTTGTGGTCTGCGCCCCATCTCTTTGCCTCTCGCATTCTTCCTATGTTCCAGCAGTGGGTGTGAGAGCAAGAGTGGGAGAGAGTAGAGATTGAACAGGGGAAATCGAGAGTACGTTTGAGAAGATTTGTGTCTCTCAAATGCCAAATAAGTGGACAGTCACTACTTGTGCATACATGGCCTGTCTAAGCAGGGGGCAGAGCCATTGATCTGATTGGATAAGAGTCAATGGAATGTGTTTTGTAAATTTTTGTCAGTTAAAATGTAGTGTTACTTTGGATAGTCATTTACTAAATGGCCCTTAAAAGAACTTTTGCTTTGCTAGTAGTGAGTAGATTTACAGGAAAGATCTAGTGAGGACCATACAACAACAAGCGATATGGGGAACATGATTTGATTGCTAGTTTGTTCATTCCAAATAGCATCATGACAATGATATAGCTGACGTACGATTGGAGGGCACAGTGATTAGAGTCAAAAAATTAGCGAAATGATGACTGAAATTTGAAAGGATATCACACTGTTTTGTTACACTACGACTGTAAGTTTGGATCTTCACTGATGTGATGTATACAAATGTATGTGGATAGTTGCAGGAATATAGTTAATATTATAACTTTGTGAAAAGTCAAGTATTTGTAATTCTGGTAGTCTTGCACAGTAAGCGACCATATCTTTGGAAGGAAGAAGTCAAAATATATGGCACAAAGTGTTTGATATGATTTTGCATACCTTTAACAAGGTGATAAATAACTTAGTGATGTGTAAAACTAAGTCTTGTTGCCTGTTGCCTTTAGCTTATTTTTCTTTGTTCTTGTGTAGACTTTCCACCACAAACCAAACCACCAAGTTGGGACTTCAGAGAAACATCAAGTTTGATCGAGGTTTAGATGGATTTGCTCATGTATTCTGCTTTGTCTGCTTTTCTTTGTCAAAATCAAGTTAGGATAGGATATGAAGTGTATTCATGGGAACCCTTACATGTGAAATTGTAATCACATGTATGTGCAAAGAATGCTCCAACTTAACTCGGTAAAGGGTTGTCATATTGTGGCATTCATAGTTTATTTCATGCAAATGCTGATGACTGCCTGAAGTGATGGAGACCCAATTTTATGTTTTACAGCTATAAGCTTTAATTGTATCAAGGAATCAATATCATTCCTTCCAAGTGCGACCAAAATGCCAATGAGCAGTCTTGAAGGAGCATGATTTTGTGCAGTTGTTGATAGGTATGTAGGGATCAACTCTTTCACTCATGTTTTTACTCTAGTGCTCTGTGCTGATTTTTAATGATGTGAGTAGAGAGAATATCGTGTATGAAATGAGATCTGATGCAATCTGCTAACCCTGCGAGTTTATTCCGGTTTGCAGGGAGGAGAGGAAAAGGAGTCGCAGCAGAAGCAGGGGTCGAAAGAGGAGCAAGAGCAAAGAGAGGGAACGACACAGGTTAGCATACTTGCCAACTAGTAAGATTTTATCAGATTCAGTAAGATTTTTTTACGTTAAAAATAGCAAAATCAGATTTTCTGTCAGAGAAATCAGATTTTAAAAAAATATGTAGATATACCTTTCATGTGTATTTTCTGAAGATTTGACCGAAAGTAAGATTTTTAACTTCAGTTTCCATATAAAATAAGATTTTTGCAATCCACAAGTAAGATATTTCGTCTTGAAATGTTGGCAGGTATGGGTTAGTTTCCAAGTCATGTTCACTCTACTTCTCTCATCTGCCAAGCAGCCACTGAACATTTGTAGTTTTATGCCAAAAAAATGTTTGGCATATTATTGTGTCAAACTAGAGAAAAGGTCTCTGTAAAATGAAGATTTATGGCATGCTCTTTACATATGTACATGTATATGCTTTGTAGAGAAGAATTTTGGCCATTTATTATGCTGCAGGTTGCTCATTTCTTAGCTAGGTGGCATATGCATTACATACTGTTATGTGCATGTCTTGCCACTTGCGCATTTGATCAATGTTCTGACATTCCCTTCTCTTGTTTAAAACATGACGATGCACTTGTCAGTGGTGTGTATACATACATGTATCTATACATTCCTCGTGACCAATGGAATTACAGTACTTATATTCTCTAGGAATGTTCTGTAGGACAGTGATTGTGTGTTTGACAAAGCTTTTATTCCTCTAGTTTCTCCTTCAAATTTTCCATCAGATCCACGCTTCCAGCCTTAAGCTCGTTTACATGTTATGATTATTTTCTTCTATATAAAACAAAACAGAGATAAAGACCGCAAGGATCGAGATCGTGACAGAGGCCGGGACAAAGACAGAGACAGAGACAGAGACAGAGAACGGGACAGGGACCGGGACAGGGACCGGGAGAAGGACAAGGACAGGGACAAGGAAAGGGAGAAAGAGAAGGATCGTGACCGAAGGGACAAGGATAGAGAGCGGGACCGCGAGCGGGACCGGGACAGGGACCGTGATCGGGACCGAGACCGAGACCGGGATCGGGATCGTGACAGGGACAGAGACCGGGACAGAGAGAGGGACAGGGACAGGGACAGGGAACGCCGACGCAGCCGCAGCAGAAGCCGAGAGCGCTATGGCGGTTACCGTGGCGACAAACGATCAGGCTACAGGGGAAACCGCAGGGAACGTGAGGAAGATGGCTACCGCTCAAAAAAGTCTCGTTCTCGAAGTAGGGAACGTAGCAAAAAAGACACCAGTCCACAGTAAGTGAGCTGCGTCGTAATGAAGCACCCCTTAAACAAATGTTTGTTGCTAAGTGACAAAAGGTGTATGATTTTTACATTGAACATTTTTCAGGGGACATATCTGAGAAATTGTAAGCAAACCTATCCCAAAGTTTTATAAAGGGATTGGCTAGCATGCTTCTTTAAAATGATGAGTGTTGTATGTGTCAAGCAGTGAGACATGACCATAACAAGAGATCATTTAGGACACCTAGCAATCACTGATCAGTCTTTCAGGACTTGGTAGGACTTATATTTGCAGGATGACACAAGCTTAATTTCAGGATTGACATATCACCTCTGCAAAATACATACTATGTTTGGATAATGTACCCAATATGTATGTTTTAACAATGCAGATATTTCCATGTACCATGGTGTTCCCCACATAGAGCAGTGTGTATTTACTCTCTGTAAAATATATATTGCATGATTGTTTCCCATTTTCTATCTGGTTATCATCATCCCAGTGAGTTTGACAGGAGTGTTAACCTACAATCTTCATCGAAATGATTTATCACAAGTTTGATTCCCACAACATGTATTTCTCTTGTTAAACATTTTAAAGTATCCTGTGCTAAGTGAGACTTGTGAAGAAATGAGGGTTATTTGTTCTGAGCATGGTAGGGCTTGAGCAAAAGTTAGGTCAGTTGCCAGTGCCGAACTAGTGCTCGTAGGGAGACCGGTATTAGATGCCTTATTTAATTCCAAAGAAGTGGTCATGAAGTGATTTAACTTGATTGTGACTACCCATGTAAAAGCTGGAAAATTTATCACTTATTAGTAGCAGCCTATGAGAGCCCAGCAGTATGTAAAAGTAACCAGTATTTTAACAACTAGTGAGCATTTCCCAAGTTGGTCATCAGCTGACAAGAATTTCTGCATGCATTCTTCCCTCCGTAGACGTGACGATCCTGACGCTGACACGAGAGACGCCAGGACTGTGTTCGTGATGCAGTTGTCACAACGTGCCAGAGAGAGACAGCTCAAGGAGTTCTTTTCATCTGTTGGCAAGGTATGTGAACAATTCATCACTTCTGCCAAGGAGGTTATGCTTTTGCCAGTGTTAGTTTAGTTTGTATGTGTGTTTGTGTGTTGTTTGCAAAATAATTCAAAAAGTTAGGAGCAGATTTGGATGAAATTTTCAGGAAAAATTGATGACACAATGAACAGATGACTACGTATTGGTAGTGACCCGGATCACTATCTGGAGCCAGGGGTGGTATTCTGAGGTTGTGATTAAGTCTGTAATTAACTTCGTAATTAAGTAGAGAAGTTAATAGGCCCTTAATCATAGGCAAAATCAGTATTCTGAGGACGTAATTGAGGTATGATTAAATCCCCTATTATTATCTTAGGTTCCTCCCATCTAATTGTTATTCCATCCAATCAGATGCGTTGCTAGAAGCCAAAATGATGAACACGCACGCAAATGTGCTCTCAATGCGCGCTCCTTCACACACACCCCGTAATTACAACGCAAGAGCTCCGTGCGCATACTCCGGTCTTTGATTACAACCCTTCACCTACGCACGTGAAGAGCTCACATAAAATGACAAAATTCCTCGAAGATCGCCTATATTTCTTTTTTCTCTGAATTCTACGGATACCATGACAACAAGACTCAATCGTTCCTCGGTTACGGAAGACGGTAAGCATCGTTGTGGCCGAGAAAAAAACGCTGTAATGCGTGATATCAGAGTAGTTAATGACACTCTTTGGTATCATTAAGTTTTCCATTAACTTTCATACGTAATAACATGCTCAGAATACCGATTTGCAATCAACTCTGTGATTAATTCCTCTTAAGAAGTGCACACGCGTTGATACGCGCAAGCGAATAATACTTTCCCACCAAAACGCTCGTTGTCATGGTAGTTAATAAACACCCTACTTAATTAAGCCCTCAGAATACCAATTCGGTAATTAAGTGCTAATTACACCTTAATTAAGCCCTCAGAATACGGCCCCAGGGTTTCTACAACAAAAAAGAAATCAAAGGATTGTTTACTGTTAGGAAACAGGGCTATTTGTGAGTAGCTAATAAACTAACAATGATATCAATGTGATTCCAAATGCTTTGGGTATGTTTTGATGGCCAAGGACTCTGGTAATGCAGATGATATGAATGTAGGACTAAGATATAGGATGAAAATGAGCTGCTTGGTGGAGGTCTATGCTCTCCGAGTGCTTTTCCAGTATTTTTACTGGCCTTTGCATACTTTCAGTCTGTTGGTGCTATTACTTGAAATGTTATGAACAGGTTTTGATGACATATTCAGGATCGCTCAGTTGTGGCTGAAGAAATGGGTGTTTGGTTTTCGGTGGTAATTGGGATCATTATCCTGAAAATCACACTGTAATCTCAAGATTTGACACTTAGCATTTGGTCATTAAATGCTTCTTCAAACGCCATACAGTCATGCATGATGAAGCCATTTCATTTTCAGTGACTGCATTTGGATGATGCAGTGGTAATTTTCTTTCATATTCACCAAGTTTTTACAACTCTCGTGCTACAGTATCATTTCCATAATTAAAAATGAAAATGAAATGAAAACCGTAAAATGCTTGAGATCTTAAATATGAAATATAGTTATGCATTTTTTTTTCATTGATTAAAATTCCTTTCTTTTAATTTTGATGTCTTAAAAGATTGTCAGTATTGGATCAGCATGTAGACAAAAAAATTAGTATTAACTTTATCGACCATGCAGTGGATTTGAGTAACTTGCAAGTAATCTGAATATTTTGATTGTTCTGTTTTGTTGCTGTCACAGGTCAGAAGTGTGAAAATCATCACAGATCGCAACTCGAGGAGATCAAAAGGTGTAGGATATGTGGAATTTGACTCCACAGAATCAGTTCCCCTGGTAAGTTTGTATGTATGATTTGTGTGCCCTTGTGAGAACTAGACAGGTGTCCAGAAAGCCTTGAAGGCTTTGCAGCCACAGTGGTGAATCCTTCTTGTTCTCAAGCGCAAGATGTTGAAATTATCCTCTGATGTTTCAAACCTGAATGTCTGATGAGCTTGGGACATTAGACATATTTATGTTACTGTAGTCTACCTGCCTACCACAAAATGTTACGGCTGTCAGAGAAGTACAAAGCAATGTGCAAACTCTTACAAATTGTGACATGAATACTTTGCAGGTCTTCTACACATCTATTGTTGAAGAGGAATATAAGATTAGAATTTTGTGTAACCCAAATGACAATTGCTTATAGTTCTATGTTTGTTTGTTTTTAATATGATTGTTTTGCCATCAATGCCACTGTGAATATCAAGAAAACTTTGCTGAATTTAGTCTAAGAACATGTCAAACTCCCGTTTCTCCACCAGGCAATAGGGCTAAACAACCAGAAACTCCTTGGCATACCCATCATTGTCCAGCCGTCCCATGCCGAGAAGAACCGGTCAGCCAGTCAGAATGTCACCCTCCAGAAGGTCAACGCCGGACCCATGCGACTCTACGTGGGCTCGCTCCACTACAACATCACAGAGCAGATGCTTAAAGGCATATTTGAGCCCTTTGGCAAGGTTAGTGACACCTCAAATTTGATATCAAGAAGAAAAGCCAGTCACACTATGCAAAACTACCTGGAGATTGCTTCCCGATAAATTTCCAGAAATTTGATTCCCGATAACTTCCAGAAGAGTGAGCTCTCATTCACACTGCAGTACAGATAAAACTATGCGTAGTTTCAGTAATGCAAAACTATGCGTAGATTCGATAGTTTCAGTCTCTAGCATGGATGCTCCACATGGGCAAAAACTGCACTCCCTCCTTGAATATGAAAAATGCAAATGCCCAACAGCGTGCTAAAGAATAATGCAATGTTTGTCAACAACATCAAGTGGATCCCATCATGTGACAGACTTCGTGAAGTTTCAGCCGTTTGTGGTCACACTACACAAAACTACACATTGTTTCATGAAAAATGAGAAACTTCCAAGTGCGTGTGACTGACGCAGGAAGTCTTTTTTTTTGGAAGTTTGCGGTCAAACTGCTCAAAGCGAAACACTAGGTGGTGTAACTGTGCGTAGATTTGCGTAGTGTGATTGCAGCTAAAGTGGTTTTTTTATAGTCTTGAAAAAAAATGCATTACACTGCAAGTATAAGTGGTATCTTCGCTAATCAGTGTAGTGTATTTAATGTCAATCCAAATATAGTTGTGTCTCATATGTGTTATTATAAGAATGAGGGGAATAACTAAGGGGAATAAACTCGAGTTCATCATTTGTGGATGGTAAAGGAGATGAATACATGAGAACAAACTTTGTACCCCAAATTGTTGTGAAAGCTCAATGAACTCCTTTTTTTTTTGGCAGTTATTGGGGAAACTTTCTCTCAAACTGATGTTCTCTTGTGATTTCTGGCTTTTTTTATTATTCATAGTGCAGTTCGTTGCAGAAGAAGATCAGCTTAGTGAAGATCGAATCATGATTTCATATTCTATGGTTTTGTTTGTTTGTTTGTTTTTTTCAGTCAGCACCTTGTCAGTAAGATGTGATTGTGTAAGGCGTTTCCAGAATGGTCTTCCTCCACCACTGATAGTTGCTAACTACTTGTTATTTGTTACATATATCCACTGTGATGACCAAACAATGATTTGCACTGTTTTCCCCATAGATCGACAACATTCAACTCATGATGGATTCAGACACAAACCGGTCAAAGGGATATGGCTTTATTACGGTAAGCAAACTTATCTTATGATCCTTATGTACGCAGTGAAGATACATGATTTAGTGAATCTCTGTTTTAACCTTAAAATGACACCCAAGACGTTGGTTGGATACCTTCCTTTGATAAGTTGCGGCTCTTTGCTAACAACTCTGTCATCTTTCACTCAGATCTACTTTTCATAACTTAAGCAATACCCAAGTGTTGCCTTTTGATTCTTTCTGCTTTCTTTTCTTGATAAAAATTTTGCTTTTGCTGCTCAGTTTGATCTTGGCAACGTCAGCACTTCTAAGTGTGTACTGATATTCACAAATAGTGGTGTAAAAAGTTTGTAATTTACTTGATTCCAAAATCTCCAGTTTGTCTGGGAAAGTTGTTTTAAGGTCTTTGACCTCCTCATGAGCCAGATTTATATTTGTATTGTCTTTCGACTCAATTTGACAGTTGCAAAGTAGGGTGTTTCAAGTTCTCAAACTCTTGTTGCGCTGCTGCCAAGAATGAAACTGAATCTTATATGTTTTCTAACGCATTAACTCTATTCCATAGAGCCCTTCATCTATACATCTATAGTATTCCAACACTTAGAGCATGGCTGCCTCAGCCAGCCAGCCTCTGTCTTCATTATTACACAATCTTGTGAGTGCATCCAACACCAAACATCCAACAACAAATTCAAATCTCTGTTTCTGACATAAATATTGTGCATGTGACAAATCTCGATCTTATTTTGATGAGAAATTGATATTATTGAAATCTCATTTTGACAGGAAGTCAGTGAAAAGGAAGGAGCCTTTGGAAAATAGTTTGTATATAAAGAATATATGTGATCAGGAGAGAAAAAATACATAACAAAAACAGTGTGAGTGTCTTACAAAACTTGATTTTGGTGTAACTTAGGTATTGTACTTTTGTGGTCTGCAATTTAGTGTACTTGATAAAGTAGACGATTGAATATAAAGTGACTTTTGTTTTCTTCATCGGTGGTATTTTGAAGGAAGGTATTTATTAATCAGAACTTCATGGTAGTAATTGCTTCACCCGTGGCATTAGAAGGTCATTGATATGACTCAACGTTGTCCTAGCCCCCATCCACATCAAGTTAACTCTTTGCTGCTCCTACAGTTCCACGATGCGGAAGATGCCAAGAGGGCGCTAGACCAGCTCAATGGCTTTGAGCTTGCCGGGCGACCGATGAAGGTCAATCACGTGACGGAGAGGAGTGAGCAGGGTCAGCAGGCACCCTCGTTGCTGGACAGCGAAGAGCTGGACAAGAAAGGCATCACGCTCAACACAACGGGCAGGTTGCAGCTCATGGCAAAACTGGCAGAAGGTGAGGAGAGAAGAAGTAGAGGTTTGAGAAGAAGTCGTTCAGTTCTACTGAATATGTTAGATATTGTAGCTGTGGCCTAGCTGTATCAAGGTCAGAGTGAGAAAGACGTGGGATTTTACTCAAGTTGTACAGCGGGAAGAGAATGCACATGTAATGAAAATATGAGACTAACTTAAAACAGCAGAAATATTAGCATTTCTGTGGACTAATGTCTTAAGGAAAGCACCCCTCAAAAGTAAGGTGGACATCAACATCCCGATACCTTTAACCTGTTGCTTCCAAGATTACTTGAATTCCCATTGCTACAAAACAGGGGGCACCCTGGTTCCCGCAGACAATGGGTTAATTTCGACAGTTTCTCACACCTCTGGTTCAGTTCTTTATAATTGCAAGAGAATTGTTGCATATATTTAACAGGGCATTACTTGTATCTAGCTATGTTTATCTTTTACTTTTTGTATGACATGTTTATATACCATGCTGTCATGTTGTTTGACTTAAATGTCTTTTGTTAGTATTTTGTATACATGCTTGCTAACTTTTGTTTTCCTACGTGCATTTTGCAGGCACTGGTTTTCAGATTCCTGCTGCAGCGGCTGAGGCCCTTCACCCACTCAGTCAGGTACCAGGTCTAGGGCTCCCAGGCCTCCAGGTCAATCCCACTGGGGTCAATCTGGCCACCCCAGTGGTCAATCTTCAAGAATCCCTCCAGGCTGCTCAGCTGCAGGCTCAGCAGAGTGCCCAGGCCCTGGCTGCGGCTACAGCAGCCGCTCAGCAGGTCAGTCCTGAGAATCAAATTTGTTCCTTTCCTATATTCCTATATCTGTATTAAAATATCTTTCAGTATCAATTGTGGTAAGGATTGATGATTTTGTGTGTGCCATATAGAAATGGGAGATGGCAAGTCTAGATATCTGTCAGCAATGTCAGTTGTCAGTTTGTGCAAAAACATTTGATGGAATATAATAGCTTTCTCTTCCTTTATGGAAGTGATGATCATTGGAGTGCAGTGCATGTATCCATAAACTACACTGCATGGCGTCTAATTGAGTGACCCTATGGTGAAGCACATGATCTTGAATTATCTCACCATTCTGTCTCACTCGTCTCATTTCCTTCCACTCTTTGCTTTGCCTCCCAGACAAACATTGCTTTAGGCATGGGTCAGCTACCAGCTATGTCCACAGCCCTGGCATCCCTGGTGCCCGGAGTGCAAAGCTTACCCGAGCCAGTGAGCCAGCCAGCCCAGCCGGCACAGCCGGCCCCCGCCACTGGTCCCGCAGGAGCGGGAACGACGGCATGCTTTGTGCTTTCCAACATGTTTGATCCCTCTGCGTAAGTGTGCATGCAGTCACATTCAATGCTCATCTTTGTCAAGTACTCAACATGGGCTAGACAGTTCTATTATGTGTTGTTTTACATTTACATTTAACCAAAAAAAAAAAAAAGGTATATTTTTCTTGTACCCTAACCGCTTTCATTATGTCATTTAGTTTTGTAAGGATAAGAGCAGAATGTATAGCATTCCACTTCATTATAACATTTTGATTCGGAGAATAATACTCCAGCAGATATCAAATTCATGGCTTTTTAGTAGGGTAGTCAGGTCAATATTGAACTCCGGAATAATGCTACATATGCAGTTCTCGCATGGAAGTTATAATCTCCGCCATAACAAGACCTCAATGTCTTGGTGGATTTTGGCAGAGACATGCACAAATTTGACTCATGCAGGATTGTTGCATATATTTCTTAACCACTCCAAAGCTCTGAATGCACTTCTAATATTCTTTCTGTGAATGACATGAATGACATGTTCAATGAGATAAAATACTATAAAACAAGGAATGTTCGCATGCATTTTAATTTTGCGAATTTCGCAAGAGCCAAGATTTATGAAATTAAAATGCATGCAGAAATTCTTGTGTACACTATATGCGTTGAATGTGAGTGGCAATTCGCGCAAATTTGATGCCGCGAAAAAGGCCGGTGGCTCCAATTCGTGAGAATTTCACGCTGCGAATATATCATGCTTTACAGTAAATTGATGCCACAGGATTGATGTTGGTTAGTCAAAGTCTCTTGAGTGTTGACAGAATGTTTGGAGGTGACCCAAAAAAGTGAAATGAGTTAACCCTGTTCAAATCATTTGCGAAATATGAATCCCGAAAAACAACACAAAACTCAAAACAACAAAGTTAGTAAATCATTAATGATTGGTAGTCTGTATGGAGTCAGTTGTTCATTATATAAGTTCCTTGCTTCTTTGCATCCTGTGTTGCATATTTTCAAAAACAACAAAAACAAAGTGATTGTCATATGTGCTGTATACATAGTGTATTTTCTGTTGTTTTTATTCTTACGATTTTTGTTTTTAGTTGATCTATATTCGCGATATGTACATCTCATGAAAATATTGCATCAAATACCACAAATGCATTGCATCTCATCGCCAAGGAAGGAAATCACTAACTTTTCTCTAGCAGGGGTATTTCCTTCTCATACGGTTAATCTGGTTCTCAGACAGCGACTTCAAACACTTGGGAAGTTGTCTTACGAGTCCCATTTTGTGAAATACATGGCACATGCAGGTCATGAATAAACTATGTTTGCCCTTTCAAGCATTTCTGCAATTTGGTAACTTACAGAGAAACAGCGCTAGGCTGGGACACAGAAATCCGAGATGACGTCATTGAAGAATGCAACAAGCATGGCGGCGTCCTTCACCTACACGTCGACAAGTCCTCACCCAAGGGCAACGTCTATGTCAAGTGTCCCAATCCACAAGTAGCCATGGCCGCCGTCAATAGTCTACACAACAGATGGTTTGCAGGTAATGCCCCATTCTTCTCCCCTTTCTCAATTGTCCAGATCTGTGGCAAAGAACCTGATAATGTATTGACTGTATCTATACTTCTATAGGACAGTACTTATTCCAATCACAAAGATAATTCACCTTTATTTCTTCATGTGCTTTTTTTTTGGAAAGGAGAGAAAGGGTTCTGAATGCCTATTCTGATCACAGTAAATGAAATAATGATAACAAAGAAATGCTGTCCTTGTGGTTAAGATTCATATTTCTTTATTAGGAAGATATGCAGTGTAGAATGTGGATGTCATGAGTCATGCCTGTATTATGTTCAATGTTAATCTGATTTTCATCTTGTTTCTTCATTTCAGGCAAGATGATCACTGCAGCCTACATGCCTGCTGCAAACTACCATGCAATTTTCCCAATGGCGGCATCAGCTACCATGCCACTTCAACCCAGTACCCCACGACGAGTGTAAATACAAACCAGTCAGCATTTTTTTTTCTTTCAGTGTATAAAGACGCACACATACCTGTTGAAGCACTTTTTAAAATGATGTATGTGTCTGTGTGTACATAGTCCAAATATCAGTCTTTTTGGGATTTTGAGAAAATTTTAAGACTGCTAAGGGATAATGAGTGTTCTTGTAATATCCAAGTGGAGCTGTTGGGAAGTGTGCTGTGGCTTTTAATCATGGAGCGAAAGCTGCAAAGTGAAACGCAGATTGTGATAGAGAAAACTGGCTCAGCAGAGTTGTTGAAAGAGTCTCATTGTGCCATCTCATGTACTTTTTATAGCAAAATGTAATTTTTGGATCGTGTTTGTACACCTGTAGTCTTCACTTAGATTTTCACCTTGATGGTAAATTAAAAAACAACAACGAAAAAACCCAGAAGGGTTGACAGATATTTTACTAGCATGTTGTAAATCTATCTAAAAGTGACATGTAATGTTGTTATCTGGCAAAAAATTGGGATGCAGTGTTAAATCAGAAACTTGAGATGTAAACATGCACAACTGACTGGAGTTTCCTGCATTGAAGCAGATGGAGCACTCATCCAGACAAACGAGACATATTAAAATGATAAAGATGCTCACACACATGCACCGAGTATCCTCTCCAGTCATATCTGCAACAATACCCCAGAGTGTATGGAGAAACACCCTCAGTTGCATTTTATGCAAAGTGATTGATGAATAAACATACCGGTGTAATTATGTTAACCTTTCGAGGATGGACTGATTTTGCTATAAAACACACTTCCCATAGACACATAGTATTCGTGGGACTCGTTCTCAACGGTTTAATTTGCTATTCTGCTGCACTTGCACCATTGGAAGTTGTGGGTGAAGCAGGAGTATATTTTCTTCATTCTTTTGGGTGTACCATTGCTCATTTGCATAAAAATTGAACAATTGCTGTAACTTGAAATGAGTCACCCTGCTGCAACACCATAGAACAAGGCTAGAGCATCTTGGAATATCCATGTAGTGCTAATGCTGTAGTGTAAGTTATGAGAATTATAAATCTTCACACCAGAGGGGCCCTTAGAGTTCACTTAGACCAAAACCTCATGAAGATCTGCAATGACAGTTACAGAGAATTTTTAAAGAAAAATACCACCTGGTCACCACAGAGGACAAATGAACTGATGTAATGTATGATGTGTGTATAGACTGGAGTGTAAATACATTTTTGCTGCCAAAATTTCAGGCAGGTTTGATGCTGATGATGCATGTATTTCGTTGAGTGTGCGTGTGTCAGAATGTCTTCATGTTATTCTTCTGTTTGTGACTGTGGCCAGTGGAAATGTATAAACTGGCCAGGAATCCACACATCACAATGATGTAAAACCTCACAATATTCATAGGTTTTGTATGTATTCCCCACAGTCTTTGGCCTTTACATAATGATGAATTATATGTGGTCAGATTTGTTTCAATGCCAACATGTAAGAAAGACCTCTGAATTTGATCCCTTCTCATGGCATGTTATTCAACGGACATGCACGAAAATCACTGTTGCCATAAAGGCCATTTGTTTCATTTTGATTTTTTTTTTTCTTGCTTCATATTGAGTGTGTGTATAGCAAAAGTGGCAAGTATAGACAGAATCGGTGGTTTTGGGTTCATACTGCAGATTTCATGTTTTCAGTAATGATAAGTGGCGGGGCTTGGGTCAAACATTGTCAGAAGGTTTAACGATCTTTAAGTTCTGGATGCATCTTTTGAATAACTACAGGTGATTAAGATGGTTGTAGGAGTGGGAAATGATAGAAAATTTAGCACTGTGTGCACAGGCTTTTCAGTAAGCCCCTTTATCTTACAGGATTTTATGGTTTGTGGAGAAACTTCCCTAAATTAGGCAAGCTCTATTAACCCTACATCTCTGCAGGAGAGTTGATTTTCTTTTTTTTCTTTTTTTTTTTCTTTCTCTCTCGCTCTTTTGTCTCTTTCATTTGTGATGAGCTTTGAGAGGTGGTTTACTTGACTGAAGGTTGTGTATTTTACAAGGATTTGTTTATTTAGCACATTCCCAGTTACTTTGTGTATATTTCACTTCTTCTCTTTTGGTATATTTTACTGTGTATGTTTTAGTAGGAGTGGACTTGGAGATTGTTATTGACAGGGGGGGGGGGGTTGTAAGTATGGCTTAATATTGCCCATTTTATCACTTGTTAGCTTAGAAACAAAAGCGCATGAAAGTTTGAAGCCTAAGCCAGGAATGCACATTTTCCTGTTCATGTTTGTTTGCTTTTTTTATGGCAATTCACTATAAAGACAGACCCATTTAATACCAAGAGGTGATGAGAAGTGTGAGAAATTCATCCCACTTCTATAAGTATGGAAGTCCTTTAAGCTTCCCCTCTGTTGATATGCTGCATTTATGCTATACACAGTCTTTTTCGTGTTAATGTGGACATCAGGAGAATGCAGTGAGTAAAGGTGATCTTGATTCTATGACAATTTTCTCATACTGACACTCAACATGCCAAATTATGGGTATATTATATGTTACTCAACTTTTGCTCAGATTTGCTCATTACTGTATGCACACTGGACTACATAATTATGTGGTTGCTGTACACATGAATATAGGTATTGTGGGATGCATTGCCGTCAGCTTAAAGATGAAATTTTGAAATTTACTGTTACTTGTACATTGATACATTCAAAAATTCTACTTGTGTTTGTCCCTCCTCCTGAGCCTGTTTTAGTCTAAGTTATTATCTTGCTAGGTTTGATTATCATGATTAAAGAGGTCTTGGGGATTACTTCGTACAGTTCATCCAAGCTTTTACAACATGTTGCATTGACAATTACAATTTGCATTTATGATGGCATGGCATGTGAAAATTACATGTTGATGTTCATGCCTTGCAAGTATCGTTTGCAAGATATTTTTCCCCCCGAAAATTCTCATACAGGAACAAGATACAAATGGGTAAGGTCCTTTGGATGCATGGAGAGTTTTACACAATTCTTACCAAATTAATGGAAAAATTTTCGCCACACTCAATGAGAAATTTGGACTGATATTCCCAAGATTAGTTGGGCAAAATTGAGAAAAGAGGAGAGTGTACACACAGTTCAAATGGAATTAAGAAAGTAGCTTTCCTGTTGAAAAAAGGAAAATGTGTCATTTATGAAATTATTTGCTAGGCAAAAAGATTCTCAAGGTCAAAATGGTGATTGTGTAAAGAAAAACTGTAAATGTAAATAAATACGGTACTCATTTAAGACGTGCACATTTTGAAGGTGCCAAAGTACGGGTGTAACTTTCCCAGCAGTCTAAAAATGTTGGCCCTTTCTTTCCACTTTTTTTTTTTTTGAATCTTGTGTTGAATACATGTACAATGACATCAAATAGTTCATAATATTGTCAATAAATCTTTCTTACGAAACATGAGAAATATTGTAGTGTGAGTGGAAATTGTACTTGAAAAAATGGAGCTGAGATGATTAAGTGGTTGAGAACTCAGTAAATAGGATTGAGCAGTGCATTCAAATCCAGTCAGGGGAGTTGTTAATAAAATTGTGTGTGTTTTGAATGATTGTGTGTGTTTGTGTGTGTGTGTGTGTGTGCGTGCGTTTGTGTATTTCTGCATGATTATTAATGATACCAAACATGGATCATGGACAAGGGAAAAGACCAGCTACATGTATCTGCCTGTAGACCATGCACAATGTATTCTATAACCAGGAACATTCGCAGCATGAAACTTCCACAAATTGGAACCAAGGACCTTTTTCATAAAATTCTGGAAAGTTTCATGCACTAAAAAATTGTTAGTTTCCAGTTTTCAATATCAACATCCTCATTTGCGTAGTTAATGCATTATTCCACCGAGCCACTGACAAATGCGCTGGATGTGGATCCATAGTGTGACTGAGCGAAGGTTGGAATGTTAGTGCACAACATCTACAGTCCTGTATTAATCCGTCACCTTGTTCCATGTTATGTCGTTTGATTACAAACTTTTTAAAGAGGCTTTTTATAGTTTGATATATGATGATATATGATGATAGTGCTGTGTGCATTATTGTAGGTGCATTATCAAAAGAATGTGACAATTGATGGCTGTCAGCGTCACAACACATATCTGATCATGCATTATTCGTAACAAAAAAAAAAAAGAAAATAGCAACATGATATGAAAACACCCCAACATGCACACAAAGTTACCTTTGTCACAGCACTACCAGGTATCGCATGAACAGAATGTTAACCCGTTGAGGACGGGCTGATTTTGCTACAGCATGCATTTCCCATAGACACCCGCTTGGGTATACTTTGGACTGGTCTTCAAAGGGTTAAGGTATAGACTGAAATGATTGAATAACGGTTCAGTCGTAAAACTGGACTTCATCCACTCGTGTAATCCACCTTGCTTTTATGCTTTCATGCTCCCTTCACTGCCTAGAAATACATGTATTCTTTCACTGTTCCATTGTAAAGAAGCCATTCTAGTCATTGCTCAATACAACTCTGTGCCTCACTATGTCATTTTTCTCCTATGACCTTCATCTACACATGCACAGAATATAACTCCGAACTGACTTTAATATCACTTGTGTGAAGACATAAAAGTTCCATAACCATATATTTTAGGTCTGATTTTGATTGAAATTCTACTACACTGTATTTTGTTTGATTTAACTCATTTCAATACTAACTAGAAATGTCGCTATGGCGACTGGTATGCCTCCGCCATAATGCATGGTTCTCCTAATGGGTCTACAGTGCATGTGGACAATGTGTGATTACATTTTCACAAAATTGGCAAAATATTAAAATGACAAGTTTGTCACAAATGTGTTGAATGTTCACCTTCCTTGACCTAGGTTTAACCCTATTCTAACTGGGGGGGGGTCAAATTGACCCCCCCCCCTCGACGCTTCGCGCTACGATTTCGCAACGTGTGAAGCTTTTGCCACGTTGTTTCACGACATTTTTCATTGAAGTCTCCCGCATATTTTGAGACCAAATTTGCGACGTCCGCGTACACCGTTTTGAAGTTACGTAATGTTTTGCATATGCATGTCAACCAAAAAACAGCTCAAATTCATGATCGTGTGCAAATCCAATGCAAATTGTGTTTTTTGGTTAAATTGATATAAATTAAGACTATTTCAACTTTTAACCATTGAAATTAATCAATTCTAGTGTAGATAAGCCTGAAAAAGTGCCTGCAACAAGTTTTGGCAAAAAACAATAGAAAACAAAAGGTTGAAAAAACAATAAAATACATAAGAAATTAACAAAACAGTGAAAAACAAAAGAAATTAATTTCAATTGAGCTATTTTTTTACACAAAAGTTGTTTGATGTGTCTTGAGGAATTCTGACACAAAAATTTAGCAATCCTCCAGTCTTTTTAATGGAGTTATAGGTGAAAATATGATTTCATGCACAAATTTGCATAATTAATTTATTAAAAATAGAAAGGCAATATTTTTCTATTGTATGACAATGTAATCTTGTAGTTGACATCCAGCTCTATCTTCAGGCAAAATTTCGCGGCGATCGCGTGATCGGTGGCCGAGATCTGAAGGGGGGGTCAAATTGACCCCCCCTCAGTAAAAACTTGGTCTCAAATAGCCCAGTTAGAATAGGGTTAATTGGATGAATAGGAGAGCATGTATTTGGAGATTTAAGAACTTTAACTTGACTTTGATCCATTCATAAGTTTATGCACTGAGTAATTTTCAAGGTATGGAGAAAAAGTGCAATTTCTGTATTGAATAGTAAATTGTTGCCATTTTCATCTGGAATTTGACCCTTAAATTCATATTAAGATAATCACTGTCAGGCAGAACATGCAAAAATATGTAGTAAGTTTCAAGATAACTTGAACCCTTTCCTAGATATGGAGGAAACAGTTAGTTCAGCACTTTCACTTCATCTTTGGCCTTTTGACATTTGAGGCAAAAAAAAAAAAAAAAAAAAAAACTTAACAGAGAATCTCTATTGGGTTATACATGCATACACCAAGTGTAAAAAACAAATAATCCTGCTGGCATTGCATAAATATGAGGGAAATAGTAAAATTTTGAAGTGTTGCCCTTGACCTTTGACCCCTGACCTTTGACCCCATGAACCCTAAATTCTCTAGATAATCACTGCCAGTCAGTACATGTATATATACTATGTTCCATGAAGATACCTTGAACAATTTCCAAGGTACAGAGAAAAAAATGAAATTTTAATATTTTTACTTTACCTTTTGACCTTTGACCTCATGACCCCAAACTTTCACCAGAGAATCTTAATTGGGTAATACATGCATACACTGAGTTTCAAGAAAATATCTTCAGCCAATGCATAGATATGGGGAAATAGTGAAATTTTACATATTTGACCTTGACCTTTTGACCTTTGACCTTGAGCATGTGCACCCAAAAGTTGATAGGCACAACTTCACCCCCTAATACACATACATGCCAAATTTCATTACGATACCTCAAAAGGTTTTTTAGTTACGCTTGCCACAAAATTCATTTCGGACGGACAGACGGATGGACGGAAGGACGGATGGACGGAAGGACGGACGGACAACCCGAAAACATAATGCCTCCGGCACCACTTCGTGGCAGAGGCATAAAAAACAACTGGAACACTGTGTCAACTTGCACCCCCCCCCCCCCTACCGAGATACTCTGAGTAAATTATTAATTAGGGGTTGTAAGTGGACATGGCTTCAGTAAATGTGGCTTGAAATAATAGCTTGAATCTGAAATACATGTATTCACAAGGTGATAGTCTAACATTTGAGAGTTACAGCATATTTTGGGCATCACCTAAGGAAATACATGTACAGAAATCAGACTATAGAGCAAATTTGCACAATTTCTCAAATTCTTTCCCTGCAACCCTTTACAAAGTCATAGCTTGAATTGCCATATTGTACAACCAGAAAAGTTCGCATGGATTTTAACTTTGTGAGAGCCTAGATTTGCAAAATTAAAATGCCAGAAAAGTTCTTGTCTACACTACACTGTATACGCATTGAATGCCAGTGGCAAATTGCAAAAATTTCATGCCGTGAAAAAGGCTGTCGGCTCCAATTCACGAAAATTTCATGCTGCAAATATTTCTTGCTTTACAGTACCACAGGAAGGTTGACATTGGGGAAGCTAGCAAAAGGCAACAATAACATCTTTAAAAAAAGGATGCACTCTGAAATTCTTGATTTTGACCTTATCTGACCTTCCCACAACAATCAGAAACGGATGGCCAGAATTCACAAATGTTGATGGATTATGCAACTTTTGATTGTGTAATGCATGGCATATTGCATACACCAACAGACATTCAATAGTGAATGCAGGCGGACATGCACATGTGTAAGACGTGCCTGTTGCTATTTGTGCTTGTCTTAGCCGTGGATAGAATTTATACCATGATTTTATTCAAATCCTTGTGAATTCGAGCCAATGAATGGACAACACGTCAAGGAGCACTGCATCATCTGATATTGTATCCAATTTTATTCAAGTCATGGGCTTTACATCATGATTTCAGGTGTACTGACAAAGTGATACACTCTCTGTTTCTTTTTATATTTTTAGTATAGATAGAAACAAAAATAGTGTGGAATGAAAACAGACCGCAGTCAAAACACACTCCCCTACCAGTGGGGCACTGCTGATGTTGCCGTGACAAACACTTTCTTGAGCGAGCTCAAGCACACACAGCATCATGATGCCACACTAGCTTATGCAGAGGCAATTTTGATGTAATGAGTGACAAATTGTCTGGACCTTTGACATAAAATTTCATAATCGATAATATAGGAAATGATGCAACTTTCAAGATTCTTGTAAAATTGCTGGAAAATCCTTCTGTTCCATGGCAAAGCAGTGACTTTTAATGCTCTCCATGCATACAGTCCTCATTCACTGCAGTAATGTTTCAGCAGTGTTCATAAACTACACACTACAACATTTAATTGCAGATACTTACTAGGCATTTATCATTCAAATCTGATCACGTAGACTTTCAGTCATTCGTTTGTGTCAAAGTAAAACAACAAATACACTGAGACTAGTCAACTCACTATGTACCGGTTCTTATCTTTGGTTGCCATAGAAAAAAAAAAAAATGAAAGAAATCCCTGAAAACATCATCTTTCATCTATCTCCCCCCTCCCCCAACCCCCCCCCCAAACATTAATGATCAAACAAACAAACGAAAAAAAAACCAAAAAAAAAAAACCCCAACAACTTAAGATAACCAAGCTGCATGTATAAATGAGTATGACATTTGAAGAACCAGCAAGAATGATATTCATACATATGCATTTCCTCTCCTCATGTGCATTAGGCGAGAGTACTTACTAAAAGTGTTCCTCTCTGCTCACTGTAGTTAATTTAGTACAAATGATAACAGAAGGTGGTTTATGTGGCCTTACTGTACCTCCAATACACCCAGCGCTTGGACCTTGCAGTCAACGACGTCCACAAAATGGAGACAACTTCTGCCCACTGAAGGGCAGAGAGCCGAGGTGACACGGCCAGGAGTGGATCCAGTCCAATAAAGTTGCTGGGACCTCTACAACTGATGTGGTCTCACTCAAGCCATTTTGTTCAGCCCCCCAATCACTTTCACCTGCTTACACACTATCTTACACAGCTGCCACACACATATATAACCTGTCAGCTGGGTCTTTTCGAGGAAACATTTGTCGATTTTGAAAGAGATTTTGATTCGCTTGCAGAGTAAATATGTGTCTTTTGTCCCTTACAAAGCGAATGACCAACCAACTCTAAAAGGTGTATGGTCTTCTTTGCAGACTTCACACAATATCACTACAGCTAGAACCAACATATGCCATGGAGTGGTGCTGTTGACAGAAATATTGAATGCAGATGTGTCCATCATTTCTCATTAGACCAAAGAGACATGATATAATATGCCTGTGCATGCTATGCCCTTTTCGACATGATGCCTTTAAATGATGTGGAACCTCTCAGCCTCCACGTCTCACAAATGATATCTATAACCGAGAGGCAGAGCCATTGTGAATAACACATTTTGCATGTATACATCTCCTTAAGTGACAACTCGGTTGAGCACTAACAACATCTGACACCTGGGCCCTGTTGCATAAAGAGATGCAATCAAACACAAGTCAGAAAAAAATCAAAGATAAATCAGGTATCAGCTTATCAGAATGGAGTATTCAGAGACTTTTAATTTTCTGACTTCTGTTTGATTTCAACTTTCATGCAACAGGGCCCTGTTTCTTTTTTTTACATGCATTACAGTGATTTTTTTTTTTTTTTTTTTTTGATGACACATTTTTCATTATTAGAGTGTGATTTTGAGCAGAACAGGTAGAAATGGTTCCCATTCGTGGAGAATGTTTTACGTGGCAATACACACATTAAATTGTAGTGTGACAGAAACATTCATATTCTTTGCACCCTTTCAGAGCACTTTTGATATTTGAAGTGCTACAAATGAAATGGTCCTGAGAAATCCCTTTGACTTTGGGCATGTACTTATCTATTATCCACATTGTGGATTCCCAGTAGGCAGAAGGGACATGAAGGGGAAAAAAAGAGCATTTATCCCATGAAATCATACATTTTCATGGATATTTTGTCCAAAATTCTTGCCTTGCCATCCGAGGCTTTGGAGAAGTTGCACACAGAGAACCTCAAGAGGTGAAAAGGACACCATGGATTAGGTACTCTTCGGCTTCAAAAATGCTGCATGGGGGACTACAGAACTGATGATGACTATCAAACTTGAGTCTACAACAGAAGTAAGGTCAAATCTACACTGCATCCATTTGCACTGTGAGGACACAGGACACGGTGAAAAGTCCCTGCTCCTTGCGGTCCTTTCAAAAATATGTGTACGATGATAACAATGAAAACGACGAAACGGACGACAACCCGCAGCCATCAGTTCGCCTTGGCACGTATTTGCGCTCGTTTGCCCGTGACGGCCTGGAAACCCGACTTGATGCTGGCGACGGAGCACCGGGACTGACACCTCTCGCACTGGAGGAAGAAGAGTCGGTTCTCTTTGTGGAGGAAGGTCTCGGACGACCGGCAGGTATGACACGTCACATACTCCTCTGAAAGAATACAGGAAAAACAGGGTAGAAGGGATGGAGGGTGGGGGTTAAATTTGCACTTTAACTCTTTCAAGTTAGCCAACTTTATGTTAAACTAATATACAGTGTATACACTGAACTATGCAAAACAAGTACAAGGAAAGAAATCTTGCAAAGTTGAAGTATTTGCCTAAAAAATAGCCATGATCATGTACATGTAAGCTTGTTGTGATAGATCAAGACTTCTGTAAAGATTTATTCTTCGAAGATACAAAACAATATAATCTGTCAGAATCACTAACACCATCCATCACTGCTACACCTGTCAATCTGTTATGTACTTTTTCCTCTTAAGCAAACATACCCAGAATAACCAGTTCCATACTCGAGCTTATACTAATTGCATCATCTTTGGCATTGCGTTACCCATCACCAAAATGTGTCACACTTGGATATAATGCAGCCTAGGTACTTTCTACTGAAAAACAACAACAACAACACAACATTATAAACACAGCCCAATATGCACCTGACTTCAGGGCGGTAGGAGTTAACCGATGCTGTTACAATGCATGAAAAAAAAGAAACCAGAGACAAATCCTGGTTTCACATGACCAATGGCTGTATACTCTTCCTTATCTATTTATTAATCTATCTTCTTTTTTTTTTTTAACGCCACAAAACATATCTGTGAGCTTCCAACAGTCTTGTGTGCTGGCTCAGAAACTGTCAAGATTACTTCAACATTACCATGACTAAAAATGCTACTGTAAAACATGATATATTCGCGGCATTAATTTTTCGCGAATTGGAGCAGGCAGCCTTTTTTTGCGGCATGAAATTTTCGCGAACTGCCACTGGCATTCAATGCATATAGCGTAGACAAGAACTTTCGTGTGCATTTTAATTTTGCAAATCTTGGTGCTCACGAAATTTGCAAAATTAAATCGAGTAAGATTGATTAACCCTATCTGTGTCACGGGCCGATTAAATCGGCCCCAAACCTGCCATGTAAATGCTTGGGCCGATTAAATCGGCCCTATTTTGATTGACAGATTACTTCAAAGGCTATGACACTACCACTCTCTAAAATCATTTGTGATTGGCTGACGGTGTAAGGAAACGATATCCAGTGTGCAAAAAAGCTTCCCCACCTTCAACCAATCAGGAAAGCCTTCTCAAAGTCAAAAGAATTGTGGTGGCCCCGCCCATGTTTATTTGCATTCAGACTGCAATGTATTGTGTACAGTTTTGCTATAGGTTTCTTGTGTGGAGAACTTACACGAATCTGTATATGTGGGACTGTAATAAGATCGCCGTGTGCAATGAAAAGATCGTACACATGGGTCAATTTTCATCCATTTTATCTAAGTCAATATAGTAAAATATGAAGTGAAAACATTCAGGATAGGGATTTCAACATTTTTGAATTCTGTGAAGGGGTATGGTTTTCGTGATGTCGGCCTCATAAATGAACTGTAGAATAAATGAACACTGCACATTCAGTGCAGCAGTTTTAGCTGTTTACTCAGCACTGACAGCGGTGCAATGGGTCTCTAGTTAGCCGGGGCTAGCGGGGCAGGGTGCTAGGAGCAATAAGGGTACAGTAGCCTCCTACCCGCAGCTGGACAGTCTCGGTCTCGAAGCTTAGAAGCTGAGGTATGTTTGACTGTCGATCATTATTATCTAATAAACTGTTACTTTATGAAACTTATGTTCAATGTAGGTTTATCATAAAGCAAATGACTACATTGATGGTTCAATTCTGTTCAATGAGGAGAGTGCAAAGGAGTCTAGCATACTCAACAGGAATGGACACTCTGAAGACTGAATATGTTCAGTGACAATTTTTACCCTTAGATTATCTTACCATACATGGCAATATTATAGGACAAGAATAATCTAAACTACAAGTAAAAGTTGTATAATCAATTAATATTTTCATCCTGACTAGATGTTAGCATGCTTTATCTACTTTCATGCCAACATTTCATTCATATTAAACCAGAAATTGTGCGAAGTGTGTAAAATGTAGGTTGTACTTGCCACACACTTTTGTTCATAAAATGAAAAGTACTAATGCTACTGACAAAAAAATCACATCATCTGAAAGCTGAATAAATTCTCTACAACATTTGTAAGACCTTTTTGGGGTATAAGAGCATATTGTGTGAGAAAATGAGGTGGTAACATGTACAAGTAAGTCTGCAAAGATAATTATGTGACATAAGAGGGCGTCCTACTTAAAATGTGAGGGCGCCCTCACTCAGATTATTATGTAATATGAAAGTATAGACCATAAGCTTTCAAATGATGTATAACATGACACATTAATGTCAAAAATAACAATCAGAACTGGCCAACAACAATCCCATGTCTCCGCACTGCAAAATGTCTGAACATTCTGGCTTCGTCTATGTGACAGAGATAGGGTTAAGAGAGTACTCACTGATATATCTTCTAAGCACACTTTCCATCTGTTTCTGCTGGAAGCGCCCCTTGATGATAAGCTGGTTGTTACCATCGATGGAGCCACTGGTTCCCAGTTCAGCTAGCAGGAAGTTCAAAAGATGCTCGGTGGGCCTGTGCAACCTGGGAAGAGAGAACAATCACTCATTCATTTGACACAAGATCCAACTTGACAATTCTGTATCACTGACGCCCACAAACATCAAATGCCAAAAGACAGGTTGCTTGATAACACAACTTTCTGGATTTCTTCTCTTTTGTTTAGGGTAATCCGTCTCCTTCAAACCTGAAGATTATTGCAAGTATTGACCTTTTTTTTATGTGTGTGTGTATTAGCCGCTTCACTGGGATTTCATCCTGCCTTTTGCAAGAGAAGTGAAGTGGGTTCTCTTACATGCATGGAACTGACAGAGGTACATTGAAGGTAACATTCTCATACTGAATGAATTGAACAACTATTGAAGTAATCCCAGTCTGATTTCTTCTCAGTGAATCCTACGGACAAAGACCTGTATTCTTCACTCACATCACATCAAGTGTACTCATTCTGAAATATTCTACACAAAGAATGGGCTTCTAAAGTAATCCCTAACAAGGCATTTTTTTTTATTTTGATTAATGTTAGCTGCAAAAAGAAGCAGTGCTAGGTGTTTTACATAGTGTTCAAATAATTTACAATGAGATCTGAGATGAAACAGATTCTGTAAATATCAGACAACAAATGTTGTTCATAAGGTGATGCTTCCTCTTCAAAGATTGAAAGAAAGGACAGCTACTGGCATTGGCTATGTGTGTGTGCATGGGGGGGGGGGGGGAGGGGGAGGAGGGAGGTGACACACTACTCACATTTTGCAGATTTCTGTGAAGTTGACAAAGGAACTCTTCTTGGTTCCGACCCTGACGACCTGAGGCGGCCTCATGACGAATCGCTTCTTCTCGCCCGTCACCATGTCTGGATTCTTTGACCTCATGATGTCGAAGACTCTCGTCAGTAGCTGCGGACAAGACACCGATGTGGAGCATTAAGATCTACATTCCAATATATGGAGGGCATGATGCTCAATAAATTTGTCCTTGTGTGGCCACAAGCTCCAAGGAGAGTGAGGTTCAGTGAAAATTTGGGACTGTGTCCTGGTAATTTTCAGGAAAAACAGGATTCAGCATCAGCGTACACAATTTCATATGTAAAACCTCAAGTATGTATGGAAACAATCTGCAACAACGCACAGAATTTTACAGGTAAAACTCAAGGACAGTATGTACAGAAAGAATCTGCAACAGATTTACAATTGCTTCCCACGGACAGACTGCAAAATGTACTGAAAAGTAGATATTTTTGAGGGACTTATGATTTTCGGCTCGGCTGAATAACATGAATTCTCATATTTTCGATTTCACAGATGGTTACAACAATGAGTGAGCACTTCAAACAGCTCACCACTACCAAGGCAGAGAAGACCTTCGTCAGCACATCATATTCAATGTAACTGGCCCTCATTACGAATTCATGCTCTTTTGTGTGTGTGTGTGTGTGTGTGTGTGTGTGTGTGTGTGTGCTCGTTTTATGTCATGTGAAATGTGCATAAAGTTCCACTTTTACAACAATTCATATGCATATTACAGAGATCACACCATTTGCACATCAAAATTGGGGAGGTTCTAAAACATAAACCAGGAGATAATTTTGTGTCACATACATCGTGTAAACAGAAAAAAAAAAAAATCTAAAATCAGGGAAACTTTAATATCATCTTGTTGGGAAATACAAAATATCTCAGCTTTTGAGGGAGACTTGACAGCTCTGATACGGGTATAACATGTGTGTTACAGAAAAAGCTGTAAAATACCAGTGATGAAGTGCACAAGACAGGTGGATGAAGGTGTACTTCACATGTAAAATATTATTCCTCTCTCAGTAATTTTGCAGCTGTCTCTGATTAACTTTTCATCTGCCATCATGCTGCCCCCAACAATCAATACAATGTACATGGCAAATATTTATTAAATTTTCACGACAAATAATGCTGTATAATATTGTCTAACTAGGGAGAAAAAGTAAGGGAGCATGAAATTTGATTTAAAACACACAACCTGCTAACCTGATCCTTAAAAATCAATAAGCTGGTAAACATAAGCTTGAAAGTTGGATAGGAAAGAGGTGAGCAATTGTAAATCACACGCGTCAGATACAAATTGTAGTCTGATCAAGCAATATGAACAGGAAGTGGGGATCACAAAGGTCAACGATAAGTGCTTGTGACTAATATCACAGTAACACCAATAACACCATCAACAAAAATAATGAAACCGCTTCAACTGAGGTACTTGGTGCCGGATGGTAATAACGAGAATAACATTTTACTCCAACTCACCTCATCGTATGTGTAGTCTCTTTCTGTACCTGCCCAGGTTGTGCCACTTGTGTCTTTCAACTCTGAATCTTCTACATAGCAAGAAAATAATCAAGGAAACAAGCTATGATAACAATTTTAGTACATAAATTATAAAACATGATCTAGCAGTCATGGTTTCAAAACCATTATTTGTATCTGCTGTGCTTTAGATAATCATCTCCAGTTCTGCTCACAGAATTAGACAATGTCTGTTTGTTTGTTAATTTTTCCATTTGAGAAGATGGCTGGATAGCCCATATTCAGCTACACTAAGCTGGTCTTCCATGGGGTCCAGTTGGATGTGAGGCGGGACCACTTCACCGGGTTTAACACCATGCTCTTTGCGATGAATGAATGAAGTGGAATCTTTTACGGGCATGAGTTGTAACTCTCTCACACACAGGCCCTCCATTCTATGTCCTATCTGAGGGACAGAATGTTTTGCCTCTTACTAGAGGGGTCAGTATGATTAAACATTAAATTGCTCAGTGAGACTTGGGTATTGAACCCGGGTTGCTTGGGTCAAAGGCAGACGCACTACCGACTGAGCAAACTCACCGCCTAATTCCCACCAAATTTCAAATTGAAAATCTCTCTTCATGGAATGAGAGGAAATTTACCTTCTGGTCACCTGTAACTTGAAATTTCAAAAGATGGTCACTCTAAAAGCAGTGGACAGTAAAGGTCAAGGGGAATGAAGCCCATACTTTTATTTCAATGCTGTTATGAAGTAAATATCTAACTCCTTTGGCACAGAAATTAAAACATCCTATGCCACAATGTAATCTGAAAACTCATCTATCTGAAGGTTTTCATTACTAACTCATGGCATCACTGCCATTCATTAGTGTATTTGCACACTGGATAGCTACTCCACAAGTTTTCTGGCCTTGTTATGCTTCTGTCCTTCTTGTTCAGAAAGTGGATCACTTGCCACATAATAAATCTCGACAGCTCCATTTTCCCCGATTTTCTGTTTTCACCTCAGTAGAAAAACAGTTTAATTGGAATTGTTAAGCAAAGTAAAAAAAAACAAAAAACAAACAAACAAACAAACAAACAACAACAACAACAACACACATCAGAATGGTGAAAAAGAAAACTGCACACACTGGCAGCTTTCATATGATAGGGACTTGATGAAACAATATGTAGATGGGACAACAGACCACGTGCTACTCTCAAAAAAAGTCTGACTGACCGTCCACTTTCTGGCCATCGGTGGTGGTGTCCTCCCCCTCTCCTTCCATGTCCTCCGTGCGCTTCTTCTTCTTCCTCTTCTTCTTCTTCATGAGTGTGATGTCGATGTCTTCCATCTCAGGCAGGGTCTCTGTTGGCTGCGTCGTGTCCGGCTCAGGCTCCACCTTACTGCCCGAGTCATCCACTTCCTGCAAAGCAAGAAACATGAGCACAGAGGGGCATTTCATCAACGGTTTGTCAGATATTTTTTTTTTTTCTGACAAACTATTATGCGCTACTGAAATCCTAGCATTTAATTGGCTGAAAGCAAATTTATCAGAAAAAAAAATCTGAACAAACCCTTGACAAAATGCCCCCCTGGTGAGTACTAATTACACATCAATTGACAGAATATGTTGGTGGAAGCGATACCCCTTGGTGGACTTGCATAATCCAAATTGGCACTTATTACAATTCCAAGTGAAATTATTTTCTTGACATATTTCATAGGCCTGAAGATCCATTCACAATCTCCTAATCACCTCTCTGTGTAGCAAAGAAAGTGATGAGCAAACCTGTTCTTCAGACAAAAGATCAACACAAAAACACATAAAAAACAGACTTGTAAACATGAATAAAACAACACAAACAGCATGTCAATCATGTTTGAAGAGCTTTTAAGGGGCAATTAAAGAATTGAGATCTCACGTACTGGCAGTGCTGCATCAAGGCCATCCATGTTAAAGGCAGTCTTCTTCTTTTTCTTCTTCTTCTTCATTGCTGTGAAGTCTTCCAGGTCGAAGTCATCGACTAGAAGAGAAAAGGAGTCAAATTTCAGTCTAATGAAGCATAAAACTTGAATGGCTGTTGACTTTAATTCAGTATCAATGAGTACACCAACGAGGCATTTTTACTCAAGTCACTGATAACATTTAGGTAAATTTTTGTGTCCAGAAGTAAGTAAAATTTGAATGACACTCAAACATAGGCCTATTGCCCATAGAAATCATCCAGTTTGCAAAGAATGTTGTTATATTAATGGGTGGTATTGACATGACAAGTATTGCTTTGGACGATTTTCTGAATTGTTACTGACTGCATTTTCATTGGGTTCAATTGTACTCAGTCTGTACACTATTATAACTTTTGCCTGAAACATGGACCTCTGACACAATCAGTTTGTGATACAGTTGTATATTGTGTTAGTGCATTCCTGGGCATTATCAACGTGATATGTTGAAGGTGAAGTGTGTAAAACCCGTTTCAGAAATTATAAACCAACAAACACATGAAGCAAACTGAGTTCTAATCCCCAAGTGGATGTGAAGTGGGCCACAGAGGCACAGCTGTAATGAAATGGACACTCACATGGCATTTACAGGGACAAGAATTAGATGCTCTGAGCATGCAATCATTCATGTGAACACAAACATCAAAGTTCTGACACAACATAATCACAAACTTGCATCATCCAGTTTGGTCGAAGTCACAGCCATCAAGCTGCTTTCCGAGATGCACACACAAATGAAGCTGTGGCACACATTGACATGTATCAAGACAATGTGTGTATGACATTTACATTTGGACCTTTCACAGTGAATTACAAACTGTTATTAGATATTAACAGTCTGTTCCCTTGTGAATACATAACTGAAGATAACCATCCCTATCAGTTCACCACGATTTTACATGTACATGTACGTCCTCTGATTGTGAATTTTCAATACTTTATATGACTTGTGATTAATTACCTGTAGATGATTTTGACTTTTCTGTGGTTTCTTCCCCATCAGCATCTGCTGCTGGTTTGGTTGCCGTAGTAACTGTGTCAGCACTTTCACCCGTTTCCCCCTTTGTCTCTTCACTTTGGGTCTCACCACCGAGCGCAGCATCGAGGTCGAACGGCGTCTTCTTCTTTTTCTTCTTCTTCTTCATTGAAGGATCAAAGATCTGTGAAGTAAATATCAAAGCAAAATGGTAGTTTATTACACACTGTCATCATAACTGATAAACAAGTCAGCTAGCAGGGCAACAATAAACAATGCCGCTTGTAATTGCTCTCTCTCTCTCTCATACAAACCGCAAGACCACAAAAAATGTCTTTTATTTTGCTTGATTTTAACAGTAATACCACCCACCTATATCGTATTTTGCTGATGGTTGAGTTGAATTTGGTGTTTTGTTGGTATCCAAACCTTGTCGTTTAATTTTTCGGAGTAGATTGTGCGATGATTCACAAAATCAACAAACTACCACGAACACTCAACCAGAGGTACCGTAGTAGCATTTTACATGTATGTACGCCCGTGCGTTTCGTGTGTTAAGTAAAGCTTGTCGTCTTCTACGTACATGTATTTCTGCATGTGCTGCTCTCATGATTTGAAGTTACGTCCGCTCCGACTAGCTACTGTACGTTGTAGTATAGGAGAGTGATTGCTATTCAATAACACGCAGAAGATGAGGAGTGAAGCAATACGGACGCTTACAGATCTGATTTTAAGGACGGATTTCGGTGGGTTTTTGACGTAATTAAAAATGCCTTTAAAAATACGCATAAAATTTACCGATTATTGAATGATTATCATAGATTACGGGGATTCCTTATATTTTAGTTTTCCACGATTAATAAAGATATTCATGAAGGAAACGTACACCCACCGCTGAAAAATAACGTCTGTGAAGGAGTAAATTTAGACGTGCGTGTAGTTAGTTCTCTGTCTGTATTCTCCTTACACTTACTGTTACACTTACAGATGATGTGGAGGGTTCCTTGGGATTTTTTGCCATCTAATTAACTGACATTGCCGCCTTTCATACAAATTTCAATTTAGACCAGTGGTATGGTAGCCCTACTACATATCGACCACCCTTATTGAAACCGACCGCTTTAAATTCGCGCACTGAACACTTAGTACGCACTTATCTGCGCGCAAAGCACATAAAAATGGATTGGCTTTGAATGTAGATGAGGATGGTGTGGGAAAACGCGATAATTCACTGTTCATTAATGGCTTTAATCAAGGACAAAATTTCGAATGAATATTTTCACCGAATCGTAATGACAGCACAATGTAATATCTATGGAAGTTTCTAAAAGGCTTCTAAAAAGCTTCGTACAACACGGTGTTCAATACAACTCGGTTTGCGTGCATTGTCAATGCAAAAACAGCGGTCGATCCTAATAACGCGATTTACCGCGGGGAGCTGAAACGAGGCCACGCAAGTTCGTCGGCGATATTTTTGCACTGAAACTTCGAATCGAAAAGGGAACAACGGCATTTGATAGAGCTGGATTTTCTCAATCACGTAGGTCAAGTTTTTTACGTGAATTTCAGTGTTAAATATTCTTATCAAGCAAATAAACATTAGGCGGTCGATAAGTAGTAGGTCCAACCATACATGTATTCTTCTAGACGGATCTACTAGTTGGGGCATACAACCACCAACATTCTAAAACATATGCCAATCTACACACAATTCTCAATGAGCTCAGTTGTGCACACGAAAATCTCACCGCTTCCACTTGATCGTCTTGAACTTCGTCTACCATCTTGTATCTTGCAGATTTTTCACTTCTGTGTTGAGCAAAGCGGGTAGAGTTGGCAAAGTCTGCAATTTGCTGCCGTATACTCCTATCGTGATTCTGTAACGATAGATTTCAGATATTTATAGGCCTAACGTTAGACCAGCAAACTCCCAGCTGATATCAGTAGACTTGCGGCTTGCACCTGATGCAATACTGTACAACACAATTACACACATGCGATAATTGCAACGTGCGGCGCCCAAACCATGCACAAAAGCAGGATCCCCGTTGCAATACAACGCTGCATGCATAGGATCTCGTGTCGTCGCGCGGTAGGTCAAGTCGCGCAACACACCGCACCGTAGACACAGAGGAGTAGCGCGCCCCGAGCGGTCAAACAGCGCGAGGTATTGCATCAGATTTTAGAGCACGCCACACACGTGTGTAGCGACGATACACACTCCTGCACATTGTACTGGACGGGACTTATTTTGCAATCATTTGATCATGATGCGCCGCAAAGCGGTGATACAAATTTTACATCTTTACTTTACAAGTACTCAGTATTTTGATTGCTGATTGTAACTATAGCGCAATGTATTCTTCCAGTATGTAGGCCTACTAGTAGTCGATCATGATGCACTGATACAGTCTGCAAGAATCCTAGCTAATTAAATGAGCTAAAAATATTGGGGATCATGATCACTGTTGATGTGTTTTATTGAATTTTTTCCCCCTAGTTGGGCTGTGATGCAAAATACATAGGCGGAATCGATGATGTTGCTCATAAATGGAAACATAAACTAAGAAAATGTAAAAAGGGCAAACGAAATCATTTCCAGCATTTACTGCAAGACATATTTGACATTTTCACCTCTTTCCATTTACGTGTGACATAATTAATATTCCTTATCTATCTTATGTATTTTCTCTTATGTATTTTCTGAGGGTCCCATACCCTACAAGCTTTGCTTTTTAATGGGACCCTCCATTTCTATTCTAATTCTTGTATTAATATGCATGATATACCTTAAAATGAACATACTTGTATGTTGTTACTCGTGATCACATGTACGTTTTGAAATTGTTACAAATAAGCTCTGTTAATGCATTCTATATAATTTTCCCTGTTTATTTAATGGAAATGAAAAATAAAGTTGATTGATGGATTGATATCTTCTCTTTTTCTTATCTACTCTGCATGAGGGTTAGATGCCCCGCCTGGATCTGTTATATCTCATGTATTTCCTCCCTTTCATATTTTCGTTTTTTATTTCACTTTCTTTTTCTTTTCTTTTTCTTTTTTTTGTCATTCTATCCACATTTTTCGCATTCATTTAAGCCTACAGCTCGCCACCCCTCCCCTACCTTCAAACTTCTGAGGTACCCACATCATAAGCATTGTCTTTTGAGTGGGTACATCTTTATACCTGATGTTTCTCCGTGTCTCTTTGTGACAAAAATAATGGAAGTATTCATTTGGATTTCCGTCCTCACGAGCGATCCCTCTTTTCCTTCTATTCCTTAGTCTCCCCCCCCCCCCCTTTCCTTCGGATGCACGTCACGAGACCGACACCCACACGAGTCATACACCCCACGAGTCCCACAAGTCATACAGCCCATGAGTTCGACACTAAGCAAACAACTAGGCCCACGAGACCGACACATATTAAACCCCGCGTTCTGTCGAACTTATCTGGCTGTCGAGCTCCGTGGGCTTTATTTTCCTAGTGTCAAACTCGTGGGCTGTATGACTCATGGGTGTCCTTCCTCCTCCCTCTGATTATGATCCTGCCCTTCCCTTTATTTCATTGTTTGTCCTGTCTATACGTTCTTGTTTACTGTTAGCGTCTCTTATATACCTGCATGTGTGTGTCTGTATGTGTGTGTGTGTGTGTGTATGTGTGTGTGTGTGTGCGTGAGAGCGTGCAGGCTAGGGGCGTCACCAGCTTTTTTTCAAAGGGGCGCGTTTATATTTCTGGTTCCACTTCCGGGGTTCATCAGCTAAAGAAGCAAAAAAAAAAAAAAAAAAAAAAAAAAAAAAAAAGATGTATGAGCCTAAAACTTTATTTTTTTCTTCTTAGGATCTAAAGGGGGGGGGGGTGCGTTCGCACCAACTCATCCCCCCATGACGCCTATTATAATGTGTGTATGTGTGTCAAAGTGCGCGTGTGTGCTTGTGTGTCGTTCCGTATGCCTTTACATTTTTTATTCTGTTGTAAGTTTGATGTAGGCTTAATTCCTACAAAGTTGTCTTTTAAACAGTCCCTCTTTTCCAGTAACGCAAATATTTTGAACAATTATATTTTGTTCCATAGTATACCTGCAGGCCCCGTATGCGCATTTATTGTTGTAATACATTTTACGTTTTGTTTTCTTTTAATCTGTATCGATAACAGACGTGATATTGGAAATGGAATTTAATTTGAATTGAATAAAAATGAATTGATCTCCCGGCTGGACCCGTTATACGTTTGAAACAATGTATTTGTACAGTAATTTTTACGTTGCCAATCAATTGAAAACTGTGAATTTGAATATTCTGAAGGAAAACAAACAAGTAAACAAATTAAACAAACACAGGCTTGTATAATAACATTTAGGGTGGTCTAAGTTGATCAATTGATATTGCTCTTACCTCAGTAAATCGACGCTTGCTTGGTATTTAGGGCCTATATGGCGCAGAAAGATTGTCATGATACATTATTCCCTGTAAAGTGATACGCTATTGTATGATATTTTGGCATGCACGGAGGCCGGTGCATTACTTTGAAATATGGGGTGAGGACAGACTTGGAAAATTGCAAAACTGACCCAAGTTTGATGGTATTGGTAAGTCTGTCAACTCATACCATTATTAGCAGGAAAGGTAACGGTCTTGCTGTTCCCCTGAAATCTTCCCATGTCCACTGCAGCTGGGATGGCTCCGCGCAAACCACACACACGTTTTTAAAAATGGGGGAGGGCCGCGCAATTTATCATTAGTCTGGTGCCACTTCTAGGTTTCATCAGCTAACAAGAAAAAGGCCTTCAGCGCAACTTTCTGGTGCTTCTTCCGGGTTTCTTCAGCTGACAAAAAAAAAAAGAAAAGAAAAAAGAAAAAAAAGAGGATTTACTTGCGTTTGTTATACCACTTGCAGGTTCCATCATTGCCTAGCAAAAAAGAAGAGAGAAAAATGGCCTCTCTGGTAGGCCCTACTACTTACAATAATATTCTATAGGCTTAAAAAAAACAAAAACAACGACAACAACAACAACAATTACAAATCTTTAATAATCACATTTCTTTCTTCTGATGCCACTTCCGAGGTAAAAAAAAAAAAATGGGGGGGGGGGACCAAGTGGTTAGACCCTATGTATTCCTATGTATTATGCGAAAAAAAAAGTGGGGAATCTCGAAAAAAAAGAAAGAAAGAAAGAAAAAAGGGCCTCTGGTACTACTTGCAATCGGCTTCAAAAACAACATCAACAACAACACAACAACATCAACAAAACATAATTTAATTTTGTTGTTGTTGTTTCTGGTGCCTTTTTTCCAGGGCAAATAAAGTGGGGGGGGGGGGGGATAGACAAGTGTTATATATGCAGGGCTCGACACTAACGGTGGCCCGGTTGCCCGGGGCCACCAAAAACGCACATCGGGCCACCAAAGTTTCAGAAATGAAGACTTTGGTGGCCTGATCGGGCCACCAAAAAAGGACGGATGTTTGCCTTTGGGCCACCAAAAATAAGAGTTAGTGTGGAGCCCTGATATATGTATTCCTTATAGTATTATGCAAAAAAAAGAAAAAAAGTGGGGAACCTCGAGCCCCCCCCCCCCCCCCCCCCCCCGTTTGCGCCGGCCCTATGGGGTCGATCCATGACATCCCCGAGTGTTGCTTGGAATTTTTGTTTCCATCGGTAAAGGTCGCAAGGGCGTCCATTAGAGTCTCTCATACTGGCCACATCTTTTGAAACATCCCATGCATGCAGCTTCGATTTACATGGCGCGGGTCGTTTGAACATTTACTTACAACACATGACATGATGAACAACCAAATACAAAGTGAGCTATCAATCACTTGCCTGGCATGGCACCACTGAAATGTTGAATTCAGAATTCTATTATAATAATTGGCATTCATGGCTGACCAGGTGGGACAAAAGACACATAACTACACACAAACACACACGCACACACAAATCCGATTTTTTTTTTTCATTGACTCTTCATGACCGCTGCATGGTGTTCATATTTCAGCTTCTTGATTTTGAACTTGTCACATAATATTTTGAGATTTTCTGCCCTTTCCTCGAATGACATATATTGTAATCAAACAAGCATAGGCTGTCATTCGAAAGAGAATCATTATAATAATCTTTGTGATGGTATAAAGCGTGCATGATTTTATCAAGAGGAGGGAGATATAGGCCTTTTCAATCAAACTCAGATTTCCAAACTTGTTTGAAGAGTTTATGTTATGTATAAACAATAATTCGTTATACATGTACAATGTAAAGATGAAAAAGTAATGTGGTATCAGTCACTTAGTCGTAGAGGGAGACATTCACACAAAACTCTCCCAATGAGTTCTGTGGCCCCACCCCCACAAGCTTCCGTGTTTGCATGCATTCCATGCAGCTGGACGCTAGCTTTTTACACACACTACACACAGAAGGTGACGTTCTGTTTGTATTATGCGTCGATGGCGACTGCCATAGTACGTAGCGGATCGAAGAGCTAGCACGTCACGTTATGTACAGTAGCTTGACTAGTAACCGCTCACTTTGATACTTTATTGTGAATAACTTTACCAAATTATCTTCTCCCCGATCCAATCCTGTGAAATGTGGTTGGCGATATTGCTCTTTCTTATGTGTATTACGATCATCTGCTCACGAAGTCCTATAACGGAATAAACGCGCGATACCTTCGTCGTTACATCCTGTACTAGTAGCCGCTCACCCCTGACTAGTAGCCGCTCACTATAATAGATGGCGCGCGCGCCGCACATTACAAGGCTCTGAAGGATGCTAAGTCCCTTTCTGAATGATGCTAACTGGAGGGCAAGTCTGCCAACACGTGTGCCGAGGCTGAGATAAACATAAATTTTTGGCAGCATACGGTGTGGTGGATATTCTATGTAATTGTATTAAATTTCCATGTCCGAATTCGAACAATCTAAATTATCACACTAATGTTCGGTTTGTTGTTTTTCACTTTCTTTATTGTGTAAGTATGCTGCATTGGACATGTGTCGTATTTATTATTATGTGGAAGACGGGTTTGCTTATTTATAGTTGCGAAAATAGAATTTTATAGATACATGGGAATCCCGTCATAACGAGATCGTCGGTTCCGGGTGATTTTGCTCGTCATATCCGGATTCTCGTTGTATCCGAACGCTTGTGGAATTTACACTTTTATATACAAATGCTCTATTAAAATATGGCTACTTGCATTTTATTATGACGACGTCATATTGATGAACAGAAAAACAAGAAATGCGACAGGAAAATGAGAGAGCATTCTTGCGATAATTACAATTATTTTTGTTCTAGACACATGTTATCAAATATCTCAGATTTGACAAATTTAATCATATAATCACATCGTATATATATGAGGCCTTCCTTTTGTTAGCCCTATGCTGATCAATCTGCACATCTGAGAAGAGACAGAGGGAGAGATGAAGCAAAATTTATGCAACTACAGGTAAAGTATCGCGCTATCAACGCCGCGTTTAGCGTATAACTCGCGTGGATGAAAGCTGTGAGTAAAATCCGAATGTATCCTTCATTCTATGACAAATTATACTGATATAAACCACGTGTACTATGGTGAAAGTTTACACCACAATTTATACTCTCATCTTTTATTTCTTCCAGGGAAACAGCTTCCCGGTTGTGATGCATGAGGTTGAATGCGTGCTTTGCGTGAATGTGTGTTTTACCCGACGACTTTGATCGGTCAATGCCGTTTTATAAGAAAACGAAAACCACGTATAGATACCGGCTAACTGTGGATTGCAAAATCGAGTGAAATAGTACTTGTATTTTGATAGGCTATAGTTGACTTAATTAGAATTTTAGCATACGATACCATTGTATTTTAATTTTGACATTTAATTCAATTCATCTTATCAAAGTTACGTAAATGGGTAACTGAGCGGCCAATGTTTGCGAAAGCAGTGAATAATGGCAGATTCTAACTTTCGTCAGGGCTCGGTAACGGTTGCGATCAAAGTCGAGAACAGTTTTAATTTTAACAAGCAGTTCTTTCTTATCGCAAAGGATTTTTGAACATGTTCAAAGCTCCCAAAACATACAATTCGCTGTGTTCGCCGCTCACAGATATTCCCGTTACGTATCTTCGGAAACATTTGGGAGACGTAAACATACTGTACACCATTTTTTTTTTTCTTGTTTAAGCTATTAGATAACGTTAATTCGAATTGCAGCGTTTGTGATAACATTTCGGCATAAACGTTAATAGCGAAGGCTATAGATTCTAAATATTCCGATGCTGTTCCATCACGGCCCTCGGAAAGAGACTTTATGAACTTGTGGCGCCCTTATCACCTTGATTGCTTCTGTTTGGCACTGACATAATTATGTTAGTCTGTTTGCACGAAACGATAGTTCAAATAATTTACGGAGAATTAACCTTGTCTGGTTTTGAAATAAAGCGTGATTTTGCCAAATTATTAAGATCGGCTTAAAAGAGAATAAGTTGTCGTTGTATAAAAATCCGCACAAATTCATATTTGCTTTTCTCTGTTTTTAGGCCCGAAAATTATCTCGCAATAGCCGGCACTCCAAATCTCCATTTAGGCTAACATGCAAATTTATTTGGGACCGAACGATCATCTCGTTATAAGCGGATTCTCGTTGTATCCGATCTCGTTAGAACAGGATTCCCCTGTATACAAGTTATGAAATAGCCATTATTCATAATGTACTGAAATGAATGATTCGTGAGGTCTTTGATGTATAGCGATCAGTTATTAAAACATCTAAAACGCAGAATAGATCCAATGCAAATAAATTCACGTGCATTATACCAGTGCCCTCCGCTGTTTTATTCTAATATTCCTTTTCTTTTTTCTTTTTCTTTTCTTGCTTTCTGTTTCTTCCTTTTTCTAGGATCATTTCAAGTTGTACAAACGTGGCAAACAAGGAACTTTCTAAAAGAAATCCATTCAATTATATGTAATGTCAATGTCTCACAACTTTTTCAACAAAGCTTTCGTAAACATCATTATATCACCCATCCATTAAAAGCCTAGACGGCGTGCTCTGTCAATGTCTGTCAGTGTCTGTAGGCCTACAGTATAGATTTCAGAACTGGCATAAATTGGTTTTAGGCTCAAAACTTTCCATAAAACAAAAGGCTTATCGGTATACATCATTCTACGAAATACAGAAACATATAGCTTGAAAACAACAAATTTAACCTTTATACCAAAGTGTGGACTTAGATACCACCCGTTTCAAGGTCACATAACTTATAAATTGGCAAAATCAGGGTGTTAAAATTCTTACACCAACATGGTGTAAACATAATTATCTTAACACCGTTGATAACGCCAGGATTCACTCAAATCGGCCACCATAGATAAAACGTAATGTTTAAATTAACTTCTAAATACCAAAGTGTGATTGCCTGGATGTCATGGAGTCAAACCACGCCCGTAACCAGGCTTTTTTTTTTTTTCCTATAGGAGGCGGGGGGGGGGGGGGGGATGCGTAATTAAAAAAAGAAAACTGACTTTTCATGCATGCAAAAATTATTGTTTCGTTAGCGCCGACAATCTCGCTCAGCGGGAGGAGGAGGAGGAGGTGGGGGGGGGGGTTGCCTCATACCTTTGTAATCACACATTGATATAATCTCTTGGTGATCATTGCATCCCAATTTCCATGGAATTAATTATAAGTATATGAAAAAGGACTATAGGAGTATACATATTTATACAGTTCACCACACAAGATTTTAATTCTATATATATATTGAATGGAAAGTCCCCCAGACATTCTGGTCAATTTAGGGAATGCTGAAAAAGAATAAAAACATACCAGTTATGAGCACTTCGAAAAATGTTATCATAAAAAAGAAGTATCTGCAAACATTAATAAACAGGCAAATCTACAGCAAGGCTGGCGATCTTTTCAAACATTGTATACCTTCAAACATGTAACACTTATGATAATAAATCTTACGAATGCAAGAGTATGTTTGTGCTTAAAATTTCGGTCATATTAGTCATTTTCGTTAAATATGTCTGAAATAAAGATGCATAAAAACAAACTTCAGTGGTATAACTATATATATATGTGTGTGTGTTTTTTTTTTTTGTATATATACAGCAAAAATATTATATGGGATATAGTCATAACAGCAATATCACTTTTGAGTCCTGTAAATACCTGTATTTCTCAGCCGCCCGCTCATACGTATTATTTGTTTTATAATGTCGACGCACATATTTCTTCTGAGAAAAGAAAAAGTCAATATAATCTACACACAACTCAACACTTTTGAATATTATATACAGTTATTCAAAATATCATTTTGAAAATTCCATTTGAATACAATATGAACAAGATCATTTTTTTTTTCCACTGGTACGCAAGGTTATCCAAAAGGAAGAAGGGAAGAGAGAGAGAGACATGATCATGCGATCATGCTCCCCTTTCAGTTCAGCAGAAAGGACACCGATACATGTATTTTGATATGTCCTCTTCAACCTTATTGTATAAGTTCACTGCATTCCAAGTGCAACCATGTGTCGCAAAAATCACAAGAAACCCATTGATCTTCACGGCTTCTTCTTTCCTGCATGCTGGACATACATATCTAACATCATCTGATTCAATTTCTTCCTTTTTATTCCTCTTTTTTTTTCTTCTACGCTATTCTTCTTCGTAGAGTCATCTTCTTTGTTTTCTTCTCTCTAGTTTTACATTTCTTCTTCCAAGCTCACTTCTCTCTCTCTTTTTTTTTTTTGCACTCAGATTCTTCCAACTTCATTTCTTCCTTCTGTTTTATTTCTTCTAATATATGGTTCATTTCTTCTATCCTCATCACAATCCCATCTCTGTGATCTTTCTTTTTCCTGTACCCAACTTCATCTCTTCTATCTTCTTCTTTATATCTTCCCTCTTCTTTCTCAATGTCTTTGTGCCTTCTTCTTTTTTTTCTTTGTTTCTATCTCTTTCTCTTCCTTTCTTTTCTTCAACTCTCTCTTCTGTTTGGATTTCATGTGAGTTTTGAAATTATCTCCTCATATTGCTTCAGTAGCTGCAATTTCCTTTTTTGACTTCCTGGAACGTGTACTTCGGGAAACTCGATATAATGTTCGAGAAACGGGGACATTTTTATTTGAAACCTTATTTCATTTTGGGACTAACGAACCTTATGAATAACGATCGAGGTGTAACCGTATATATACATGTATTATATATATAGTTATATGTATGTATATAATTATATATTTATTCATAACAATGTCACAATAGAGGAGTGCATTAAATGTCAATTGCTTTGATTATAATTCAAAATCTGAATTTTCGGGGGCCTCCCACTTCGTCGGAAATCCAAGAGGATAGTTAGCGGGGAGGAGGGGGGAGGTAATAAATCAGTGGTCTGAAAGCGCACGCGCCACATACTGTACACACGTAATTATAGGGGGGGGGGGGTGAGCGGTAACTAGTCAAGAGCCATCTCTGTACGAGTTTCGAACTTTTTTTGTTCGCGTACGCAATTCCACGTAAATACGTACACTACTATCGTTCAGTTATTTGCCGACAGTTGTCAGGTCGACGACTAGCGCCTATTCGTACGACTTATCTCAACTTTGCGGGATTTTAACTAAAAAAATCACGGCCTACTCACTAATTCCACTAACTTCAGTAGACGATACCTTTCCGGCCATCGGGAATCTCCAGATGTGGCTAATTGCATTTAAACATCATAAAATAGTCGTGAATACTTTGAATATTGCAATTTGTTTGAGCATCGAATTCTTAGCATTGCGCACACGCGTACTGCAGTGCGTGCAGTGCGTATTCGAGAATGTAGGGCAGATATTCGCGGTCATCATCAACTACACTCGTGCGCTAAGGGGTGAGCGGTTACTAGTCAGGCTACTGTAATTACCTTGTGTACCGCACCTCTTGCATCTATAGTTGGCGATCCCAGTGGCTGACCAAAATCATTGATAAGTCTGTCGAAGCGAATATAAGTAGTACAATTTTAGATTACAGTTTCTTCTCTTTTCTGCAATTCTCGATCAATCTGTTGGAAAGCAACATGTCAAGAAAGCTGTCTACTTTCGTGTTGTTGGCAGCTGTTATATGCGGATGCATCGCATATCGAGGAAAAGGCGTCGGGGCTGCGTCCGCGCCAGCAGAATCTGCCAATCCGAAGCCCTTACCCGGTGCAGCGCAGCACGACGCGGCCGTTGATGAAACTGGCTACGATGATGAGCTCTCGACTGATCAGGCGGGGAATATGTCGAGGTTAGTTGGATAAATTCTGCATTTCTCACACTTTTTTCTATTGTAATATAACATACTTCAACATACTACAAGATTGAACATTCAAGATTTGGCATCATGAACATGATGAAGATGATAATAATAATGATGACGAGTATGTTAATTTCATCATCGATGTAGGACCTTATAGGCTCTAACCGTTAGAACAGTTCTATGCCTTTTTATCATTCATTTTCATCAGATATCGTTTAGCTGAGGAGTGATAGGTTAAAATGTTGGTGATGATGATGATGATGATGATACTTGGGCTTGGCATAATTTGATTGATCTGGGGGGTGTTTCATAAAGCTGTTCGTAAAGTTACGAACGACTTACGAACAACTGGTGATCAGTTCTTGTGCTGCATTATGGAAATTCTGATAAGTATAGCACATCAGAACTGATCACCAGTCGCTCGTAAGTTGTTCGTAACTTTACGAACAGCTTTATGAAACTGGGCCCAGCTGTTTGGACATATCCTGGAGGTAAATACTAATAATGATTTTATCCAGATGAGATGGATATTATTATACAAAATGTAAATTGTAATTCCCTCAAGGGAGTGCTTGTAACGTTATAGTGCCATTCATGGCTGTATTCTAATATGCCCGGTAGTATAAAAGATTGGGACTTAAACAATGGTTCCGTTTTCATCAAAATTTCACAAAGTGTTTCCACAGTCTTTGTGCCTTCCCTTAATATATCGTGGTATGTACAATATGTAGGCCTAAGGACAAATATTCTCTTTGGAGCCATGGATGAACCAGCTTCACTGACCAATTAACTGCACAGTAAAACCATGAACAAAGATGACTTACCTAACTAATAATTTGTCTGCCACCTGCATTGCCACACTTCCACACTACAGTGCAGATAACAGCACCAACGGGACCACCACCACCACACACATCCCCACCACCACAAAGAGGAAGACGACGGAAGTTGTGGACGAGCAGCTACCGGACATCGGGTCTGCTGAAGAGGAACACTCGTCAAGCATGGCGCTCTTCTTCATTTTGGCCATTCTTGGTGAGAATCTACATCACAGATATACTTTTCCAGTTTTAGTTAAAGTTAAACTAGAAACTATGGTAACCAAAGAAGTGTGCTAAAGCAATAGGGTATGCCAAATAGAAACATCTAGCATACAGGATAGATACACACACACATAAGTTGGACATTCCCTGGTATGATGTTTTGCTCTTAATATATTTTTTGTTCAAAACAGCAAGTATAAAACCAAGGAAATATCAAGAACAATAACTGATTCTGAATGAAATCACATCTAATTATGGGAATGTACAGTACGTCAAATGATATTTTGCTCACAGCATAGGATTTCTCTGTTTGTTTTATATCAGAGAGTCAGCCACTTCCATTGGCATTATATTCACTGTCATCTGTCTCTTCAGCATTTATATTAGTTCTCTAAACTTAGAGAAATCCTGCCTTGATGGTCTTTTCTTTTTTTTTTTTATTCTAAAGCCAGAATGTCTTCTTTAAATAGTATTTGACCCTAGTTCCAAAAATCCTATTTCATGACGTTCTGATGCAAGGTCCAAAAAACTTAGGTGTAATGAGCTTTTAGACCGGTGTTTCAGTACAAAACAACATAGACATATATCACTTTCCATACACCTTCATCTATTAAAGTCTGTCACTGTGTTTCACCAGTTCACACTGTATCATGCTTGTCTCATGGAAGGTCTCTGCATCTTGCTGACACACCTCCTCATCAAGCTGAAGTTCCACTATCTCCCGGAGAGTGTTGCCGTCGTCTGCCTCGGCCTTCTCCTCGGGCTCATCATCCTTGCCCTCAAGCACACCAACATCGGCGACCACGACTTCTCGGTAAGTTTCAAAGGTCATCATTCTGTGTCTAACTTTCTCACATAGCCCTTGCTTCATTACAGGCTAGAATGATGATATAATTTTATTTCACTGTATTTCTTTTAGTTTAAAATTCTTAAAGCTGCCTCCAAAATCATGTACTCTGACTAGGTACTTGTTTTAATGTATGTAATTTTTTGCAGCACATAGTTGGCTGCATGGCTCAACCTGCTGAGAGCACCATAATAATTTTGTTGTGGTGATAATGAACCAGCTTTCAGTCTCACATTTTTATTAAGGAGTACTCCCCTCTCTGACAAAGAATTTGTAAGAATCTGGGGAAAGAGTCATATAATGAAAAAAAAAATTGCTAGAACCAGAAATATTAACAGGTGAAATTAGAGAAGCACTCTGAGAATGCAGATCTCTGCCAAGCAAATTTCCACCGATGATCTTGTTCTTCCATAGAGATCAATGATTTCCACCCATTGTATGCTAAAAATTGCCTGATTTCCTTATAGAACCCTTTTGTGATGTCATAAACCCTCAGCTGCGCGGCTCGCCTTGCCCTAGCAGAAACTAAGGCACGCACTTAAGTGCGCTTATGAAAACCTAAACAATGCGCAGCTTGAGCTTCCAAGTTCATTGACCTTACCTGCCAAAATATTGAAAAATTGTTCAAAAAGTCCATAGAAATTTTCTAATCGCTACCAAAATTTAATCATCTGTTCCGTGTGTCATTCTCAACCTTTCCTGCTAGTTTCATCCAAATCTGTTCACAACTTTTTGAGTTATTTTGCACGTGGACAAACAAACCAATGGTAATGAAAACATAACCTCCTGGGGGGGGGGGGGGATCACAACAACAGAAAGCATGATGTGAACTTTTAAAAGTTACTTTCTTGATTTCAGAGTAGTTCAGTGTACAATTCATGTGCAACAGAGTCAATGTTTTCTAAGATCTTGATGCAAACAATGTCACAGCAGGCTAAATTACTTTATTTGACCTTCTTCATGCACTGAAAAAATATTAAATGAGTATCCTGTCACAGGTACATCGTAACATGTAAACATTTATTTGCAATCCCTGAATTATTACAGTTTTGTTTGTATTAAACTTCTGTGGCAGCAATTACACTGTAGGTAACAACCCAGAGGTTGCGAGCAGTTAGTGTATAAATTTCCATGACTGCATATATAGTATTGCAGCAAAGCATTTTTACTATTAAATGAGGCCTGATTTGAGTGATTCTATGTCAAGGGTGCCAGTGGTTTTTTTTGTCAAGAGTTTTTGAGAATCCTGCGCTCTAGTATTAGTCACCTTGCCTATCTTTTTTTTTCTCCTTATAAATTAAATGGAGAGATCAGCGTATAAAATGTAATAAAATGTTGAGTCAAGTCTCACAGGTCAATACTTGTAAGCAGTTCAGGTAGTTACACTCATGTGACTTTGTTATTCTTTGCAATGAATTTGGATCAGATTCAGTTGATCTATACTGTGAGATTGTATGATGATGTTATGAGTCAGCGTTCCAGGTCAGGGGATAACTACCACCGCAAAATTGCCCACAAAGTCATGCTAGAAATATATTTTCACCAGATCTATTGTAGTTTGAGTAATCTAGATCTTCATTCATCATACGGAAATAGCAAAGAAGTATGACATGCTTTACATGTATGTATAGTGCCAAGTTGAATAGAATAATGTGTTGTTTCTACAGTATCACTATTTTTTTTTTCCTGATAGAGAAAATTCAGGACTGTTGGTTTGGTAACTGCTTGTATCCATCAGTTAATGACAACAGAAATTGAAATGATATGCCCATGTACAGGGGCGGATCCAGGAATTCCGTAAAGAGGGGCGCCTTTACAAAATTAAAGGGGGGGAGGTGCACGCGCCTCCATTGTTCTTTTTATTCCTTTTGTTTTGGCAAAAAATAAAGGGGGGGGGGGTGGCGCATGGTGCTACCCCCTGGATCCGCCACTGAGATGTGCAGTATAAAAGAGAGATCTATGCAATATTTTTTCACATGTGGTTTGGAGTGAAGATGCATCTACTGTAGCTACTAGATTATAGCAGCTTCCATAGTAGGCTGTGCAGTATTTTGTGTGATTTATACCATAGATGCACATCTTACATCAAAGTGGTATCTTCCAAGTACGGTATTTCAAAGCCAAAGAAGCAGACATAATGTCTGCAAACTGTAAACTTCATTTTGTGAATATGGCTACTGCCTGATACATTTAAAGAGACAGCTCCCATCCCCCAAGAAAAAAAAAGTTAAGAAAAAAGAAAAGAAAGAAGAGAGTGGTTTTGCGCATTTACAAGGATCATATTGGTTGTGCTATTTTGAAAAGCCCCAAGACTTCCTCAAAATTTGTGCTGGCAATTTGACAATTTATTGTTCTTTCCTCATCAAGAAATAACATGATTTTCCATGGCTTGTACTTTCATCCTGAAGTTGTTTCCTTGCTTTCATGAAATATGACTAAAAGTAACAAATGATGCCAAATGACCCCCCGAGGGCAATTCCCCCCCCCCCCCCTCGCCTAAATACTGGTTAGTGGTAAGGTTAGAGTAAAGATTAGGGTTAGGTTTAGGGTTAGGAGTTTGGGATAGGGTTAGAATTAGGTTCAGGAGGAGGGTCCAGGGTGATTGCCCAGGGGGTAATTGCCCTAGACCCAAATTCTATTATAATGATTTAGAAATAAAGTTGAACCTAAATGACTTTAAAGTGCTATGTAGCTTAATCAGCCATGTGAAAATCAACAACTTTGAAACTAAGAAAGACATTATTTTGTTTAAAAAAAAGAGAAAAGATCCATTACATTCATATGTTCTATAACCTGGTCTTCTTGTTCAGAATTAAAATTAGTGAAATTTTGGCCTTTTCAAAATCTAGATCCTCTCTGAAAGAAAATGTGTGAGCATAATGTACCGGTACTGTACCGCAAGTATTGTACAGTTCGACCTCGATTATCCGGCCATGTCGGGACCGGCGCTCATCAGGATTTAAAGCGAATTGGCCGGATATGGGAAACACAATGTTAAAGTGAAAAACTAAGTTCTGGTAAGGGCCTGAGAACCCGTCTGACACCATTTCATATTTGCTTGCAATATATCGAAAGAGTCTACAAAGAAACTTACCTGGCTGACGCGGTTTGCCGGAATGATGAGTCGTTTTGGAGTATTTTGAGAAAAATAATAAAAGTCGGTAGACCGACTTTTATTCCAGAAGGCTCCAGACTAACTCGGTCTCAGGGAAAACTCGACCCTATTTCAGACAATTTACACACAGTTCGTGATCGCCATGTTCATCAGTACTCTATACTACGGGTACCAAACGAGGCCTTAATGAGCAGACAGGAAAGTGCGTGCTAATCCTGTACGAAACAAATGGACAGCGCGCGGTCCTCAAGCCTAAATACGCACATCACCTCAGTTGCTGAGACGCGCGGTCTTTGAAGTTTTTTTTGTTGTTTATCAAGCGTCTTTGATTGCTTTTAGAGGTGCTTGAGAGGTGCACACTAATTTTGCATGCGCGCCAAAGAGGTTTTTGATGCGCGCGTTGTAACAACTTGGACCATTACTGCGAGTAGCCAGAACGCTACAATGTAGTTTATACAGGGCGCTCCCATATGCATAGTACAACGCTGTACAATCCAGAGGGACAACCAATACAACTCATCCCGCCGTCAAGCACAGCGAGACCGAGTTATCCCCGAGTCCGAGTCTAGACTGACCCCGTTCGGGTAAGTTCTGAGACTGAACGTTTTTGGTTAATATTTCCCATTTTCGTCGTTACCCATCGAATATCTTCTTATTACAGCGTTATTCCGCACATTTCCTAGGCACACGTTCACATTTTGGAGCAAAATTTGACAACTTTTGCAGGCGTACCAGAACTTTCTTTGGGCTTTAATGGATAGCTGCTGTCTGAGCTGCCGTCCCAGTGCACTGGCAGCTAGGCAGGTAGCGTACCCTGCAACGGTGGTGTTATCTATGCTAGCCTGCGCAAAATTGTAGTCCCTTCTTCACAAAAATAAAGTAATTATATCTTTATGTGAAAATCATGTACATGTTTTACCTCATCAGATATTGAGAAACCTGTCATGCACATCTTAGGAAATTAGTGAAATAGATCCATGAAAAGATGTTAAAGTCACTGTTTTTTCTCAATTTTTGGATACACTAAAAAAAAGTCCTTCACTACGTGAACGCGTCCGGATAATAGAGATTTCCGGATAAAAAGAGGCCGGATAATCGAGGTCGAACTGTATGTGTACATCATAATGACAAACAACAAAAATGTGAGTTCAATAACTGTGCTTTCCCTCATTGGGCCGAATGCATAAAACTAGGAAATGCTTGTTGGCGATTGCTTCAACCACAAGCACAAGCACAAGCTCGTCTAGTAAAAGGTCTACATTGTAGCTGAAGCAATAAAATCCATATGTATGCATAACCTTTTGCTTGTCCTGCACACAAGCAATTGCTTGCGTTTTCAACAAAAGAGACGTCACGCCACATTTTTGTTCATTTGAAGAACTAAATCTGGGTTTTTGTTTCATGCAAATGGTAAACAATGCCTTTTAAAGGTGGTGCTGCTTTTATACAGTTGTAGTTGTAATCATACAATGTACATTGTATGCATCCTATAAACCTAAACTATGGTACATGTATGAGCAATGGAAGGGTGCTTCTTTGAAGTACCAGTACAAAGAACTAGTGTACTGTCATTTGAACAAACCCTGTGCACTACAGTAAGTGTGAGCATGTCAGACTGGTTACCCTCAACCTGCATACCTGCATGTCTTCAGAAATATGAATGGATCGACCATCAGGGGAAAGACTTTGTGGTTGACAGTAGGCACCTACCACTCAGTGCACATAATGGTATTTGCACTCACTGATGAGAGAATTTGGACTGCCCGCATCTCTTGTTCAACTTTTTTGTCCCTATGGAGTATTTTAAGGGGAGGTTGTGAGCTTTGGTATTATTGATTATGAACAAGCTAGAAAGCTGACATTGAATCAGCCAAGGGTTTGTTGAACGTAAAAGAGGAAATAAATCCAAAAAGAGGGGCATTTGTGTGTACATTGGTGTACACGTGTTGGTGTGTGTGGTGGGGTGAAGCATGACATGATTCAAAATGGTTTGGTGAGCCGGTGAATGACAATGCCATTTGTGGTCAATAAATGCACTACAGTTTGTATGGTCTGTATTCACTGTTGATGTGGAACTGGATTTGTGTAGGAAACAAAGATCATCAGGACTACGCAGTCACCTGATCATATACAGTGTAATGTAGACCCCTGTACTGTTCTGTGGGAAGTACAACGACATCTGAAATGGTACCCGCTAGTTTCTCTGGCTCATACATGAGAAAAAATTATGCTCTTAGAAGATTGGGGGGGGGGGGGGGAGACATCTAGCATTATAATGTGATCAGCACAGGCAGAGGAAGAAAATATTTATTGGTGAGGAAATGTAACAAGTCCAGAACATATGTGCCTAATCACAGGACCGTATCACATTTGCATGACCAAAGCTGAGTCCTGCTACAGTATAAGATGCCGCTTTGAATGCCATTATAATATTGCATGACTTACCAATATAATAAATTTAATGATCTTGTGTTTTCTATTAAAGGACAAGTTCACCTTCATAAATATAAGGATTGAGAGAATGTAGCAATATTAGTAGAACACATCAGTGAAAGTTTGAGGAAAATCGGACAATCGATGCAAAAGTTATGAATTTTTAAAATTCTTTGTGTTGGAACCGCTGGATGAGGAGACTACTAAGGCTCGTGATGTCATATGAGTACAACAGTATAAAGAAAATGTAAAGAAAATTCAACATATTTTCACTTTTTTCGCATAATAAAAGAGCACTTGACTTGCCTCTTTCTAAAGGCAATGGGAATAATATTACCCATAACATATGTCAGTAACGAGTCAAGGGAATGTGTACCTTTTTCAAAAGATGAAATTTTGTGAAATTCTCTTTATATTTTCCTTATATTGTTGTACGCATGTGACATCATACACTGCAGTAGTCTTCTCATCCAGTGGTGACTGCACAAAAACTTCAAAAATTCATAACTTTTGAACGGATTGTCCGATTTTCCTCACACTGTCAATGATGTGTTCTACTAATATTGCTACATTCCCTCAATCCTTAATGAAGGTGAACTTGTCCTTTAAAGAGCCTGTCACTTTTCATGGTTTAAATGTAATTTTAAAAGATTCTCAATATCAATCTGTCACTTATAAATGCCTGTAGTATTGATTTATTGTTCAAATATGATTTCTTTTTATATCAAGTATTTTTATACAATATGAGACTACAGTGTATGATTGATGTCATGCATACCCAATGAATCTGAAGATGGTTTGGTTTTTGACCTAAAAGTATAATGACACAGTAATATGGGTCAATCAGCACAACCCCTGAGTCACCATTGTTGAGTCATTGTAACTCTACATTGGTTTGATGCAAAGGGCTATACTGTACAAATACATGAGCACTGTATGTTTGTGAAGATTTCCCTTCAAGATATGAAATTACTAAAATATTTTTGTGCCAGTCAGTGGGAAAATGTGGAAGGTACATGTAGTGACATCTTATGCTAATGTAATTTGCCAAATGTGACTGGGATCAATATCCCTGTTTTTGTTGTTATTGTTGTTGTTTTTTATGGAAATATAGAAATTCCATAATTTTCTAACTTTGTGTTGATATATATGTTCCCGTACCCTTTGTTTGTCTGTTTGCTTGTTTTTTACTGTACAAATTTATGTATTTGATTAAAGTCAACTTGAAGATAAAGCTCAAATTACTCTTGTGAAAAGGCATCGTCGAGTAGCATTGTTTAATCAAAGTGCCTTCAGGATTTTGCATTCTAGTCTATGAAGCCTGTGACTTTATGTTTCACAAAAAAATGTCCCAGAACATTTGTGAGTTGTTTTTTTTTATTCAGTTATTACCAGCAGTCCAAATGTAATACAGAGAACTGTTTTCACCTCTTGAACTCTACATGATTTTGCTTAAAGTTTATCTGTGAATGCCTGAGTGTATCTCATGAATCTCAAAGCTAGCAAAATGCAGAGTCATTGAGGACTATTAGAATGATGTATATTTCTTCTTTGTTTAATCTCTTGTCAATTACAGCAAGATGAGATCCTGGACCCCACCCTCTTCTTCCTCATCCTCCTACCACCGATCATCTTTGAGTCAGGATATTCTCTGCACAAGGTAAGCCCCGGTATAGCACCATTCAACATACACATACAGTTTGTATACACACCAATCAATCGTTCGTTTGAAGTTTTGTGATCAATTGCCATAGAGATAACCAATTATTCTTTGAATGGTTAGAGATTATATGAATGATTTTGGTGATCATTTACAGTATGTATCCGTCTAATGACAGCCACATGAGAGCACCAAGACACTGTGATCCTTAATCACAAATTTTATGTCTTTACCTTTTTTTTTTTTTTTTTTTTTTTTGTGGTCATGCTATAAGTGTTTGAGAGCCTACATTTTTTATAGTTGGTCTGTATGTGAGTGTTTTTGAGTATATACATTGTACATGTATGCACTGTAAGAGTCGGTGTGAATTTCATGTATGTGTGTGTGCGCACTAGTTTTCTTAAGCGCTGTGACCTAATTATTTCATTGCAGTTATGATAGTAATAATGATAGTGATGATGATGATGATGATGATGGTGATGATGATGATGATGATAGTGATAATTATTGTTATAATGATATTAATATGGTCCTTGTCATCTGGGTAGCCTCTTTAGAGTTGACTCAGTTCTACCAGACTGCCCTGCCATAATTATCACCCTAGCGTTAGAATAGAACATATGAGGCCCCCATCCATTTCAAGCTTTATCGCTGATGATGGTGGTCTCCTGCATTCAATTATCTCTGTCATTTACTGAAAAATGATGTATATTTTATTTTATTAAATGTTTTTGTGTACGTATACTGCTCAATGCAATCACTTATATGTGTACATCTATTTGTGTGCTCTTATCAATTTATTTCACTGCACTTGCTATTCTTTGTCTTTGTACTATTAAAATTTGTGTTCAATTTGTATCTGATTGAATGCAGAAATAAATCAAATCAAATCAGAATAAGAAAATAGAAAAGATTTGAATAATACTTATAAATTACAATTTTTGTTCCCCTTGAGAAAACTAAGCCTATAAAGATGCATGAATGGCTTGTCTGGAAATACCTCTCTGTGTCCACACAAGTCTGCACTCTACAGGAGCACTACGTAGATCATTTGGCATTGGACACACTGCCACTGATTGCATCTCTCCTAGGCTGGCAGTAGAGAAATGACAGAAAATGGCCCTACTTTGCTGATGATGATGCATGATGGAGGTTGCCATGGCAACAGGTTCCTAAAAGCACCCTCTTTAGTAATTCTGCCAGTTGGCGGGGAGCCATGTTAATTCCACGCCTGCACTGGTAGCCAATCTGGCTTGTCATCATTAATGGTGATTTCACCCTGTATCCAGAACTTGATTACCAAACCATCAAGCCTTTATGGCTCATTTCTGTCTTTTTTTTTTTTTTTTTTTTTTTTTTTTTGCTTAATGGATACAGTGTACTGAGTGCCAACATGAAACCAAGATTTAATGACATCATTAAATGCATCTTAGACAGGAAATATCCAATACTTGCCACCGCTTGTATCTTAGCCATAGCAATTCTAGATTTCTTGAAATATAGATAAAAAAATTAGTTGAAAATAATCGACATTTTATGGCTTTAGGCAGAATAAAGTAATTGTATTTACCACTACATGCAGGTAGCAACGGTATGGTTTTGAGAAAGCATTTTCAAAAGATCAATGCCTGAATGTGTATTGGATGTAACATGTAGCTCAGCTTGCAAGATCAATCAAGATACTGCATGGTGCAGGTAGAAGGCATATAACAGTTGTGTGATTTTCTCCATCTCTGTTACAGTTTATATTTGAGTTTGCGCACAATTGACTTTGCTGTCATAATATGTCTCACGTACTGGCAATATACAACAGGTGTATGTGCTTTCACTGTTTGTAGTCCGCTGCGATTGCTTCAAGAGAGGATATACAAACTTGCAATATCAGCACCACCTGTTCTCGGTGGCTTGAGTCATACATCATGTGTGTTGTTCAATGCCACTTGAAGTGTATAGCTTTATCAACCACAGCTTGGTTACTTAGTTATGATAATTATACCAGAAGCTTAACCCGTTGAGGATGAGTCCCAATTATACTCGGGCAGGTGTGTATGGGAAGTGCATGTTGTAGCAAAATTAGACCTCAGTGGGTTAATGTGATTATAATGTATTATTGATGATTGACTTTATTTGTGTGAAGCCCTATAGGAAGTAATTTCATCAGTGCTCACTCAAGTAGAGGTGAATTGATTGCTTAGAAATTTATAACATTAGAAATTAATAAAGCATAACAAAGAAATACAAACAGTCAACTACTAAATCACTGAAATTGAAAAGAATGAGGAAGAAATCTTTTAACAAGAGTCTTTTCATTCATATTTGAACATAAGTGAATCTTGTGACCTCATGTCATACAGACAACTCTGATTACCTATCATCATTCATGTCTCTCTTTAAAAAAAACAACAACAACTAACTCCCATTGCTTTAACCTGTTGTGCATTCTAAAACTTTTCTGAATACACAAATAATGATGACTATATTATGCTTTATGGGCATTATACCATAAACAGAAACAGAACAAAAAAGGTACCTTATCACTAGCCAGTAACATGCTGTATAGTGTATAGCAATCTAGAAGAGAAGGTTTTTCTTTTACATGTATGCAGCTTCCCTAATATTTTGTCCATGGTGTGAGATTGGGACATTTTTGTTCTTCTCCAATACTGAGGCCGTCAACATAATTTCTAGGCTTATTCAAAAGAAGAAGAAAACGAAAGTCAATCCCCTCCAGAAACAAGTGCAATTTAAGTATGAATCGGAGCTGAATGGTGTGAAAGTGTTTTAATAAATGTAATTTTGATTTTCATCAATCTTTGCGCAATTTTTATTCGTGAATCAATGTGTCTTTACATATATGTACTGCTCATCTTTATAAATAGGGATGATGAAAAAGTAATTACCATCATAAAGACTTATAGTCCTTCTTGGGTGGCTGGTCATTATGCAATGAGACATGAATCAATTGTCTTCCTATCTGAAGCCGATCACTTTGGCACATTATATGCAGTGTTTTAATAAATGTAATTTTGATTTTCATCAATCTTTGCGCAATTTTTATTCGTGAATCAATGTGTCTTTACCTATATGTACTGCTCATCTTTATAAATAGGGATGATGAAAAAGTAATTACCATCATAAAGACTTATAGTCCTTCTTGGGTGGCTGGTCATTATGCAATGAGACATGAATCAATTGTCTTCCTATCTGAAGCCGATCACTTTGGCACATTATATGCAGTGTTTTAATAAATGTAATTTTGATTTTCATCAATCTTTGCGCAATTTTTATTCGTGAATCAATGTGTCTTTACCTATATGTACTGCTCATCTTTATAAATAGGGATGATGAAAAAGTAATTACCATCATAAAGACTTATAGTCCTTCTTGGGTGGCTGGTCATTATGCAATGAGACATGAATCAATTGTCTTCCTATCTGAAGCCGATCACTTTGGCACATTATATGCAGTGTTTTAATAAATGTAATTTTGATTTTCATCAATCTTTGCGCAATTTTTATTCGTGAATCAATGTGTCTTTACCTATATGTACTGCTCATCTTTATAAATAGGGATGATGAAAAAGTAATTACCATCATAAAGACTTATAATCCTTCTTGGGTGGCTGGTCATTATGCAATGAGACATGAATCAATTGTCTTCCTATCTGAAGCCGATCACTTTGGCACATTATATGCTCTAAATATTTTTGAGTGGTGACATTTAACATGTGATCAAAGGGAGTATTAGTGTCAAGGCAACTTTGTGACTCCATCTCTTGAACCTCCCTGGTTATACCCACTCTTTCCATCTTGACGCAAGTATACAACGTTATAAAGTATGTGGCACTGAGTATGGCCTTCAAGAAAAACGCACACACAGATGAGGCTTTGCTGTATGAATAAGCACATCAATGTTAATATCCTTTGTCGCTTTCATTACTTTCAAGCAATCCAGGTGCATTTTATAAGGACTGTACAGTGCTTAACAAGTGTTGTGGAACATTTGACCTGCATCAATTGATATTATATTTCTTCCTTTATTTTCATTCGTCTCCCAGGGAAACTTCTTCCAGAACATTGGCTCCATCCTCGTCTTTGCCATTTTTGGCACGCTCATCTCAACGCTGGTTGTTGGAGGTGGTGTGTATCTGCTTGGAAAGGTGAGTGCGGGTCTTTTCTCCCGTAGTGATGTGTATCAGATGCTTGTGTCGAGTCCAATAATCGTTGGCATGCAGCCACACTTTGTGTGTACACTGCACACAGGCCTCAATATATGCCAGTTCATAATTTGGTCACATGCCCATTTCACAAAGCATGAGCTTGCCCAACATAACAATTAATGGAATTCGTGCTCAAACAAAGAATGAACTTGTTTAATAGACCATGTGACCAGAATGGCTTTTCAATTTACACTTTAGGTAAAGATCAGTAGGTCAAATTAAGCCTGGACATCTTTGCTAACAAGCTGTTTGGTTTTTTTCCCCCAGGATATAGGTCCTGAAATATGTCTAGAATAACATACTGATAGTTCGCATAAATCCTACTTGGACACTTTCCGAAATCCAATCTGGCATCCAAAATGGCTGCTATTTCCCATTTTTCACATAACTTTGCAAGTAGATATTGCCAATACACACTTCTCTTCTATACATGTATGTTTTGAGAGACAGGGAAACCAATAAAATACTAAAAATATGCAGAGATTTCAAAAAAACACATTATCATCAAGTAATCTTTAAGATAGCAAACCTTCAAGTGTGTCTACAGAGTACGAAACTAAAAGCTAATCATGGAAGATGGAAGTTTAAAACTTTGAGCTACACTTGAAGTTCTGGAATGTTGTGTGAATGTAACAACTGAATCACTACTTGTACAGCCTAATACCTTAAGGGAGGAATATGTCGCAGACAGGAGAGTTAATACCAGAAGGAAGCTGTGTGGCTTTTTGGAAAGGAAGTATGGATTTCTCTGGGGAAACCATGTCTCTTGAGCACATCAGTGTTTCACTCATCACAGAGCAAAGCATGGGGTGCATCAGCAGGTGCATCAACCATTTACCGGTTAACATTCTAAACCTATCGCATCTGACGGATAAAGTGTGATAGAGTTACTTAATCATGTTAAAATCTGTCTACAAAGCAATTAATTAATGTGGTCTGGCTAATTTTCATAGTAACATATTCCATTGTGTGCCAATTTGTTTAAGGGACTGAATCACTGTAATGGAATAGTTTAAACTTATTTTTGCTATCCATCTTTACTGTTAGATACTTTTAGTAATATTTCATTTCAGTAGAATGCAATACACTGATTACACATCTGAATGAGACAATTAGAATAACTGTGGCTACTGTATCAATATGTTTTTCTATAAGGCTATGGATAGAGTCAGAGGACCCACATGTTTACACTTATAGTAATGTATTATTTCAAAAGAAACAGACACAGAATACTGCACTATTCCATGGTACCGCCAATCATTCCCCCCCCCCCCCCCCCCCCGAGAAAAAGTGGCTTCAATCCCCTCATTTAACTTGAAATACATAAACTGGGACATGTTTTCACATTTTGGGATATAGTGTTATGATATTTTCCGAGATTTAATTCTGGTTTATTATCTCTTTTTTTTTTTAAAGTGTCACTATAAAGCTCGAACAAAAATATAAGTCGTGCCTATGTGAACATAAATGGACCACAAGACGTTAGAGTATGTGGCATATAATACGCACATCGACATACACCGCTGCAAACACACACACACACACACACACAAACATATGCATATATTGTAAAATGCCATGCTTTACTCATAGATGATTTGTTTGTGTGGGTGGACATGATCAAATTGTATTATGTCGGTAATTTGACAATTACCATATGGTTTTGGAGTACATATGTAGTTTCATAATTATCCAGTTTCTTATCACCTTTGATGTAATGGTGTAGAGAAGTTTTGCAATGACTTGGCTGTGCCATTTTGACTTTTCACTGAATTCCCCAATATATTTCTAATTATACATGTTCTCTAAAAATGCCTAGTCGAGAGCAGCAGATGACTTTTTTTGCCCCGTGAGACATCCTCGTATACCAGTAAAAATGAGTTGTTTAAGGGAAGTCATTGATTGCGATAACAGACAGCAGCCTCTAAAAGTTACTGGTTGGTACAAGATATTACACAGATCTTGGCTGGTAGAAGGTGTAATGTACTATTTTCAGACTTGAAGGAGGAAGTAATATTTTCTTGAGCAAGAAACAAACAAAACAAAATAAGCAAACAAACTCCATATCATGTTACACTTGGGGAAAATATAACTCTACTTCCATTACATTTTTTCATATTTGAAGGGAAAAAAGTTGAAAAAAAAAGTCTTCATCAGTGAATAAATATCATATGGTTGTACATGTAGTTAATAAGGCAATGTATACACACAAAAAAAAAGACGAAAGAAAGTAACATTATATACTCATTTGATTCCATATCAATGTAAGTTGAATTCTGTTTGTAGTAAATTCCAAATCATTTACATGGTAATTCATAAACATGCTGCATGAGCAGCAGTCAGTGAATATTGTACAATCAACCTCACCCAAGTCGAATTTATTTGGACTGAAGAAATAGCTTCAACTATGGAGAAAATTTGACTTGAGGGATTAGAAGCAATAGAATATAAATAGAAGAGGATTTGAAAAGACCTTTGACTTTCAAGATGATTATTCCACGTATGCAAGGTCGACTTAAAAGCAAGGTTGACGGTATATGCTCTTTCATATTCAGGGTTCGAAATTGGCGATGGTCCGCTGGCCATTGGCCACCCAAAATCACATCGAACTAGCTAAAAATCGTAAAATTCTGAAGTTACTAGTCCATCTGGCTAGCCAAAATATTGCTACAGTGTCAAAATTGATTCTAAGTAGTCCGCCTGGGTAGTTAAAAAAAAAGTTAAGTGCGACCCCTGATATTTCATAAGAGGTTTCTCATTATCTCAAAAAATCATCATCAAAAAACATTGAAAACCTTAGGTTGACCATGGAGCTATACATTTTGTACGTTTGTAGCTCCATGGGTTGTCTATAATTAAGCTGTTTTGGGGTATGTGTGAAGATATTTTGTCAACTTTTCCCAACAGTCCAAATCAGGCAGACAGTTAAACCCAAGTTAACGTAATACAGTGCTCTTCTTTTGGTAGCATTTTATTGTGAAAGTTATTAGCGAAAGTAATTTGCCTTCTGAAGTCATCTGCATGTCCTGGATATTGTAGTCCCATCCATGCATATATCCATGCATGGTTGTATGCAATTTGGTTGGATGGTCAATTAGTTATTTATTTGACCAGTTGATAAAACATAACTAGAGGAGCTAGCAGGGATAATATGGATAGTAAAGACTTGCTAATTAGCAAGTCAGCAGCTCAAGCAAATATGTGTAAACCTGGGGTCTATCATGGCCATTTTTATACACCTTGATATATTGCCCACAGAATACTAATTTTAAATATTGACACCCTGTCCATGGTAGGCAAATGCTGTCTGTGCATTAGGTGTGTTTGTGGGGGGGGGGGGGGAGGGGGCATTGCAGTGGTCACAGAAAACATATGGCTGCCTTTGATGCATGGCCGTTTGGAGGAGGAGAACATTTACATTGTATGCTGTAAGTTATCTTCATGAAAACTGTCAGTCCTTGTACCACACAGACATACAGACAGACATACAGACACTCACAGACACACTCTGACATGCACATACACACATACTGTACCCATAGGCCCGAATTCACGAAGGTGGTTTAAACTTAAACCATGGTACAAATTTAGACCATGGTCTAAAATACATGCGCGCATCAATGCACGTTTTTTGACTGGATGCCTGTTAGCGTACGCAATCTGTCAATCATATCTACGCAGAAGAAATATTTAGTATACATAACCCATGGTTTAAATTTAGACCACCTTCGTGAATTCGGGCCATTGACTTCATATAGGCCTATACATACATATGCGGACACAGACATGCACATAGCATCTTTTTGCAATTCAAGTATGTGTCAAATCTTAAGATTTTTTTATTTTCATAGATGTTGAAATCTCTTTCTATTCTATTTTTTCAAGCTGCTAAGCAACATATTGTGGCAAAAATGATTTAAATTTTATCTATGTGCATATAGTGTACACAGTAGCCAGAAACAGTCGTGCATTAGATTCACCACCACGCAGATGATGATACTGTCCAAAATTGGCCTTCTAAAAATAGCAAGAGAGCTATGAAACTTCATCTGTGCCAGTGACTTGGCAGGTGTGAATTATGGGTATCACGCATCACCGTTATTTATCTGCCCTGACATTAAGAATTCTGGTCATCAAAGCATTTTGGGGTTTTTTTTTCATGAAGAGGGGGATATCACAGGAATGCATATTAAAAGGAGGCTATGGGTGCTTTCTTGCTTTTGTTTTCTCAGAGAAAATATATTGATCAGTGGTTTGATTTGCCTGCATTTTGTACTTAACATGAATGCCGTGACTGTGAGCCACTTTGTGAGTTTTTTTTTTTTAGCTTAACATTAAAGGACAAAATTCACGTTTATACAACATATGGATTGAGTGAATGCAGCAATACTAGAAGAACACATCATTAAAAGTTTGAGGAAAATCAGACAATCAATTTAAATGTTATGAATTTTTAAAAGTTTGTGGGCACCTGATCACTGCTAGATGAGAAGACTAATACTGTTTATGATGTCACATGTGTTTAACGAAGGAAAATATGGAGAGAATTCAACAAAATTTCAATTTTTGAAAAAAAAAGCACACTTTCCTTTGACTTTTCTTCTTCCTGCCTTCGGAGAGAGGCAAGTCAAGTGCTCTTTTGTCATGTGAGAAAAGGGAAAATGTGTTGTATTTTCTTTTACTGTTCTAGCATGGAGTCAAAAAGGGACTTGAGCTTTTGATCCTAGCAGAATTGTCGTCAGAGGCAATATGACAAACAGGCAGAGAAAGCAATCACATATAAGGACCTCACACAACAAGAACAGTCAGGGACTGGCTAGGGACAAAGAACAAAGAAAACAAAAGGGGAGGGTAGGAGGTCATGGGCAAGGAGCCCACCAGGTAAAGGGAGGGGGATTAGAGCAGGAGGGTGGACAGACAAAAGGCAGAGGAGGGTCAGTGATGATCCCGAGGACCATGGGTGGAGACCTCTGAAGGATAAGCATTGAATAGGGAGGCAACATCTAACAAGTTAAGGAACAACAGAGGGATAAAGAAAGGAAAAGAGTGAAATAGCAACAGTATGGGGGGGGGGGGATGGCTGAGCAAGCAGCGAGCCCTAATAAGGTGTACCAAGAGGAGGCAACGAAATGAAAGTGAGAGTCAACCAACAAATGCAAGTTATCAAACATATCGAAGTATATACAATAAAAAAGCATGTAACATCACAAGCCTCTCATCCAGCAATGGCAGCACTGAAACTTCAAAAATTCATAACTTTGAACGAATTGTCTGATTTTCCTCAAACATTAACTAATGTCTTCTGCTATTTATAACTGAAGTCTCTCAATCCACATGTGTATAACTTAAAAGGTGAACTTGTCCTGTAATAATCCAAGGAGAAATGCTATTACATTGTTTAGGGATGGTGAGAATAAGTAGGAAAAGACACATTTTTTTTTCTCTTTGTTATGAAATCGATTTAATTTCTAAGTGGATTTCTTCTTAGGTATGCTTCTTGGGAGAAAAGCAGAAATTCAGAGATTTAAAGACAGTAGAAAAATGGTCTATTATTTCCAGTGATGATTTCACCAGTGAAAGCCAACATATGTGAAGCAGTTTTTAGCCTTGAAGATATCAGCTGTATTTCCCCCTCTTTCATCCATCCATGCAGGCCAAGGTTGCCTACGAATTGACGCTGGTGGAGAGCTTTGCCTTCGGTTCACTCATCTCGGCTGTCGATCCCGTTGCCACTCTGGCCATTTTCTCCGCCCTGGATGTCCACCCTTTGCTCAACATGTTGGTGTTTGGCGAGAGCATTCTGAACGACGCCGTCTCCATTGTGCTGTCTAAGTGAGTCAATCACCACTGTGATGATTTCTGCATGTCTGTTTAAATGTTGATTAAATTGTTATAATTGATGGCAGAATGGAATTGCTTAGTGGCGGAGAATACCTTGTTAGCTTTGTTCATTATTTTGATATGAATTAATATATTTATCACTGAATGAGATTTGTGATCCTTTTTGGTATTTCCAGCAATGAGCTGAAGAAAAGCCTTATAAATAGTTTCCTAGTGGCATAATGTACCATTCTCAAACAAATATTAATGCCTGGTGCTCACACATATATATGGGAACCCTGCTTTAGTGCTTCAAGACTTTATGAAACATATCTCGGATCAGTATGTAATTTTTTTAGCATCCGGAAGACTACAAACTGCTTGACTGAGATATGTCTTGACAACTTTTCCTTGTTGGCAGATGCTATGTGCACTTGACTGTATTTTTCTGCATATCTTTATGTATACATCGTGTACCAGTATGTATGAATATGTATGAAATGACAGTAAACAGAGAGATAGATAGATAGATAGATAGATAGATAGATAGATAGATAGATAGATAGGTAGATAGGTAGAGAGATATGTATAGATAGTTGTATAGGTGAGATAGATTAATAGGTAGATAGACTTAAAGATAGATACACACAGACACGCACATATACACACATTAGTTTTTATCTGCCATCTTTTCTCTTTCGGCTGCAGTACGGTGATCAACCTGAACTCTCCTGAGATGGCAGAAATGTCGGCTCTGAGTGCCTTTGGCTACACTGTGGGCTCCTTCTGCCTCATGTTCTTTGCTTCTTCCTTGATTGGCATAGCAGTGGGCCTGATCAGCGCTCTCATATCCTTTGGGAAAAAAAACATTCAGACAATTTTTCTGAATACTCTTCCTGTTTTTTGCAGTACTTGTTACTTGTAACCACCATTTTATGATGATAGAGATACAGATTCTCAAACTCAGAAAACTGCAAAATGCTGAGTTTGGTTGGAAAGTCAGAAATCTGGTAGTTATTCAGAAATTGAAAAGTTTGATCACAAATGTATATTATATACTACCTTGTAATGTTCCATTGAAATCTGACAGTGTTAGACTGCTTTGATAAATAAAACTTTTTGGTTCTTGTGAAGATAAAGGGTATTTAGTTTTTGTACTTGCTCTCTTGTGGATGCTTTAAGATCAATTTTGCTCAAAAAGAGAACTTTTTTAGGTCACCAGTTTTCTTACCAATTGGTTATGGTAGGTTTGATATGCTTGATAAAATATGACAACTCCTACCATTAAATGGTTGTCATGATAGTTATTGTTTTGGTGTAATTAGTGGCTATGGAAATCTCTTCAGGAGGTTGTAATTGATGAGAGTATAGGGTGCTTGTGATTGGTTTGGTCAGTTAAGGGGTCAGTGCTTCCCTCCCCTCCCCACCCCCTTTCAATGAGAAGAATCCTGGGGGAAACCCCTCAAAAGTTGTGGGTTTCTGGCTGGGGGGTAGGTTAATAGCCGTTCCACGGCCCCTGTAAGATGGTAAAGATGAAGAACTCTTAGTGTGACTGTGCATCCAAATCTTCTTTAACTCTCACCTCACCTCCTGAAGCATATCGATCTGAGGAACACACCGTCTCTGGAATTTGGGCTCATGCTCATCTTTGCCTACCTACCGTACGCCCTCGCAGAAGGGGTCAAGTTGTCAGGTACACTGAGCCTTGTGATTTTGCTTCCAGCTTTTCAGATACCTCAATATCAAACCAAACGCACACGCACATTTACTGTAAAGCCAGAAATGTTAATGTGCATTTTAGTTTCTTGAATTTTGCAAGAACCAGGATTCGTGAAATTAAAATGCACATGGAAATTCTCGTTTGCACTATTTACAATGAATTTGTGAAAACTTCATGTCGCGAAAAAAGATGGTCGGCTCCAATTCGGGATTGTTTCATGCCCCGAAAATATCTGGCCTCACAGTGTGCGTACACAAAGACATATTCATGCAGGCATATACTACACCCTGCATGCAAACTTGTCTGAATCTCAGAGAAAGGCTTGTGGGGGGGGGGGGGGGGTTTGCTCCTCAAACATGGATAATAGGATGGAGTAATTAACTACCGCTTTGTTGATTATTTTGTGGCAAGGTTGTCTCCTCCAAATTAAAACCATGTTATAGGTGTGAATGCTTGACGAGAAATTCTGCACTCTGTGTAACGGTAGCTTTGTGATCCATGAAGAGAAGCCCTGTGCTATGTACGACTTTGTGATCTATGATGGAAAACTGTTCACTGTATTATAGCTTTGTGAACCATGACAGGAACTGACATATTAGGATTCTAATTTATCATTCATACTAGCAGAGCTTAGAGATTTTATAACCAACTTAATGGTACCATGGTACCGTCAAATTCAAATTCAAATTCAAATTCAAATTTATTTCACATGCTAAAAAGAAAACATCACGTTCACAATCAAACAGAAGAGAAAAATATACAATCAACATAGCACGTGAGGGATCAGTAAAGGCTGTATGAAGCCTATCGAGGCCGATTCCCTTACAAACAATAAATAGTACGCAATTTCCATCAAATATACATCAAGGAACAAAAACAACAAAGAAACATCACAGAAAAAAAAAGTGGCAAAATTATTACAATAATTACTCAATTGCACTTTGTATTAATAACATTTTATATTTACGTTTAAAAGATGACAGTGTTGGACTCTCTTTAATAAAAGTTGGCAACTCATTCCAGCATTTTGCTCCAGTGTATCTAATTGTAGTCTTAGAGAACTTATATCTGTAAAAAGGTAAACATATCTCGTTGGATCTAGTGTTGTAGGCATGGATTGCACTATTTGGGGTAAACGAATTATGGAACGTGACAGGTAAGACACCTTTAAAGTATGAAAACATAAATGTAGCCACTTGTAATTGCACAATTTGATCAATTTCAAAATTTTCAATTTCTTAAACAGTACTGCAGTGTGTGCAAACGGATCTACATTACAGAGTATTCTTATTGCACGCTTTTGTAACATCAAAACACGATTCAATAAATATAAAGAACTATGACCCCATATTATTGCACAATACGTTAAATGTGGGGAAATCATTGTATGATACATGGTTAATAGAATTTTTAAAGGAAATATATGTTTCAGATAATTTATGACACCAACAATTCTACTTATTTTGATACAAATATCATCAAAATGACCTTTCCATGTTAATCCATCATCAATTGTAACACCAAGAAATTTTACTCTGTTGACCTGCTTGATTGTGACATTACCTATAAATATTTGTAAAACATCTTCATCTATTACCTTATTTTTTGTCTTAAATACCATGTAACATGTTTTATCAATATTTATAACCAAACGATTTGCAGTAAACCAAGAATACACTTTCTGCATTTCTGAATTTATCATATTATTAACTTCATGCACATCCCGGCCTGAAAAAAATAGGTTTGTATCATCTGCAAATAATATGGAATATAAATTAGGGCTTACAAACTGCAAGTCATTAACAAAAAGCAAAAACAGAAGAGGACCCAGTACAGAACCTTGTGGAACGCCTGTATTCACATAACACAATTCTGATTTTGTATTATTCACAACTGTATATTGTATACGATTTGATAAATAACTTTTAAACCAGTTCAAAACATTTCCTCTTATTCCATAATATTCTAATTTCATAATAAGTATTCTATGATCTATACAATCAAATGCTTTTGTTAAATCTAAGAATATTCCGACCAAAAATTCATGATTTTCAAATGCATTTGATATTCTTTCCATCAATTTAAGTAGCGCCATATATGTAGAATAACCATGTCTAAACCCAAACTGCTGATGATACAAAATATTATTGCTGTCAATAAATGATATCAATCGAGCATAAACTAATTTTTCAAACAATTTAGTAAAAACTGACAACAATGATATTGGCCTATAATTTTGTAGCTGGTGTTTGTCCCCCTTCTTATAAACTGGAATTACTTTTGCTACTTTAAGTTGTCGTGGGAATATCCCACTTTCCAAAGATGAATTTAATATTGCACACAGGGGTTCCATTATAAAACATATTGATTTCTTGAATACATTGACGTGAATATCGTCATCACCAGGACTCTTATTTACTTTCAAATCATTGACAATAGTTAACATTTCCGATATAGTAATAGGCTTAAAAAACATAGATTGGCTATGGGAATTGCGCAGGTAAGTATAAACAGAAGCAGATGCATTGGACACTTCTGATACAATATTTCTACCTATTGCACAAAAATACTCATTAAAATGTGTTGCTACAGACACTGCAGAATCGATACACTGATCATTGACTCGTAGTCTAGTGGGATTTCTGAAAAAGGGCTCTCTAAAAAGGTGTTAGAGGCATTTTTGAGTAAAAGTTGGGAACCGGGCTATTTTACCTAATTTGAGTATGCTGAATCCGAAAAATCCGGTTCCCAAGCGAAATTCACTGATCTTGACCATCTAATTTGCATAAACAAAATGGCTGCCCAGCCACAGAAATTGTCAGTTTCAGACACGCATTTTCTAGAAATTCTTTGCAAACAAGCTTGAAAAAAGTGATTTGAAATCTTTGTACAGAGAATGGAATTAGCAATTTGAGTGATAAACGTTTCCCAGGTGGTAAATGGTATATTTCTTTCATAATTATGCAAATTACGACTGAAATATGCATATATATATATATATATATATGTATATTAACACTGGAAGAGTAATTTTTACATTTTTCTTTTTCTTGAGAGGCAAGTTAGGCACTAAATATGTAGACTTTAAGGTTTTGAGGGTTAGGAAAACTCCGGTTCCCAAGCGAAATTCACTGATCTTGACCATCTAATTTGCATAAACAAAATGGCTGCCCAGCCACAGAAATTGTCAGTTTCGGACACGCATTTTCTAGAAATTCTTTGCAAACGAGCTTGAAAAAAAGTGATCTGAAATCTTTGTACAGAGAATTGAATTAGCAATTTGAGGGATAAACGTTTCTCAGGTGGTAAATTGTATATTTTATTCATAATTATGCAAATTAGGACTGAAATATGCAGATATATAAGTATATAATAACACTGGAAGATTAATTGTTACAATTTTTTCTTGAATGGCAAGTTAAACACTAAATATGTAGACTTTCAGGTTTTGAGGGTGAGGAAAACTCCAGTTCCCAAGCAAAATTCACCAATCTTGACCATCTAATTTGCATAAACAAAATGGCTGCCCAGCCACAGAAATTGTCAATTTCAGACAAGCATTTTCAAGATTTTGTTTTTTGTTTTTTGCAAATGAGCTGGAAAAAGTGATTTCAATTCTTTGTACATAGAATGGAATTAGCACCTTGAAGGATAAACGTTTTTCAGGTGGTAAATAGTAGGCCTATATTTCTTTGAAAATTATGCAAATTAGGACTGAAATATGCAGATGAATATATAATTATTAACACTAAAGAGTAATTTTTACATTTTTTGTGAGAGGGAATTTAAAAACATTAGATATGTAGACTTTCAGGTTTTAAGGGTTAGATAAATACCAGAATCCCTTCTCAGTGGTATCAAAATAAATTGCAAATATTGTAATTGGTATGCACATCATAATGTATGCTTCATGAGTTTTTAATTTGTGCATGCAGTAATTCAATAGCCTATATACCCTGGTGGGATTTTATTTTTCAAATCCTGTAAAAAGGTCCTTTTGGATTTTTTTTTTAATTCAAGTTAGGAACCCGATTCTTAACCAAAATTGATTGCGCTAAGGCAAGAAAACAAAAACAAAACAAACAAAAAAGGGTCTTATTCAAGAGAATGACCTTTAACATCTAATTTGCATAATACATACAAAATAGCCGCAATATTGCGTAGTACATCGATAATCGCAAAACGAATTCATGAAAACTCTCTCTACGCGGATCATGACTCAACTTTTTATGGAGGGGGTGGAAAAATGTCATTGATCAATGCCATCGTGTTCATATGCAACATCCATTATTGTATTGTTCCAATATGCAAATCTGTAACATCAGCACAGAAATTCTATTTCCCAGTTAGCCAGAGCATGGTACTCTCATATATGATAACATATGATTATACATAGCAAGCATTCGTCTATAGGTTGAAATGGGATAGGTGGTTTTATAGTATTTTCTCTTGAGGCGTTTTTTTTTTTTCTTGCAAGTCGAAGAAAAACATCTTTAATATCACAACAAGCATTACTGATGCCCCAATGAATAAACAAAATATGTTGTAAGTCCGTTAGATGAAATCATATATTTTTTTTCTAAAGACTGGAGAAGGATCCAATGGGAAGTTAAGCTTGTAGAATAGCCGCGATCACACACTGGCAAAAGATCAAAAAGTTTAAGATCGCGATCTCCAAGATCTCAAAAAACGCGGTCAGATTGGCAAAATATCGAAAAGTTTAAGATCGCAATCTTTAAGATCTTAAAGTTTTTCAAGTGCGTGTGACTGCAAACTTTCCGCGAAACTTCCCACTACAGGGATATTTCATTTTATAATGCCATCCCCGCCAAACTTCTCGGTCTCTTGCCAGTGTGACCGGACAACAAAAGATCGCGAAGACTTCACGATCTTAAACTTTGCGATCTTTTGCCACTCTGACCGCGCCTTGTCATGATAATCTTAAATAACGATATTACAATAGCAGTGAGGGAGAGGAAATGAAAAAAAAAAGACGTGTGGCATACATCTACCTAGATTTGATCCTTCTACATCTGTTCAAAGAATGTAACTTAGTCAACTTCAAGACAGTTTGAACTCTGAAATTGCCTCGGCCAGTGCAGTCTGCGAAATAAGGGGTTTACACCTTCCTGGTCCTTTTTTATTTTGTTTTCAATATGCGTGGATAACATACCGCCAGTGATAACCACCAGGTATTGATGCATTTCAATTTATTCTTAACTGGACGACACCACGTTCCCTTGTGTGTCTGACTTCTGATATATCTCACGAGGTGTGATTCAGATCATAGAAATCACATTCTTAGCAAATAGGCCTCTAGCTTTAAGGACCAGTGGTTTGTAAAAACTAATGAATACTGAATACTCATTAGGAACCATGTTACATACAAAAGATTCCACATCGTATCAGACGTAAATGGTCGCCATTTACATGAACATGAAGTTACTTTTGTTCCCTGGAGAGATAACATCGATCCGATAGCTACCTCAAAGAGACCTTTCTTCCGTAGATGCTGGAGTTGTGTTTTTTCAGTCAGACTGATACTGACAGTAGCACTCTTAGTAAAGCAAGTGATCAAGGACTCATAATCATCAAGGATGCTGCTTGTGCGAGAAGAAAACTAAAGGATTCCAAGACATGGTTGTTATCAGTCGTCTTTATAAGAATAAACTTATATTCTATTCAAAAGATGCATCACACAAGCTCCTTTGACACACACAAAAAATTATGTTCCGCCATTTTACCGACAAAAGTAAACTGAACGCTCGCGGAAGCAGATCAACGACAATACTCCTGAATAAAAAGGAAAGAAAGAAGAAAACCTGCTCACTGTGCCAGACCTGATCTTTCTTCACCTTTAGATAATGGGTGGGAACGTTTTGATCTGGCCTACAGCCTGTACAACTGATGTATCTAGCTCCAATCCTGCAAAGTTGCCTTGAGATGATTTCATTTGCATGCGAAAGCAATGCAGAACGTTTCGATGCAAATGTCACAAATCAGGCCTACGATGTTCAGCAGCGTGTGCATGTTAGCAACAGTGTGATGATGCAAACCTTGCATGAATGTATAGATCAATTAAGCTCGATTGAGAAATAGACTTTTCGACTCAGATTATGTTTCTTCGACAGCGAAAATATAAAGGTGTTGATGACTGAAGAATTACAAAGTCATCCTTATTTTCTGTTTCCGACACTGTCCGGAGATACCAGGATTTTTTTTTTTTTGACCCTGAAGAATGGGTGAAGAGATAGATAAAAAAGCCATAAATCATGTTCGCAGACGAGATTTATGAAAGTTGCCAGACTTGCAGATTGAAACTGCAGATTGAAAATAATTATAAACCAATTTATCCAATGAAAACGACAAAGTACAGGGAAGGATAAAGTGACCTTGCACTAATCTATAGGGTAATGTATAGTGATGTGATTGCCCGATAACTAAGATAGCAAAAACTTGTTTTTTGGTAAATATGGACAGAAAATGGGTAAATATTTGCATAATTTATTATGCGAATGAGATAATAGAGGTGTGTTGGTTAGTAGTTGCAGTTAATTTTTGTATCTCTTAATCACACCAGGAATCATTAACAGGCCTTGATGTAATCTGTTATGAAACATATTCATATATTGCGGCATGCGTTGAAGAATCTTGAAACCTGCCTGGTCTACGGCCTCTTGAATACCAATTTGCAAACATATTTCCGTAAGTTATTCAGTTCTTCTTTATTGATTGATTCCAGTACTTGATTTACCTCGAACTCTGACGACACTATGATGTGCAACTTGTTTGCCCGATAACTTAGCTGTATTTCAGTACGCCAGGTACATTTTGATAGCAAGACTTTGTTTTAGGGAATATATTCATAGAAATGGCCAACTATTTGTATAATTCATTATGCAAATTAGATTATTAGGGCATTTCTAATAGCTGTTTTTTCTTGTATCTCTTTGTCACAAAAGAATCATCAATTTAGGTCTTGATATGATCACTATAATGATTGAGATTCCTATATCGCGGCAATGTGTTGGGGAATCTCGAAGCCTGTCGTAGTATAGCCTCTTGCATAACAATTTGCATACGTAATTGAAAATTTATTGTTGTATTTTTTTTTCTGAATTGGTTGATTCCAGTGCTTAATTTTACTCGGACTCTGATGACACCATGTACACTTTGTTTGACCGATAGCATATCACATTTCACTACGCCAAGGTACATTTTGATAGCAAAACTTTGTTTTAGGGGAAAATATGTTGAGAAAATGGAAAAAAATTGCATAATCTATTATGCAAATGAGATGCGTGTTTTATTTTAATACTTGAAGTTGGTTCTTGTATCTCTTTATCAGACTAGGAATCGTGAACCGGTCGTGATACAATGATGACTATGATAAGAATTATGATTCAGATTCATATAATTTATTGCGGCGATGCGTTGTAGAATCTAGAACCCTGCCAGTTATGTATCCTCTTGTATACCAATTTGTATAGATATTTGCATAAGTGTCATTCAACTCTTATGAATTGATTGATTGCAGGACTTGATTGGACTCTGACGACACCACGTACTTTTTGTTTGCCCGATAACTTGTTAAAATGATTAAAAACAGAAGTGAATAAGTATAGGTAGGGCTACTATACATATGCGGTGAGGTAATGCATTGCTGTATCAGCGGCAACTCCTAATTTGCATATTTCACTTCTTAATTTGCATATAATAAGTGATAGTTCTGAACAATAACGACCTAGCTATTGTCTCCGCACCTTAATTTCTAAAATTATTACTATTTCTGCATGTCTATGGAGATTTCATGAAAATTAGATCATCGAAATACCTTAAAAAGCGATGGATTGGCGGCCATTTTGTTTATGCAAATTAGATGCTCTTAGACTCAAAATTCCGCTTGGGAACCGGAATTTTTGGATTCAGCGTACTCGAATTATACAAAATAGACCGGTTCCCAACTTTTACTAAAAAATGCCTCTAACAGTCATATTTTCTCCAAATCCCACTAGACTATTGCAATGATTCAATATGGTTATTCTGCCTTTGTTTATTCATTACATCATTAATAAGAGACCATGTTTTCTTTAAATTCCCACGCACACAACTAAATTTCCTGTAATAATACTCACGCTTCCTTTTACGTATTTCCTTATTAACTAAATTCCTATACTGTTTAAATTTCTGTTCATTGGTGGCAGTACGATTCCTGAGATACTTACGATATAATAAATACTTCTTTTTACACATTTTTGTAAGCGTGCTATTAAACCATGGTTTGTCATTCCTTCTCACTCTGTGCACACATCTTTGTAGCGGAAAACACTTATCATAGAACAGGAGATATTTGGCAAGAAAGGCATCGAATTTATCATCTACATTGTGCATATTGAGGATGTACTCCCAGTTACACGTATAAAGCATATTACAGAAATACTGTATAGATGGGTCATCAAAGACACGTCTAGATCTGTTGCCTTCAATGTTGCTGTAAAAGTTGCATCTTATAATAGTAAATATCGGTAAATGATCACTAACATCACATGTAAATATCCCGGATATGACAATACTCTCTAGATTATTCACAAAAATATTATCTAGAAGTGTTGATGACTGTGTTGTTATTCTAGTGGGTTTTGAAATTACCGGAGAAAATGAATATGATGAAAACATGTCGATGAAAGCATCAACAGTCGACACAGATGACAATAAATTTACATTAAATTTACATTTTTTTTTTTGTAATGATACTGATAATTAGGAATCATATATCAAGGTCTCATTTTATTGCACAATGTCCTTGTTGGGACATCTTACAGCACATTTGAAGTTGTAGGTGTGGTGGAGATAGAAATTTTCGAATTAATTTTCGAATTATTTTGCTTTTTTTAGCATGCATATCTAGCCTCACCATAGTTTTTAATGATAGAGCTCCCATGTGCCAATATCTTTGTGTTTAGTATATTTTATGATGATGATGAGATTTTTTTTTGTAATGATACTGATAATTAGGAATCATATTGCCAGTAACTTGTCAAATGATCATGATGTGAAGAGAAATTATCTTCTTCCAGCTCAAGGAGAAATTTGATAGGAAGAGAGAGAGCGAGAGAGAAACAGAGACGGTTAGAATGTAAGCCGCACAAAACAAGATAGAACATCTATGCCTTCAGGCCAAGCTTAAAAGATGCACCAGATGATATACTTTTTACAATTTGTGAGGGAAATTTGTCCCAAAGCAGTGTTTCTATTGTTTCAAAGACTTTCATCACCCTATGAGGTTAACAATTTATTACAGCACAAGCAGACCAGTGTGTGAGGATTAAAAAGCTTTTTATTCATAGTCTTTTCTTCCCATCTGTAGGGCCTATGTATTGATTCTTTTTCTTTCTTTTTTTTTCATATCTGTACATCCTACAAGTACTTTGAAGCCCATATCATTATGGGATGTACATCTGAATAGTCACTGCCTATTCAGTAATTCTGTGGAGACTGTAAAATGTTCTTCCTGAGTGAAATAGAAAAATATCTATATCTTCTTTCTTTATTGACTGCATATAAGAAAGTTGCTATCAAAATAATGAAAGTACGGTGAGAGGGGAACAATGATTGTCGAAAGCCAATGGAACACATTGAGCATGCCTAATGCTGGGGCACCAGGCAATGTCATGGGAAAATTCAACCAGTGTGTGTTATGATACTTGAATACTGTTCTGCAGCATGAGATCAAATGACTCACACTTCCCTATAGAGTAGTTTCTAATCTTGGAGACTAAATTACGTTTGAAGATGATGACGTAAGTTCCTTCATCAAACATTATTTTCTGGGTTGAATGTCACTCTTAGGTACTTAAAGACACAGACTCAGATTTTTCATCCTGTGTTTTTAATCTAAAAAAAAAAAAAAAAAAAAAAAAAATCAACACGCACGCACAATAAGAGACCAAAAAAGATAACAAAATCAACAAATTTCGGGTACATGACAAATTGGTGCTGGCATTTAATGTTACTTTTTGTATTAGGTAATCATGACTTGATATCCAATCTTCACTTACACTGTCTGCTAGAAAGTGACTTAACCTGTTGTGTGCTTTAAGTGCCAGTTGGCACCGAAAACCCATGGATAGCAGTCTACACACTAATTGATTGTCAAGGATCCCTGACATAGAAGGGGTTAAAGGCATAGTTTACCACCTGTAGATGAAACAAAAAGCCAGCATTAGTGCTTTAAAATAGTTCTAAAATGTGAGTTAGGGATAGAAACAACCACTAAAAAAATTGTAATCCATATAATCTATGTTATTAAGTGTTTTGAAATACACAAAATGCGAACAATTGTTATAATAAAAATGTTTCCAGACTAAACCGTCTACATATGGTTTAATAAGAAAACTACTGATATCTACTTATATTTTAGGCTTTATTGTGAAAATTTTATATGGTAGGGTGTTATGTGATACAACAGACCTACACATATGCATCACTTAAATCACTGCTCCCAAAGGTAAACAGGACCTTTAACACTCTTACGACCAGCAGCTCAAAACTTTAAGGACAGTGAATACACTCATGTTGCTGTTATGACTGACAAAAGTTAATGAGAAATTGATTTTAGGCAAAGAGCATTCAGTTTGGGATTAGTTGTTTGCTCCATACAAATATTTACTCAGTATTACTTTATTCATTTGTTCATGCATATGGCATTACATGCCTGCTTAATATCATCGAGAGCAAATCACAGGTGGCCAATATCATTTGCCTGCGTACTACACACAGGGCCTTCATTTTGTGTCCCAGCTATCAAAGGGGATGGCTATTAACTGATCAGTGGGAATCAGTGGGAATGCTGGGGGATGATTGTTCCAATCCTTGTGGGATTCATTCAAGAGTACATTATATATCTATTGTTGTGTGAAAATTATTTGCTTCAAAATGGTCTCATATTCAAGTAATGTGCAGTTTAATCGCCCTGTCACTGTACAGGCATGCTAATCTGGAAACATTAAACTGCACATTACTTGAATATGAGACCATTCTGAAGCAAATAATGTTCACACAACAATAGATATATAATGTACTCTTGAATGAATCCCACAAGGATTGGAACAATCATCCCCCAGCATTCCCACTGATTCCCACTGATCAGTTACTAGCCAGCCCCTTTAAAGGTAAAGCTTTGCAAACGCTCTGTGTAATTGAAATCTTTAAATCATATTGATTAATAATATGATTTCTGTTTTATGTACTGTATAAATTGTTATTTTCACGAATTTCGCAAATCACAGTTGGATCGCGAATTTAACAACACGCGAAATTGTCTCCATGCGCTTTGCTGATATAGCATTAATGTAAGTGTCGGCATTGATTCGTGAAAACAACATCTCACGAAAATGTCAATGACCTCATCATTCGTGAAAATATCTGTACGCGAAAATAACATCGTATACAGTATATGTTCACATGAAGTTTGATGTTGTTAACATTTTACTTCAGCTTTTCGATATGAGATTTCAAAAGAAAACCTGTTTTGAAGTAAGCCATGTTCAGACGTATTTCTAGTCGTAGTAAAATTTTATGGTGCAGCAATTAAGATTAAAATTTATACTTATCTTACCACACCCTATGTCCACACAACGGTCATGGGAAGAAACTCCGACCAATTTACCACGGCCTTCGCGGGGATCACCGCATGATCACCTTGGAGAGTCAGTGTAATTTCCGGAAGTGGTAGCGCCTCGCACGTCGACCATACGATTGTTTTTTACCAGCGGCATTTGTCTTCGCCATACTTGTTGATGAGAATTTCTGAGCGCTATAATATTCCATAGCTTCTTCGTCGCAATTGGCTAGGTTAGAATTGTACTGCACGCGCACGTGTACTCGCAAAATGTCAACATTGCGATTTGACCCCGGAAATTTTACCTAGGTCGTAAGGTATGTAAGTTCATAGATACTCTGGTCGGAGGAAGAGGTTGTGGTAAGTTCTTCCGACCGGAGGAACTTACCACAACCTTGTACAGACGGGCACTACTCCGACCAAGCTTCCTCTGACCCTTCCTCCGAAGTTACTCCAACCAAAACTGCCCCCGTCTGAACACAGCTTTAGTCTTGATTGCTAATGTATTTTTACTCTTGCAAATCATAATGATGACTCCATATTTATCATGACACTTTAGATTTGATAATGGATATTTAATTGGTCGTAAAGAAAAACATAAATGGAAAATATAACAAAATAAACTGTAGCTATGCCCTTCACAAAGATTCCCTGAAGGCCTGTAACTAAAAATCTGTTGATGTGGTAATCACTGAGCATACTTCACCTGCCGGTATTTTACAGCAAAGACTTAAACAGTCTTTGTGGCCAGAGCACAATTGCAATCAATAAAGCATACAGAAGTACAAATGTGTGCACTTAACACTTCATTCAAGTTAATGAGGTTAGTTTGTAACTTTTCAACGGTATGGTAAATATTGTACTGGTGATACTGATCGGTGCAGTTCACACCATATGAGGGATTTTTTTTTTTCCTAGCACAGTTTCCTGGCAAGCGTGTCTTTCCTTGTAGATTAGTTTGTAGTTTGCTGTTAGAGGCAAGTCCAGGAAATAATAGACTTTGCCTTTTCTGAGTAATCAGCTTTTCATACCTTGTCAATCATGTGTAACCACTGTGTCATATTGGCAAGATGGTCTGCAGACCTATTGGGAGAAAAATGCACAGTAGTGGAGGCATACCAGTCGCCTTTTAGTTGAAATTGAAGTCTTCACAATTTCTATTATAGTTACTGCTGTATTGCCAAAATCTGTCACAAATCTTAAGTGTAGGCTCAAAGCTTGAAATCCACCATCATCAAAATGCTTTAAAGGGATTGTATAGTTTTGGTTGAGACCTAATTTCAGGTTTCTAACATTTTTTGGTGAGATAATGAGAAACCTCTTAAGAAATATGAAAGAGCATGTAATTCCATGAGGAATTCAACGTTTATTTGATGAAAATTGGTTTTGAAATGGCTGAGATATCCAAAACAGATTGATTCTAATGAAGTGTGGGACCCACACTTTTCTACGATCGCTTTGTTTTACTTTGTTTTTGGATGTTTCAGTCATACCAAACCCGATTTTCTTTAAATAAACTTTGAATTCCTCTTAGAATGGTATGTTCTGTACTATATATGTCATAAGTGTTTTCTTGGTATCTCGCTAAAAGTTAAAAGCCCAATTCTCATCTTCACCAATACTGTACCATCCCTTTAATAGATTGGATGGAAAGAATTGAGCTCCCCCCCCCCCCAATGAAAAAGGGATGGGGAGAGACAAAAAGAATGATGCTCTTGTGTGGGGACAGCATTGTTCCTTATGCCATCAGAAACAAACAACAACAAAAAAAGCTTTTCTTGTAACTAGTTGTCCATGGATGTCTTCATCAAATATACTGATTCTGAAGTTCCACATCCATGGGCTTGAAAATCAGCAGAAAGTTATTTTCTAAAGTGATTTATGAATTTTTAATTGAGAGGACTGCACTGTCATACATGAATCAAAATGATAGCATTAGGATGTTGAAAGTTTTTGTCTATCTTTTATTTAAATCAACTTTGCCATTATTTTTTTTGTCCATGCAGGCATTATGGCCATCCTGTTCTGTGGGATTGTCATGTCGCACTACACCCATTACAACCTGTCGCCGGTCACACAGATCAACATGCAGCACTCTTTCAGAACCATGGCCTTTCTCGCCGGTAAGACAGAAAACAGCAGCAATAATAACAAAAATAAACCACCGTTGTAGTGGAGTAACAGGTAACTGAAAAATAGGGTAGATAAAGCATTTTATTTTTTTTTCCATGGAGCATACATAAACGTACATGTATGTGCTATGCATGTGTGTCATTGAGTGAAATATGCAGTAATAAGGGCATGGATATCGCCTAAACAAGTGATATTGGGCGTGCTCACAAAAGAAAGAGGAGATAAAACTTCCGCTGAAACTACTCGAAGCACATATTTTACGCCAGTATAAATGACTGTCGGAATACTGTGGTACTGAGTGTTACTGACCTGTACAATTATGTACACTGTACAAATCCTTATTGATTTAGGTCTGTATTAAGGTCTGTGATATGAGACTACGCAAGGTATTTTTATGCCTCCGACAACGAAGTGGCCGGAGGCATTACAAGGCTGTATGTTTTCGGGTTGTCCGTTCGTCCGTCCGTACGTCCGTTTCGTTTTATTTTTGTCAATATCTCAAGAACCGTGTGGTGGTTTTACATCAAACTTGGTATGAGGGTATATCCTGGGGGGATAATACTTTGTTTGGATTTTAGGGTCACGGGGTCAAAGGTCAAGGGTGAAAGGTCAAGTGAAAATGTTAAAATTTAACTTTTTTCTCCATATCTCTCAAATATTTCAAGATATATCTTCATGGAACTTAATATATATGCATGTACTGACTGACAGTGATCATTTTGGGTATTTATAGGTCTTGGGTCAAAGGTCAGGGGGTCAAAGGTCGAGGTTAACTCATCAAATTGTCATTATTTCCCTCTCATCTATGCAATGCCTGTAGAATTTTTCCTTGAAACTTAGTGTATGCATGTATTACCCAATACAGATTCTCTTGGAAGTTTCTTGTCGAAAGGTCAAAGGCCAAAAGGTCAAAGGTCAAGAGGAAGTGCTAAATTTTACTTCTTCTTTAACTTTAAAAAGGTCAAAATTGGGTACAAATCCCTAAATACCTACACTCTTATTAGACAGTATAGCCATTCATCCAAATAAACCTAGTTCAAGGAAAGTGAACATTCAATGCATTTGTGACAAACCTGTCATTTTTAATATTTTGCCAGTTATGTGAAACTGTCATCACACATTGTGAAGACATTGTGCTATAGGCCTATTCGGAGAACCATGCATTATGGCGGAGGCATACCAGTCGCCATATCGACATTTCTAGTTGGCAATGCCTCTAGTTTGGTACTGAATGACTGCATTTCCTCTAGTACTCTGTGATACATGTTTGGTATATCCTGATTTGATACACCTTGACATTGGTGAAAAAGACTCTAAAATCTTTCAATTTGGCAGAATGTGTGTTATACATATTCATACATATCAGCCGTGGTAAGCAAGTATCAGTTGTGCAAAGAGTTAAAGGTAGCATTCATGATGTGATATTGTTATATCCCTGCAGTAGGTGTTGACATTATTGTCAATAAAGTTTTTTTAATGAATGCGACAAGTTGGTATAAGAATACCAATCCACTTCTCCTTTTTCTTTCACTGGCTTGAATCCTTGTAGAAACTTGCGTGTTTGCGTATCTCGGAATGGCCATTCCAAGTTTCAACCACAGATTTGAGACGGCTTTGGTTCTCTGGAGCATAGTGAGTAATTCATTCTATTTCTGAACCTTGTATTCTAAGAATTGTCCATCCATTATCACAAATGATGGGCAGAAAAATGATACCTGCATCACAGATTTAGCCCGGTGTTGTTGTGCACATAGATCCTACCGGTAAATTAAAGATAACATGGGAAGTCAACGTATTACATTTCTTAAAGAAAGCCACTATCATATTTGGCTGAAGCAATTTGCAAATACAAGTATGCTTATTTGTGTATGATCATTCCTGCATAATATTGACAGTGTAGTGACCAAATTTAAGGTAGAAATAATGAAAAATGATAAGAATTGTGGACACACAAGAAGCAAGTGTATATCATTTTTACAGCATGTCATAGTACAAATAGAAAATGGATAAGAATAATCATCTACATAAGAATTGTTGTGGTTAGCAAACCAAATTGGAATCTCGCACAACATAAACAATCGTTTTTTACTTCTTCTTTTTTTTTTGCGACAAAAATGAAGAAGAAAGAAATATGACTATGTACAAGGCTTTGGCATCTTTCTTGTTACCTTCACCCTACAGAGTACACTGAGTGAAGATGTGTACAATTTGTGAAGTGAATTGTAGTGATTCGACTCAGATTCACTGCTTTATGGTGTTGTACCATATCTTTCTTATCCCAGGTTCTAATTCTGCTTGGGAGAGCTCTTAATATATTCCCACTCTCCTTCCTCTGCAACAAATTCCGGGAGCACAAGATCACCTTTAAGATGCAGTTTGTCATGTGGTTCAGTGGTGAGTTCTCATATATGTCTCAACTAAAGTGCTTAGTCCCATATGATCAATATTTTGTAGTGATGCAAAGCTTTTAATGAGGCATCTACATTGTAGTTCTGAAACTTTGCCACCACTCAGTGTGATGCTCATCCTTTGTTGGATTCATATAGGAAATTATTAACGGTGTAGTGATTTGAAGCACTTAAAGGACAAGTTCACTTTAACATATGTGTGGATTGAGTGAATACAGCATTACCAGTAGAATACATCAGTGAAAGTTTGAGGAAACATTGGACATTCTGTTCAAAATCTATCAATTTTTGAAGTTTCAATGCTGCCATTGCTGGATAAGACTACTACAGCTTGTGATATCACATGCATTAAGATTACATAAGGAAAAAGAAAGAATATTCAACATATTTTCACTTTTCTGGCATAATAAAAGAGCACCTCACTTGCCTGGTTCAGAATGCAGGGGGAATGATATTGCTCTTAAAATACAACAATAACAAGTTGATGGAATGTGCACTCCTCTCCCCCCCCCCCCCCTCCCCCCCAAAGAAAAGAATTTTTTTGGGTGAATTTTTAAGTATATTTTCTTGTATACCATTCTACTCATCCAGCAATGGCAGCACTGAAACTTTAAAAAAAAATCATAACTTTTGAACGGATTGTCGGATTTTCCTCAAACTTTCACTGAATGTGTTCTACTAATCAGGGCCGGCGGAGCGTTTTCAAAAGTGTGGGGGCCCACTTCCGGCTTTCATGAGCTAACAAGCAAAAAAAAAAAAAAAAGGGGGGGGGGGTCTTCAGCTCATCTCTCCCCTTCCATTTCCGGGTTTCTTCACGTACTTACGTACTTCCGGGTTAAAGAAAGTGTGGGGGCCCAAAGTGATGACACCTTATGTATTCCTTTGTGTGGTGCACAAAAAGTGTGGAGACACGAGCCTCCACGGCCCCCACGGTTCCGCAGGCCATGCTAATATTGCTGCATTCACTCAATCCGTACATACATAAAAGGTGAACTTGTCCTTTAATCATTATGCCTTTGACAGAGACTATGACTCTTGTGTTCACATGTCTGGATTTTGCCTGTAGTGCCCTCCATGCATCTAAGTACCTCATTAGTGGGAGGTTGACATATGGTACGGGTGTCACATTACAAGTAAAGTGATCACATATCCACCAAGCGTGCATATTATGCCCTGTGTATGTGTTTCCCTAGTGGCAATGCAATGTGCTTTCTAAATGTTTTCAAGAGATTATTCTCTATTTAATTGATATTTGTGATATCATACTATAATTTTAGCAACGTTTGTCTGTCTGTCTGTCTGTTTGTAATGCTACTCCTCCCAGGTCCTTGGTCCGATCTCCATCAAACTTAGTGGGTGGATGCAGGTTGACCGCGAAATTGCCCTTGAGGGGTTCATTTTCAAAAAGGTCAAGGTCACTGGGGTCAAAGGTCAAATAACTTTTAATTTTCGTCAGCTGCAATCAGACACCCGATAGAGGGTGGTATGTAGGCCTACTTATATGGGGATTCCCCCAAAATATAATCAGACACCCGATAGAGGGTGCTATGTAGGCCTACTCAGTGCCGTATATAAAGAGAGTCTGGCCAACTGCTAATTTGGACCCAATGTCGTTACCGCGCGTATTACGCGTTACAGGGTTAGCGTGTACACTCAGACGTAACAAAATAACCAAGCCAAATAAGGGGTAGTTAACAATGGGCACTGCGTATGAGTGCACTTCAGTAACGACATGGCGCCTGTAGATCACGGGACCAGCTTTTAACCAATCACAGGCTTCAAAACACATAAGCCAAAAACCGAGTTGGCCAGACTCTCTTGATATACGGCACTGGGCCTACTTATATGGGGATTCCCAGGTGTACGCCTACTTATGCTTCAAGCAAGTTCATCATCATGGGTCATCATAGGTGATTTTTATTTAATAGTTTAATCCAATTCAATTCAATTCAATGTTATTCAAAAACCAAATATAAATAACAAGATGAGCAAGTTTGGCCAAGATCGGACCAAGGAGTAGCGCAAACAGTTATTTGATCTCCGTAGACCCATAGAGGATTTCTGGCACTCCACGGGTACATTGACTAGTATTACTAAATGTGGGTTAGAAAGACAAAACAAAGCTGTGGATGCTGAAAGTAAAGACTGTCGTGAGAAAGTAGATAAATACATAAGAATGGGAAGTAATGAAAGATAGAGTAAGAAATTACTGAAGAGACATTAACTTACCGCTTACTACCATTGCCCCGTGATAGTAAATTTTCAAGGTATTGTGCACTTTCATATTAAAGACAGAAATTTATAAGTATGGAGTTATTGCAAAATATGCACATACTCCAATGTGGCATGTTACATAAAGGAGTTAATGACAAAGAACAACGAAAAATGCAAATTAATTTCTTAGTATATACACTGTAAGTTACGTCTTTCTCACAAAATATGCACGGTTGATGACAAGGAACAAACTTCAAAGAAAAATGGCAAATGAATTTCTCCTATGTTCAGAAGTCGAATTCTACATCATGTTCGAATGAAATGTTTAAGTGCAAACTACCTTTACTAGTGAATGATGACACATAATCATAGTGTCTACTCTACGATATCTTGTCAATGATATCTTCTGTATAATATCTAATCGACTTGAAGATATCTAATGGTGTCCTGTGAAAGCATATATCACCAAATGCCATTTAACTCTGTCTGTCTGTCTGTCTGTCTGTATTTTTTGTTTTCTGTCTACTTTATTCCTAACCGTGTCTCTCTCTTTTCAAATCATTCAGTCCCTTGATATTTCCATTTATATTCCACATACTAAGAATCTTGCTATACGATTGGTCAAGAGCCGATCACGTGATGAATTGTAGTTTTGTCCATCACATCACCTGAGAAGAAAAGTTCGTTACACTCTATGTTGATAGTCCCTTTTGTTTCGCTGATCTCTTCAGTCCATACAGTCCTAACGCGAGATGAGTACGCGCGAAATAAAAGTGCGTTGCACTGTGGACTATCACATTAACTAGGTCAAATGATAGTCCACAGTGCAACGCACTTTTATTTCGGTGCCGCACGCGGTGCACAGAGCAATTCGTTGTTTTGTCATCTGCGCGCATACGCCTAAAGTAAACTACGTAGCCTAAGCCCTAAGGATACCTAAAGACAGCTTAACAGTTTCAGATGTGGAATAAAATGGGAATATCTAGGCCCCTAGATGTGGAATATAAAGCAAGTAATCAACTTTTAGTTTCAGGCAATGAGACAAACTATCACTTCCTCGGCGATCTGAATGTGTACGCTATCTTTCCTCAGCTGCGCTTCAGGAAGATAGCTACATCCAGATCGCCTCGGAAGTGATAGTTTGTCCCATCACCTTCTCCAACGTTGATTATTTGCCTACTTTATGTCTGTCTGTCTTTCTTGCAATGTACTAATAATTGTGTCTGTCTCCATTTATATCTCTCTTTTACTGTTCTCCATTTACTGTAAAAGTGGATATTTTCGCGCGACTAATTTTTCGCGCTTGGCCAGGTAAGAAGAATTTTGCATGTTTTTAATTCCGCGGAACCAAGACATCAGCTACTGGAACATATGGCACGCAAAATATTTGCATGCTTTTATTTTCGTGCTAGCTTCTGGTCGCGCGAAAAGCGCGAAAATTTCAACACCGCGAAATATTTTCACTTCTACAGTGTATGACTTTCTCACTCACTCACTCTTCCTGTCTTCATCTGTCTGTCTGTCTGCCTGTTTGTCTCTCATAGTCTGTGTGACTGTTGCTGTCTCCACTTTATATCACTGTCATTATCTTTTGTCTTTTCAGTCTTTCTCTGTCTCCCTGTCTTCATCTGTCTGTCTGTCTGTCTGTCTCCATCCCACTCACCCCCCTCTCTCTTTCTCTTTATGTAACTGTTACTGTCTCCATTCATCTGTCATTATATTTTGTCTTTCTCACTATTTGTCCATCTACCTGCTGTCAATGTCTGTCTGTCTGTCTGTCTGTCTGGCTGGCTGGCTTGCTGGCTGGCTGTGTGTCTGTTAATGTCTCTCTGTCTGGCTGGCTGGCTGACTGGCTGTGCATCTGTTAATCTTTCTATGATCTTGATCTCTCTCCCTACCCCCTTCCAGGATTGAGAGGTGCTATTGCGTATGCACTCAGTATGCATCTTGAGTTTGGCAACGACACGAGACACGTCCTGGTCACCACAACACTGACCATCGTCCTCTTCACAGTACTAGGTCTCGGCGGGTCCACCCTACCATTGTTGAAGGTACATTTGTACCCTGATTTTACCATAATTCCGTAGTACACCTGTTTTTTAGGTCCACCTTACCTTGTATAGCTGTGAGCAAATTTGTTATGGAATGACCAAGGAGGTACTAGGCAAGCTCGCCTAGTACCTCCTTGGAATGACCATATTCAGAGATTCCGCCCTATTTCAGGATCAACATTATCTCTTCTAAAAATAAATTTGCATCATGGAAAGACTTATGTTAATTTTACCATATCTCCAGGTCCATTTGACTGTTATTATGAGTAAATTTGAACCATGATTTTCATATTCCACCCTATTTCAGGAACCTCTACTTTCTGCTGTTGAAAGGTCCATTGCACCATACTTCATGAATCTTCTCATATAATACATCGTAGATGCTGATCTAGAGTTGTCTATTAAGAGCTCATGACTCTTGGCTAAGCTCAACAGTAGTTCATGGCTACCATATCAGAAGTGCACCAATCCAAGCTCATTGTAGGGTTTCAAGGACATTTTGTAAATTGTATGTAAACTGATATTACTCTTATTGTGTTTATGTGTGCACATCTTCTCTATCTATTGGTCTATCCACATATCTATCATTCTTTTCTATGGGAATGTATATATTCCTCCTGGAACTACATGGCTGAAGATCATTCCAGTAGGAAAATATGAATTGTACACAGCTTTAGAATTGCATTTTGATGTCAAGTGAAACAGGGGACTGATATACAATTATCAAAATCATTTTACATAGGAGAACAAACCTTACAGATGTATGATTTAGAAGATCGGCGTTGAAATGCATTTTTTTTTTAATTTACTGGAGCATCACTGTAGCTGAGATTTCTTTTCCTGCTGAATACTGCACAAATCAAAGTAGAATATTGCTGTTTGTAGATATAGACTGATTTTATAAATATATCAGTGTTTTTGAGAAAGCTAGTTCATTTAGTATATGTGATTTTGAGCTCTGTATCTTTGTTCATTTGATATTATCTGTTTATCTGTTATTATGCTTGTGTCCTTTATCAGTGTATCGGAGCAGAGAGTGGCAAATCGAAGAAAGAAGTTTCCCTTAGTAAGACAGAGGAGATGGTAAATATATTTATTCACTTTAATTTATTTTCATAAAAGCATTATTAGAATCTTAAGTTGATGGCACTCACTGCATTTAGCTTCATTTTTATAGCTTGGCAGAAAGATTACGTTTCACGGGTGTGTATTGGAAAGCACCCATGGCAAATGCATCCTATAGTGATAAAATCATTCTTCTCATGGCAACTATTATAAATACAGCTTTTGCCATTTTAAGATGAGATATTTATTGATGCTCAGATGAATCAATGATAATGTGATAATGATAAGAATAATGAAAATAGTTCTAGCGATGATAATGATGATTGGGATTTTGACAGGAGAAATAGGATTATTTTTCGTAATCTCCGTTGTTCGTTAATTTGAGAGATCCCACTCGCACGCAGGCGCAGTCAATTCATTCGTAGCGTGTGTTTCTTAGCAGTCAAGTTGCCATTTTGAGCTCGAAATCTCGCCGTTTTTCTGTCACTTTTCGATCCGTCGCGTTCAAGTTTTCGGGGTTTTCATAGGTTATTTTATCTCCCTGATCTTTTGGTGTGATTATTTTGACAGAAGAAATAGTAATAGTGGTTGTACTAGTAGCAGTAGTAACAATAGTAGTAGTAGTAGTGTAATGATAACATTATTATTATCATTATCATCATTATCATCATCATTATTATCATTATCATTATTATTATTATTATCATTATTATCATTATCATTATTATTATTGTTATCATCATCATTATTATTATCATTATTGTTATTATTATTATTATTATTATTATTATTATTATTATTATTATTATTATTATTATTATCATTATTATCATTATCATTATTATTATTATCATTATTAATATTGATAATGATAATGATAAAGATGATAACAATAGAAGAAGTAGTAGTAGTAGTAGTAGTAGTAGTAGTAATAGTAATAATGATAATGATAATAATGATAGCAATATTAACAACAGAAATGACTCTATGGATGATTATTGTGATACTGCTGCTACTACTTCTACTGATTATGATAATGTTATTCGTAAAGAAGATGTTGACTTTGGTGATTATGTCATTGATAAAATCCAGCTAAAAATAAAAAGCATTTTGAAATTATCAATTACAGGGAAGTGCCCTAGATGCAGAGCACCTATCTGAGCTGACAGAGGAGGAATACGAAGTCAACTATGTCAAGCCTGGTCTGAAGGGATTCCTGAGATGGGACACCAAGTACTTAACACCTTTCTTTACCAGGCGGTTCACAAATAAGGTGAGTTTCGGGGGAAGAGGATGGCATTGTTTTTTACCCACTTGAGGTAACATTCCTTAGCTTGTACACCTTTCACACTCAAGATGTAAGCTGCTCCTAAACCATACACAAATGAGGCGAGTTTGGATGGTTGAGGATGGTCTTGTTTAAACTTCTTGGCCCGAATTCACGAAAGTGGTTTAAACCTGGTTTAAAACTAGACCATGGTACAAAGTTAGACCATGGTCTAAAATAAGCGTGAAATAGGCGTACCTTGGACATGCGCGTATCAACGCGCGTTTGTTACTGGATGTCTGTTGGTGTACGCAATATGTCAATTATGTCTATGCAGAAGAAATTTGCATAAACCATGGTTTGAATTTGTACCGCCTTTATGAATTCATGCCCTTAAGGTGACACTCCTTAGCTTCTACACCTTTCATGTACCAGGTGTAAATTGCTTCTTCTCCTTTTTCAAATGAGATGAGTTGGTCGTTAACCCTAAAAAGACTGGGGGGGGGGGGCCTAAAAGGCCCCCCCCTCGACATTTCGCGCGATTACTCTGCAACACGCAATGCTCTCGCCGCGATGCTCTATGACTTTTTTATTTTCAAGTTTCCCGCACATTTTGACACCAAATTTGTGACGCCCGGGGGTACGGTTCCGAAGTTACATAACATTTTGTACGTGCATGTGAGGCCGAAAATGGCTCAAAAATGTGATTTTGTGCACAAAGTCAATGCAAAGTGAGTTTTTTCACATGGTTCATATAAATATGCTTATTTTTGCTCTCAATGGCTGAAATTAATTTGTTTTAGGAGTATTATGCTTCAAAAGGTGTCTGCCACAAATTTTGTTTAAGAAAACAACAAAAACAAAGGGTCGAAAAAACAAGGAAATACATAAGAAATTCATAAAACAATAAGATAAATAAGAAATTGATTTTGATACCAAATTTTTTTTCAAGTGCATTTGCTAAGAATGCCACAAAGAATAATTAGACCAAAAATGAGCACTTTTGGAGCTTTATTTACTGATTTAGATCAAAGAATCTGATTTCTCGCATAAATTAGCATAATTAATCAAAATAAAATAAAAGAAGACTATTTTTGGAAAATTTAAATATACGATCTTGTAGATTACATCGCACACTACCATTGTGCAAATTTCCGCGGCGATCACGCGATCCATGGCCGAGATCTTAAGGGGGGGGGGGCCCTTTAGGGCCCCCCCCCCCCCAGTCTTTCGAGCTACCAAAATAGCCCAGTCTGTTTAGGGTTAAAGGTAGGTTGTCATTTTTGCATGCCCTGTAAGGCACCATCCTTAGTGCTACGTATTTCATTAAAGATGCAAGCTTCACTAACCTGCACTACCATTTACAAAACAGTTGCTGTTTGGATCATTTGCTTTATCCAATTTTCATTCTGTTTTCAAAAATGTATAATTTCTATGGTATACTTATAGAGAAAATTCAAATATCCGTAGTCATATTGAACATGTTAAGTGACCTTTCCAGTTTTTAATAACACCATGTACATCATTTCAATGCAATATACCGGAAAATTCTTGGAAAGTCTTGTTTCTGATCTGCAAAAACGATAATGATTCTAATCTTCACCCATCTTGATTTTCATTGGTCACAGGAGCTCAGAGATGGGCGGGTCCAGATGAGGCAGCTGACGAATCGGTGGTACTCGGAGGTCAGAGGCCCCGCCTCTGACACGGAGGATGAGACTGAACTTATCGGAAACTGAGCTTGGCATCAGTTTGGCATGTGTCTGTGGACATTGGGATGAGACGACAGTCCCATTATGTGGTGCACTTTGTTGAGAGGATGTACTCACATACAGCACATCTCCAGTTTGGGATCTCCATGGTAACGCACACCACACCGGAAGAAAGGAATGCATCTCATGATGTAGAGTTTAGCGATTATCATCCTGGCTAGTGAGAATGCTGTCGACCATCCCCGAGCACAGGGTCATGTTTGATAACTCACCGATGGAACTTGGCCAAAGCAAAAGGATCTATGCAAATGATTTTAATGGGAAGAGCTGAAAGTGATGCAATTAGTGTTGAGCTTGGAGTGAAATGTTGTGTTGGTGAACAACTCAATCTAGAGACATAAGGGTGTCATCTTTTTCTCCCCAGATCAGTGCAACATGGACTATGTACTTCTCATATAGTGCTCTATTGCAAGTTTTAGCATCAAAGGATTGTTTGCTTTTTGAAATTAAGAAAATCTGCAATCATATGGTAATGTGTGTTTTTAACAAATTTTCCATTACTCTGTTGTGATGTCAATGTTTATCCCAAACAATAGAGAAAATAAGGGTGTTATTGGATATTGCAGCTGATTCCAAGGTTATAATGAACATAAAGAAGAAATCATATTCAGTATAGGATGAGGAGATCAAATGTAAGGTTTGTTAGTACATATAAAACCTGCAAAATGTCTAAGTATTTATTATAGAGCATTGTTCACTATGCCTTATGGTTGAGTGTTTGTGTTAGTGTTTGTGTGCCTGTTTGTACGTGTGTCTGTGGTGGGGGGGGGGGTATATGTAATGTCTTCAGATATGTGTACCTCATTAGCAACAAGTAGTGTCTGAGAGCTGACAAGACATATCTTTTGGTGGAAAACAATATTTTTACCTTTCCTGCAATAGACATGGATGAAGATGCAATCATGGAAGAACAATATTTTCCATAAAACCTGCAGTATTTTGAGAACACAGTATGAAATACTGCAACAAGGGAACAGTCCAGATCTCTGTTAACATCTTTGCAAATTAAATGATTTTAATATGTTTATCTGTTTGCTCTGGTTTCCAGCATAAAAACCAGGATACCCTCTTTTTAAACATTTCATCCAGTCCTTTCGTGGAGGTGTCATGGCTAAGTGGATAAGCGCGCTAATCTCTGACTGACATAAGCCTTGTATGGGTTCGTGGGTTTGAGCCCAGGTTTGCCCTTCAGCAAGGCACTTTGTCCACATTGCTGCTCTCCACCCAAGCATATAAATGGGTACCAGGTAGGACTTCAAAGTTTATGTTGGTTGATCAGCATGTGCACGCCTGTAAAATGGCTGCGACTGGCTGGAATGCTCCCCAGGGAGTGGAGAGTGAGCACTGTCAGTGCTGGTTGGAAATAATGTATCCAGTGCATTGAGATACTTAACAAGTGTGAAATCTAGCTATATCAATTATAATTATTATTTGTACTGCTGCCGTTTGCTATGCTGAGTTTCCTGATTTGTAGGGTTGGAGATGCTCTGTGTCTTCTTATAGGATTGGCAAGTCTTTAGCGTGCTGATTGTAGTTCTCAGTCTGCTTACGTTGTTGGATCTTCATCTTCTTTTTCTCTCCTCTGAGGGCCTTTGGGCCTTGTGGTTTCAGGAGGTTGGATGACGTGGACAGTATGTAGTGTTCATGTTCTCCTACCTTGCAGCCCCTGCAGCCCCTGCACTAGGCTGCCATCAAGACCTTGGTTTGGAGTGTTTCAGAGTTCCAGCATTGCTAAGTAGGTATCGCCTTTGGACTGCAATGTTTTTTTTAGCAGTCTCTTTGCAGCCTTGACATTATCACTAATGACAGTCTGTGCTTATGATGCTGTATCTGGGCCCTGTTTTATGAAGAGTTAAAATCTATTATATAGTTGATTTCAACTGTAAGTCTATGGCAGCCTGTGTGGTAAGGAAATTTAAAATCAATTTTATCTTTTGATAAAACAGGGCCCAGGTGAATTTGCTTTTCAGTTTCCTGAAAAATGTTGGGCTGGTGAGGTCATGCAGTCCGTTGATTTGGAAAGCTAGTCGACACTAATGAGATAATGCTTCTTGTTGAGCTCAAACAGATCTGTTCCAACTTTCTCCCAATGCTGGTCCGTGGTATTGTTTGCCATTAACGTTTCCTTTGGATTTTGCTGTTTGCAGAGACTCCAACCCAAAGCACCTTCTGATCTGGAGATTCTCCCGCCTGAAACCCCTAGCAAACGGGAGACTCCAACTTGATGTGTGCGAAGCGCGAAGTTCCTACGGTTCTAGATGCTCTCTTGTGCTATGTAAGGCTTATTTTTTCAACATACGATAGAAATAAGTAAGAAATCCCTTCCAACGGGAGACAAAGAGCCAGGGCGGGAGAAATTAGATCTCAAACGGGAGAACAGGAGATTTTGCAAAAATGGGTTTTCGGCGGGAGATCTCCTGTCGAAAATGGGAAAGTTGGAGTCTCTGTGTTTGTACATTCGGCAGGCGTCTGGATATATATACTGCTTGACATCAGCGTTCATCCCTGGCCAGTAGATTAATTCTTTTAGTCCGTCTTAGAATCCCTTCAATTCCGAGGTGAGAGGTGTGAAGAGTTTCCTTCATTGCCTTGTGGCAGTTGTTGGAATGACTACTATCCCCCCCCCCCCCTCCTCTCCTCTGAATGCTAGTCAATCTGGCACACCTTACTCATGAATGTTGAAGTATGGTTTAGCAGTTTCAGGTCATCTGCTTTGTGTTGCGGCCACCCATTGTGGTTTACTTTCTTGACGGTCTGTAGTACTTTGTCATTGTTAATGTGGGTTTGCACTTGTTTATGTAGACACGAGTCTTCAGTTTATTTGATTTTAAAGGAACACTTATGATAAAACCCTTACTTTTAGAAAATATATGATGCATTAACTTTTTTTTGAATGGAATCGTTAGATTATGATCAGGTAGTTTTAACAAATAGCCATGTGAAGTGTACTTCTCTTAAATTTGTGTGTTTTTGTCATGAAATATGATATGTTACCAAAGAGAGGGATACTGTTCAACATGCATTCAGAGGTGGATATTGTTGCTGTTGAAACTGACTCCATTTAAAATGATAATCCTATATCACTTCCCAGCCTCACAGGCAACCTACGTTTGCAGACGCATAATTCATGGTAATATGCACTTACAAGTGTAGAGGGCAGTATGTGTAAGTTATGATGATAATGTTACATTATGCTTTAGCCTAAAATATGAGCGTTTTGTTGTTGTTGTTGTTTTTTTTTTTTTAATTCAAGTGAGACTACCTCTCCAAAACTGATAAATGGAAGAAAATGCTGTTGGGCAGAAGCTTGGTAGTCTAGTGGATACAATGCCTATCTAGTAATCAGGAGATCATTTGTTTGAGTCCAACGCAAATATATATGTGCATGATTTTTTTTTTTTTCATCATGGCTACTACTAAAATCACTGAGTAATCGGTGCTTATATGCGTTGATGAAGGGCAGTTGTGTCAATCAGATGCAATGAACTTAGCAATTCTCAGTTTTCTCCACTTACAAATAAATGTGAGGCAGTTTGAGAGTGAGTTTCATTAAAATATCTCACACATGAAAAAGTGATTTTTTTTTTTTTTAAATTCCATTCTGCCCATGAAGGTGCTATTTGCGATCTGTTAAGCTATTTTATACCAGGCAGACTCAAAGGTACTGCTGTACAGCATGGATAATGTATATCCATAGCGGCAATGGCAAAGTGAACACTCTCGCATGTGGATTGCGCCTTGGGTATCTGACTTCTAATATATGTAAACTGCAGTCTATCGTCTTGCATCAATACTAGAGTGCCTTGACAAAATGTGGATGTACAGTCATCTATTTCATTGTCATTATGAGTATAAATCATTCCAGGGATATCATGCAATCTTATCTTCATCTCAGAAAGTGATATATGTATAAGAATGAATTCATCTTTGGAGGATCATAATGATATTACCCTACATCTGTGTGCAGTCAGGCTTAGTGTACTTCAGTCTCTTTATCTGAATTCTGACCACTGTGTACATTGCATTGGTTTGACCTTTTTTTTTCTGTCTGCTTTTGTGTGTAATTTATTTCCCCTTTGTTTATTAATTCTTTTTCTCTTTTTTTTTCTTCAAAATTCAAGGTCCAGTCAATTAGATGACAAGTGATGTATTGTACACTTGTAGATTGTCAAAGCTGAGTTAGTAGATGTTAAACTCCCATCATGTTGATGTGTTTAAGTGGGGGCACTGTGGTATAGTGGATAAAACTCTTGACGTTCAAAAGAAGGTCTGGAGTTCAAATCTCGCGAAGTGCTAGTTGTGCTTAGAGGGTAGCACATCACGAGTTGGACACCACAAATCATACAGCCCGTGAGTCATAACAGCCCACGAGTTATACAGCCAATGAGTCATACAGCCCATGCGTTTGACACTAAGCAAACAAGGCCCATGAGACTGACACATTAAGCCCTGTGTTGTAATGCCAAACTCGTGGGCTTTTTTTTTACCTAGTGTTGAACTTATGGGCTGTATGACTCATGAGCTGTATGACTCATGGACCTTTTTTCAGTGTCAAACTCCTGGGCTCTATAACTCGTGGGTGTTGGTCTTGTGGGATGACTCTGTTCTTTTTTTTTACCCACCATGTCCCTCTTGACCCAGGCGTATATAAATGGGCCCTTGGTATCATTATGGGTTTGTATGATATTGGCAGGTCTTTTGCATGAGCAATCTAAACATTGATTGTTACATTGTCATTTATTATCATAATGATAGTGTGGATTAGGATTATGACTTTATCTTCATTATGATCATTTTCATTACTATCATTATAATTATCATCATCATCATCATCGTTGTCATCATTATTTTAAGAAATCGGATATGTTTCAATTTATGAGATTCTAAGATAAGCACATGCATTAGACACACTGAAATCAACTTTGTACTTAATGGTGTGTTGTTGGACCCTAGGTTAAAACTGGAGTTTAGTAAAGAGCTTAGCAACCAACAGTAATTTGATCCAATATGCAATTAAGAATTGGCCTGCACATGCATGGTAACAAGGAATACATCCGAAGTTCATCTACTTTGCATCACCCTGTAACATATGGTGAAATATGACTTAAAATCACAGGATATTTGGCGAAGATGATATTCTGTTTTGCTATTCCTATGTACAAATGCATGGCATTATGAACGCAGTAGTTGAATTACCTTCTCATATTTGTGATTACCAGTTTTGAAAAAAAAAAAGGTAAAACAAAGTACAGTTAAGTGCTTGATAATGTGCCTAAACAGTCTAAATTTAGCATTACATCTTTTCCTAAATGTTTTCATGTTATGCTGATGTGATTACTTATGTGGGATTTGCACTTCTCATAGTTGTTTTACGTTTTCAAAGGAGAAAATGTTGCTTTTAAACATTTTCATTCTTGTCATATGTTAACTCAAGTTTGGCTATTATTTTCTCAGAGGTCATTTGCATCGGTCAGTTGATTGTTTAAAAAACCTGTATTCCTCACCCTCGATGCAGTATATACATGTAGGTAAGATAGATTTGAAATGTTGCAAAGAAAAAGATAAAACTTATGTCTTTATCTTTATGAATGTGTAGTACTCCAATTTCAATGTGATAACTGAATCATGGCTGAAATTATGATAGTAATAAATATTGTTCCATGTTGTCCTATAGTAACGATTAATGTCATGCACACATTCCTACTTAATACGTGTTAGTGTGTGGAATTCGGTTTGCATACATTGGTTGTTCCTGCTATGTTGCATATGCGAGCTTTCTGGTTTTGAAGTAAATGTTTCTTGAGAAAGTTAGTATAAAATATGGACAATGTAATAGACCTACACCAGGTTGTTGTTTTTGTTTTTGTTTTTTTGCAAAAGGTCTAAAATCTCATTCATTATCAGTTAGAATAATTTTGCAAATGAAATACAGTTGTACAATGACTGAACACAATCGTTTAAAAGTTGGAGTATGTGCATTATTTGAAGTTGTGTAGATGTGAGGATCTGTTTTTATGTGTCATGTACATATTCCCTTCATATCTCATTCTAAAGTGCTGAATTTATATATTAGCTTCACCGATCCATTAATTTTAAACATTTCTGTATACATTAAATGTCAGTTTCAGTTTTCAGGTTTTTTTTTTTCATATTTCTCAAAGATAAGCAAAACTTTATGCTAAGACAAAATACATAACATGGACAAAATTTCACAAAAATCTACAGTAAAGACATACAGGAAGTTAAACTATGCATTGGAAATAATTGAACAAGTTTCCAAAGATGCTGTTTGAATTTGGGTATTGAGTAATTAAATCAATGATTATACTTCAAATGCTGTTGAGTACTATTTGTTGTATGTTATCCTTCAATACCTGGCATTACATCGAGTTTTGCTATGCTGCACGATTTTTGTTCAGGGAAATGGTTTCGTCAGATGAGGTGCAAAAGATAACGTCTACAAATTTTCATGTGACTCAACATTATTTCTGTTTCAACTGTTAACATTCTGATTATATACAAGTTAAATGTGTTGCAATGTGTATCTGGGGAGCTGGCATTTTTTTTTTTTTTTGTTCTTTTCACCTCTAGGCCTAATGTTGAACGGCTCTCCTATTATTGATGCTTTGCAAACGTTTGCGGGTGTGTCTCTTCTTTTTTTTATCCGATTTAGCAACACCGGGGGAACGATGATGTTAGTGTATTGTGTACTTACAGCTGGTTTTTGTACAATGCTAGTCCACTTCTAAATCGTTGTGTCATATACCCTTTGCATAAGCATTCTCTTCTTTTAATATCGGTGTGCAACCACATTCTCAGTTCTTCTTTCAGCAGAAGTGTCATTTTTCCGAAAAATATGTAAATGTTGTAAGAAATAAAAGATATATTTGAACTATGTACTATGTTCAACTCACAGTCTATTGTGTCCGTGCTTGTTTCTTTTTTACTCTTTCCAAGAATTATAGTAAAATAATAGCAACAATGTAGCAAAAAATATTATTGTAATGTCTGATTTATTAAGGTGAGCCACTAGGCCTACCATCATTTCGTCAAACAGGAGACAAAACACCATAAGACGTCGTGTGTGTGTGTGTGTGTGTGTGTGTGTGTGTGTGTGTGTGTGTGTGTGCGTGTGTGTGTGTGTGTATCCAAGTAATCATAGTGTGTGCATATTGTAAAGCATTTTACTTTATTTCCTGCTTTCAATATCATTTTTTTTTGCGCTTTTTGTATTCAATTTAAAAAATGCAAAAAAGACATCAAGTTACTCAAAAATTATGCTAGTGTGAGAGATGTTTATATGTGTGTGTGTGTGTGTTTGTGTATGTGGCATGTGTATGTGTAGTATGTGTGTGCAGTATGTGTGTATGTGTGTGTGTGTGTGTGTTTGTGTGTGTGTATTTGTTAGATAGTATATTTTACTATATGTCTGTGTTTGTGTGTCCGTGTGTTGGTTGACCACTTCAAGGTTTTTTCAAATTTCCCACATATGAGTGAATTCTCTACAGGTTTTCTTTTCTTTCTTTTTCGTGACTCCTTTTTTTTTCTTTTGTTCAGCTTCTTCCACGTTGTCAAGGAAGTTGTAAACAGGGGCGGAGTAACAATGAAGTCAAACCATTGTAGGGCGTGTTTTCATTGAGCACTTTGTTTTGACGCCACAAATTTCAAGGTTTGGAAACGAGGTAGGCTTTCGTTCTTCTTTGTTGAAGGAAACTTCCGAATGTGTGTGTGTGTGTGGGGGGGGGGGGTATGTATAACAACGTGTTCAAAGTGGTGTTTGTATGTCAGATTTTTTATCACCACCAAACCAACCTGTGACGTGTATAAGTTTACCTTTTGATAGTTGTCAAAAATATGTCCATATTTCTTCAGTCAAAGAAATACAATTAACATTTGGTTTGGTAGAACTTACGTCAAAATGAGACACGGCCACGTATAAATATAAGATATACACAAAATCTATCAACCTATGCTCTTGTAGTTTACAATCACCGGATAGAATATAGCATACATGGCCTACTATACACGACTACAGAATGGCAACAGAGAACTATAAGAGTTTCTAGTGTCCAATGCACACTTTCTTGGTTTTGTAAGTTTTTTTCTTTGTACTTTGTTGTTCTTGCCGTAATGCTTGTTTCGTTACATAATCATCTTCTTTGAAGGACTCCTATTTTCAGTTTTCTTGGAACTGTATTGTCCTTTCCACCTCCATTTTCTTCTGTACTGAGACTCCACTCTGTCTTACGATGAAGAAAACTAACAACACTTCTCATCAGCTATAGTGAGCTCCTTTGCGGAGACGTGCATTGTGAGCTCCCTCGTGGAGACGCTATGAGCTCCGTTGTGGAGACATCATGGTATATTTAATATTTTTGTTTAATATCTCTAGAATTTATTATGTTTGTATTTTCTGGGGCAAATTATATGTTGCATATAGGGCCCTATTTTTTTTTCTCTCTCTTCTTTCTTTAAACCACAACAACTCATCAGCTATCAGAAATATCTCTATGAAGTATAAATATAGGTTTTATGCAACAAGTGTAAAAGTATAAACCGAAAGACTATGTTATTCCTCCGTCTTTTCGGGGCATAATAATACATTCTCATGTGTTGCTCTTTTTAAAATCGTTTATGCTTTATACAGCATTATTCCGATTTGTTATGGCTATTTCGTTTGAGTGTTTTAAATGATCATGTTTATCGGGACCTCACTTTATTAAAGAAGTTGCTTTAATAGCAACTCTTGCCGAAATGGAAAATACCATGGTAACAAAGAGATTACAAGTAGGCCTATAATAGATATTGACTATGTACGCAAGTAACCTACTTGCGTCCTGATTGGTTGTTGCTGTACGAGACTTTGCTATTCTCAAGGTTCGCTATCCCGATATCTTGTATGAAATATTACAGTACCCTGATGTGCGCTTTAATAATTCCCACTGCAAGTGATATGACTGCATGTCTATCATTAATATGATTGATGGCGGTGTAGGTTATGTTTCTACAAGCCTGAAATACAGTAAAAGATTCTAGTGCACGATTCTAACATAATCATGCCGCACGTTTTAGTAAAATGCATAACGTTTTAGATTTGTAATAGGTATGTCTTGAAGTCGACATGTTGAGATCATCTACTATTCGGGATCAAAGCTACCATTAACCCATGGGTAAAGCATTTTAGATTATAGATGGATAGATAGATAGATAGATAGATAAACATATTATATATGTGAAGATACAAATGGTCGGTCATATACGACTGCAATTTAGCTTGAAGTCTCTAGTCTAAACAGTCTTATATTATTATGTTTCAATCGATGCCAGATATAGCTCTGGAATTGACACAACAAGCAACTTACCTCTCTTTTTTTTTCGCCTGCATGTGCTGTAAGAATAGGGCCCTATCACTTTTTAACTTTCGAAGTGTTGCTAACCACATATAGTTGATTTAGCCCATTTTGCTCAATGGGAAAAATGAAAACACAACCACCCACGGTTGGAAAAACAAATACAATTCAAAAACGGTGAATGCGTGAGAATGAACGACAAGGTTGGAGCACGCGAACGACCAGGATGAGAGATACTTATGAAAGAAGAAAAGAAAAAGAGCAAGTTACACCTTTTTCTGGGTGTCATTAACGATTGATTTGAAGTCCTTAAACAACCAAACTTAGCTGCTCGTTTCACTGGCGCTCTGCGCGCGTGCACACGCCATCAGTCACTTTGGTGAACAGGTTGGCATTGAGGATTTCGCAGAGGGGTTATGAAGGATCTCGCCATATAATTTATCGGATCGTCTGCTCAATATACGGAATACCTAACGCGCTTCGAGCTTGAGCGCGAAAGAAGTGGCCGGAGTGCTGATAAGAAATAAGAAATATTCTGAGTCTTGTTGGGAAAGCGAGAACGCTGCGCGCGAGACCGAGGTTTGTGTGGTGCAGTAGATCTGGTGAAGAATGGAGAGAAAAGTCGTCACAAAGCACAGCAGGTGAGTGAGGAACTCACTGTTTTAATCTTACTGATCATTTTGCCTCGTTTATCAATGATATCTTTAAAGTGTGCATGTGTCCGACGCCTTTCACATCGTGATATGATATATAAGGGTCTTGGAAAGGGGAGATCCTTTCGGCGAGCCGTATATTTCTATATCGAAAAGAACAATCTAATTACTGATCCATGGGCATTGTGTCGGTGCTTATAGGAGATTCAGCTATAGTGTGCATTCATTCACAGCGATTTGGCAGACGCCGTACATATTTGTAACTCTGCGAATGACAATTCGAATCACGCTATTTACCGACATTCCTGCATTCTGGCAAACATAAGCTCTTTCGTCTTCTGAGCATGCGATATTCTTGGCTGATCAAGCATTCATCTTTTTTTTTCGACTTTGTTTATTCTCTTTAGCGTGGTAGAACAAAATGACAGGTTCCAGTAACATGAAACACTGAATTGAATTCCATTGTAGGTTCCAGTGTAAAGATAGTTCTTTTCGCTTTAAAAAAAATAGATTATTTTGAATAATCTAACGCGCAGACTACAATCGACTTTACCCAGAATTCATAATGCTATCCGTGCTTCAGCTACAGGATTCAGCTTTTAGTATAAAGTTTTTGTATTACATCAACTCTACACCCACTGATTGAATTCCAGTGGCAACTTTCAACTTATGTTCAGAGGGCACATACTTGGATATTTCTCTTGCATAATTTGACTTCGCTTTTCGAAGCATACAAGTAAACGATACGATACCTAGATGACACTGCTATCTAACTTGTATGTCATATTCGACAATGGGAAGTCTCTCCGTCATTGAAATCATTATCAATGAAATTGCTTTCGGATGATTGCATGATGGGGTATTGCTCCGATTCACGAAGATGCGTGATCTATACGGAAATGTCACAATGGATCGAGGCTAAAATCAAAGATCAATCGCGTTCATGCATCATAGAAGGAGTCTTCATAACCACACACTGGATCACTTTTCCTAGTAATTTGTAATTTGTTTGCTTGAAACGCGGTATTAGAGGAAGAGAGGGTGGGGTGGGGGAGGGGGCAAGAGGATTTGGGAGGGAGCTTCTGCATCTAGCGGTGTTGGCATGCCAAATATTTGTAATATTTTATAATTGTAATGAAATCATTACGTATTATGTATCGTATATGCTCTCTCGTAACCATGGTAACAAGTTTTAACTCAATGTGATTTACTGATGGTGTATTTCAACCTCCTTGAGCTTATAGTGCCTGATTTTCCAGTGATTTTTTTTTTTTTTTTTTTAACTTGAGTGTGGAAAAAAAGCCGGCACGACTGGGTAGTTGAAAACAATGGTCGATGCCCCTATTTTACTTAAAATGTAAATCACAGTATATTGACTATAGTTACAAGAAATATCCTTCATGGTGTCTTATTTTTATGCCTCCGCCACGAAGTGGTGCCGGAGGCATTATGTTTTCGGGTTGTCCGTCCGTCCGTCCGTCCTTCCGTCCGTCCGTCCTTCCGTCCGTCCGTAATGAATTTTGTGGACAAGGTAACTATCAAAACCTGTTGAGGTATCCTAATGAAACTTGGCATGTATGTGTATTAGGGGGTTAAGTTGTGCCTATCAACTTTTGGGTGCACATGCTCAAGGTCAAAGGTCAAAAGGTCAAGGTCAAATACATAAAATTTCACTATTTCCACCATATCTATTGAATGCCTGACGATATTTTCTTGAAGCTTAGTGTATACATGTATTACCCAATTAAGACTCTCTGGTGAAAGTTTGGGTCATGAGGTCAAAGGTCAAAGGTCAAAAGGTCAGGGTCAAATACATAAAATTTCACTTTTCCACCATATCTATTGAATGCCTGAAGATATTTTCTTGAAACTTAGTGTATACATGTATTACCCAATTAAGATTCTCTGGTGAAAGTTTGGGTCATGAGGTCAAAGGTCAAAGGTCAAAAGGTCAAGTAAAAATATTAAAACTTCTTATTTTTTTCCATACCTTGGAAAATTGTTCAAGGTATCTTCATGGAACATAGTATATACATATACTGACTGGAAGTGATTATCTAGAGAATGTAGGGTTCATGGGGTCAAAGGTCAGGGGTCAAAGGTCAAGTGCAACACTTCAAAATTTTACTATTTCCCTCCTATCATGCAATGCCAGCAGGGTTATTTTTTTTTACACTTGGTGTATGCATACATGTGTAACCTAATAGAAATTCTCTGGAAAGTTTTTTTTTCTTCTTTTTTTGCCTCAAAGGTCAAAAGGTCAAAGATCAAGTGAAAGTGCTGAACTAACTTTTTCCTCCATATCTCTGAAGTGGCTCAAGTTATCTTGAAACTTAGTACATATTATGCATGTTCTACCTGAAAGTGATTATCTTATGAATTTTAGGGTCAAGGGCCAGATGAAAATGGTAACAATTTACTATTCAATTCAGAAATTGCACTTTTTCTCCACACCTGTACCTTGAAAATTACTCAATGCCTAAATGTATGAATGGGTCAAAGTCGAGTTAAAGTCCTTAAATCCCTAGATACATGCTCTCCTATTCATCCAATTAAACCTAGGTCAAGGAAGGTGAACATTCAACACATTTGTGACAAACTTGTCATTTCAATATTTTGCCAATTTTGTGAAAATATAATCACACATTGTCCACATGTACTACCTAGACCTATTGGGAAAATCATGCATTATGGCGGAGGCATACCAGTCGCCAAAGCGACATTTCTAGTTTGTTTCTTGCTTCTGTTGTAACCGACGTTATCAGATAGCGATATACATGGTATATAGGCGCTGCTGAAGTGTGAGACTGCCTCATGCAGAAATAAACCAGTCTATTACAGGGGGAAAAAAATAATGAACATTTAAGATCCTGTCACTCATAATCATCTGCTTGTCTCCGTATACACTTCACCCTTTTTCCTCACTCCTCTATGGACCTCTTTGATTTGTATGAATTCTAATCATAACATATATTTAAAGGAAAGAATAAATCGGATAGTCTATATCAAGTTGACATTATAATTTTTGATATCAAGAAAGATCGTCATTTTAGGGGGTATATAATCAGAGATTAGAATTTTAGAAATTAATTAGAAATAACTCACGATTAGTTTTACAGTCACGTATAGATTTTTAATGGATAATACATCTGTACCTGCATTCCCGAATAGCATGAGTGGAAAAAAGAACGAAAATTGTGTTCTCTTACATGAAAAGAGATAGGTAGTTCCAACTCATCGGAATTATATATAATTTACATTTCCTTCGCTATTCCGGCCATCTTAACATGATGAATATTTAGGATTATCGCCTTTTTGACGTAAGTAGGATATTCAATGAAACCGTTCACGCAATTTCTGATCCGACGGTTGATCAATGAGAGTAACTGTGGACCTTATATTTCTGTAAAAGTATGTTCATCAAAAACACTCACTTACTCATCCAGTAAGTTTCATTTCTTTCTAATGTCTATTGTCATGTTCTTTCACTATACGTATAAAACAAGATGGGCATTTGTGACATCCTTTGAGTGCATAATACTAAACGCGGTGATGAATATGCGTATAGAATCGTCTCTAATCTGTAATACTGGATTCGTTCCGGTGTACGTGATCACCAATAACTGATATCACCGCTCCGCTTCCAATGTGACATCTAATTGGTCTTGCATACCATTGACGCCCAAATAGATTTTTGAAGAATTCAATTTAGCTCTCCTTGCGACGAATCCGAAACGACTTGAATGATGTCATGCACGGAGTATTCACGGTGTATAGGGTATTTGGGGTATTCAGGAGCAGACAGAACACACATACTTACGTACACACATACACACACACACAGACAAGCACACACACACAGACACAGACACACACACACAGACACTCACACTCCATCACTCAACCAAAACCAATAAAAAATTGTCATCTTGGGTCACAA